>NC_089802.1:30851428-31200178 GCF_029633855.1 Hoplias malabaricus
CGTTTACCAAAGTTTTTTTTATTTTAATATATTATAGTTATATTCCACTCATTGGAATACATAGCACAGTTCATGTCATGGAATATCCAGCCATATTCTAGAAGGCATATGGAACGTTTTTCAACCAAATCCCAGCTACATACATGACATACAGTGAATTCCCATAGACAATATTTATGTCAGCACAAAACCTTGTATTTTCAAAGTTGTAAACATAACAGAATAAGAAAAAATATATAAGAATTTTAAATACAATTCTATTTAAAATTCACAATGACACTCTGACACCATGTAAAGGATAAATATCCAGATCTAATGTAATTTTTAAAAAAAAAGTATAAGTAAAAATGGTTTGTCATGACAGCAACAGCATGATTTACTTTAATTCTTCATTAATCACAGGTGTAACCATGCCAAAATAATCTGTTGTAATTCACAGTATGCTGCATAATACTAACACTGACATATTCATGTAATGGAATCATTTATCTCTTGAAATCAGCTCAAGGGTGACCAGATAAAATATGTCACAAAGATCTGAAAAAATAGAATTTAAGCACATAAATTACAGTACAGATCTGAACCAAGCAGAGATAATTACTGACACTACAGTATCATCATGCAGTACAAACAAGAGAGTGCAGAAATGTTATGTAAAAAATGTGAATTAAGACACAGAATGGTCATAAAAAGAAAGAGAAGGACCAAGGGGTCCACGATTAGACAATTTTTCGAGACATTTTGAGCATTGCACACTGTTTTTTAATATTTTGGCAAGAACCTTCATTAGCTTATGAAGCTTATTGCTAGTCTGGCTATGTATCATTTTATACCCGACTCAATGTTTCACTTTGTTTCCCTGTTTCACTTGGGGTGAGTTTTGTTCCAGGGTGTTTGGATGATAAATTTGTTCCTGGGGTTGTTATTTTGTAGCATGATCAATTTTTAATTTAACATTCATAATTATTATTAAACTTAAAGGCTAGACACATACAGACCATCTTTACATTAAAGTACATTGATTTGTGTACAGTGGCAAAGCTGCAAAAACTTTACAAACCTTGCCCTATTTAGGTAAGTTGTACAACACCATACAACTTCTTAAAATTAGACCAAAGATCATTGCACTTCCATCCTATTTGATAAGTGCTCCACTCTTCTTCAGCAGGTTAGCTGCTTGACCAAAGTCAATGTGATTGACTGCTCCACCCGAATGAGCGTCACAAATTGTTGTAGTCACTGCTTTTCTTTCACTTAAATATCCCAAATTTTACAGGTGAAGAAATGAAGACAATAGTTAGCATGAGTTAGCATGTGTGGAATAGGGGCCCGAGATCTCTGTCAGGTTCATGTGTTTCATGCTCAATGTTCAAATGTTGGTAGCCTTGGCTAAACCAAAACAATTTCTGACTGCTTTCAAAGCTGTGAGGGAATACAGCTTGAGTTATTGCACTTATTTCATATTACTCAAGCCAAACAAATGCTGGACGTCAAAGGTTTTTGATTGTAGTACACTTCTGAAAACATTTTCAGTCAGTACTGTGAGCTAAAGTATTCACATGTAGACAAAAACCCACATTAATACAAACAAAATGACATACAACACTCTCCCAGATACATCATAAAACAACTGGATGGCAGCATTTTCATGATGATGTGGAATGATAGCCGTAGAATACACTCACATTCTAATTCATCAAATTGTTATAATGTCCACTTTATCCTCTCCCATTTACACCATTCATGCATTCATTTCAGTTAATGAAAACACATCTACTATATGACAGTTATTATCTAGGGGGTTATCACTGCTAGACTGAAAATGGTGCACCACTCAAAACACCCAAGAACAGAGCGGCTCTATGGTCAGAAACTAAACACTGATATATCACTCAAGGATAAACAGAAGGAACAATTGAGCTACAGCAAGGTAGATCTACAAGAGAGGGGTTTTGAATACAGTTTTTACTTGGTACAGTGTTATTTGTTATAATCTGATAGAAATTCATCACGATGAGTGCATGATGCCAGCTAAAGCCAGGTTTCCACTGAGCACTGGTTTCTGACATCTGACAAGTCACAATTACACGAGAAGACAAAACCCAGACAGCCAGCAGGAGTTTAACCACATCTCACTCAGGTGTTTCCTTTATGTTACTACGTGAATACATTACTATAGTAACGTGTCTAGTCCTTCAAAGAACAGTCTCCAGATCTTTAGAGGACTGTGAACCGCAGTGATCTTCAGGTATGAAGTACAGAGAGGGGTCTTTTTCCACTTCTTCTTCTTGTGTAAGTCCCATGGTCCTTTCCCCATTCTGACTGTACAATGCATCTATGCTGTCCACATGTCTCAAGATTGGCTCGGGGAACTGCGCTGTGTTTAATGTAGTCTCAGTGATGTTGGGTACATCCCCTTGTGCATTGGCTAAAGGCTGCGGATGAGCTTGACCCCTGACAGCTAAGGCCCCGCCTCCAAGGCCCAGACTCTTAATGCCACTGACACTCAGATTAACACTGTGTGTGGTGGTGTTACTGCTGGTAATACGAGCTTTCTGCTTCAGATCCAGAACTAAACTTCGCCTCAGCCATACCTTCTTCACCTCTGCTTGGACCTAAAATGTAGAATTTACTTTTTTAAATTTCCAATTTGATTAAAAAGAGAACACATTTAGCAACACCCAGAAATGTATATAATTTAATAAATGCTATATAATTTAAATAAATAAATAAAATCAGGGTCCATATCCTACATGATTGTCATTTATTTGTATATTTAAATTAAGTAAACATCATCATTAAAAACCTGGTTCAGATTAGAAAAGTTTGTATTAGTTAATTTAAATTAAATTAAATTAGTTAATGATTTAAAGAAGATAATTTGAGAAGTTCACCGCGACCCTGAACTGGTTAAGCAGTTATAGATAATGAATGAATGAATGAATTTGAGATGTTTACATGAAATATCACACATTGCTTTACAAATGGTAACCCCTTATGGAGACTTTTCAGGCTGCTCAACATAGGTGAGTGAGTGAGTGAGTGAGTGAGTGAGTAAGTTACACCCAGGTTGCGTGTGCTGCTTTCTATCTATGCTAACATCCTATTAAATTGTAATGAGAAACACAGAAAAACACCTAACCTCTCCATTGAAGAAACAGTAGATTAAGGCCACAAAAAAGCCCTGGAAGGAACACAAAGAAAAGTTCATAACATACACAAAAGCCATGTCCGAGTTAATGTCTGTCTCACAAAACAAGCACAGGGAAATTCTGGGACAAATGTCCTGATAAAACTAGGCCATTCAGGCTATCAGGTGTTATTTGTTTATTTATTTATCATTTATTTATTTATTTACAAACCTATTTTAATTTAAAGTTTTACATGTATGTAGATGAGCCTTGCGCCCAATGATTCTGGGTAGGCTCTGGACCCACCGCAACCTTGAACTGGATAAGCGCATACAGACAATGAATGAATGAATGTAGTATGTAAATGAGTAAATATAACATTACATGTGTATGTGTGTGTGTGTTTGTGGGGGGGGATGATCTGTTCATTTACAAATAAAATGTTTTAACCTGCAAACTGTTGAAGAACATCTCATAGTGCATCTGCACCTGCCACAACAGCCCAGTCACTTCAGTGTATGGCAGAGCCATGAAGACCATATAATGGACACCAAACAAGGGCATCAGCACCAAAGTGGATTTTAGGAGTTTCCTGTGAGCCACACACAGCACACAACAAAACTCAGCATCATTCTGATGCTATTTTATGTTATAGGATGGTTTTAAATGGTTAAAATAATGTAATAGTTTAAATTATGTAATGAGACGGACCTGTACTGCTGCCTTGGGTCCAGTTTCCCTGTGTTAGTTTCCCACAGCTTAGACGCCAAAACTCTGATGATGTTGAGGAAGAGAAAGAAGTTTACCTTAAACGAGAAATAATATAAATATAAATCATTAGGAAAATAATACTGTTCAACCATGAACAGAGGGCAGAGTGTGTGTGCTCTGACTTCTGCCTTAACTCTTCATGAATTAAGCACATACATTTCCCTTTTAATATTTTCCATTTAATTTGTATTATTATTATTATTATTATTATTATTCATTTATATTGAATGAATAAAATGTCATAGTACACTAATATCCCCTACAGTACAGAGACATTATTGTCCAGATAGTTTTGGCTGGCAGACCATTCTCAAGCTTGCTGTGACTCAAGCTATACAGTAACACCACTGTGTATGACACTGACACACACATCTACACACCATCGTGAGAGTGTCACCGCTGGCTTGGGAACAGTCCTCTGCCCCAATAATATCTGGACAACAGTTTTCCTGTGGTCAGAAACTAACCAGTGATAAAAAAGGAGAGTAATAGATGGCAGTTACAGTCTGTATTTGTGCGAGTTTGTGAAACCATTAAAATGAACAATGAGTGTTTCTAATAATTTGGACAGTAAATATACATTCTTTTGGTAGCTGGAATGGGAGTTTTCTTACAGTGCATTTGACTGAGGGCCATAATTTGTTAAGAAAGCATTTGCTTACCACAATGGCTGCCAGGATGGGAACCTGATAGATCCATTTCAGATTTCCTGCACTTATATCCCAGCATCTACAAATCCAGCAATGGGGAACATACAGTGTTAGAGTAAGCACATAGTTATGTGTGTGTATATGAGAGCTTGTGTTAAAACCTACTGTGTATCAGCGAGTGATGCTCGAACACTGACCCAAATGGACACAAAAACTGCAGGAACACCTTCATCAAAGAAAAACAAAACAACATCAGAGCATGAAAACATGATCCAAACCTTACATAACATTTTAAGGACCATTTGGAATTAAATCTAATTTATATATGTTCTCTTTACCCAAAAGGTTTATGAGCCAAGACATATCTGGAGCCATTATAGTACATCTGTGGTGGCTTGGAGGTGTCTGAGATTCTGAACTAAGCAAGTCCTGTGGGGGACCCACTCTTTGGGTCTATAAATTGATTCATTCAGGGACTACAAAGCAATTTGGATTTTTATCTCTTGGTTTTTCAAAAAAATATATACTGCCAGTTCTGAGTGATCATTGTGATTGCTTCCACTGAGCTGTAATAGGGAAAATACAGCCGCTGTCATTGCTACTCCAGGCTCAGAGCTTTAGAAACGGCACTATGTAACTTTATGAGCAGGGTAGGAAACCAGCCACTTCTCTCCCCCTTGATTTCAGGACAGTGCTGTAAAAGTGAATTACACTCTGCAACTTTAGGAGGAGCCCAGAAGCAAAAAATACTAAATCTTACCAAGTGTTCCTTTAAATGGCATTTTAATAATACATCGTTCGGACACGTAGGGATAGTTAGGTAGATAAAGGTTCCTCACCCCAGCCAATAATGGTCAAAGCCCATAGATAATTTTTGTCGGAGAGGAAGGCCATGAAGATCAGACTGTGCAGGTACAGTCCCTCCACTAGGATCCAGTAGTGATTGGTGGCCAGAAAATACAGGAAAAAGGTCACTGCCAGCTTACAGCCCACCTGTTTTTAACACAAACTGTTTATGTACAGGACACTGTCTCAACTATCCAGAGAATTCACTCTTCCATATGATGTCAGTACACAGTTACTTCCAACAAGACAGACCAGATTTTATCCCAACATAAATGATGTGTTGTGTAATGTGCATTTACCATTGGAGGTCTGGGTTCCACTGTGCCGTACTCTGCCTTGCTTTCCTCTGTGATCATGTACAGTACAGCGTCCTTCACAAAGATGCTGACCGCTCGACAAATGAAGGAAGTGAACAGGTGAGTGTGGATGTAGTTGCGAGTGCAGTGAAGACGTCTAAACAAAACAGAATGTGTTGAGTAAGCATTAACCACCAATAGGTTCTAGGATCACAGGGAGTTGGCTGGACACTAGTGAAGTGACCAAAGTCCAAGGATATATTTGTTGGCCTTATTCCATCAAAAAAAAAAAAAAAAATTGGCAGCCAAAAATTCATTCATTCATTATCTGTAACCGCTTATCCAATTCAGGGTCGCGGTGGGTCCAGAGCCTACCTGGAATCATTGGGTGCAAGGCGGGAATACACCCTGGAGGGGGCGCCAGTCCTTCACAGGACAACACAGACACACACACACGTGTGTTTTTGGACTGTGGGAGGAAACCGGAGCACCTGGAGGAAACCCACGCAGACACGAGGAGAACACACCAACTCCTCACAGACAGTCACCTGGAGCGGGAGTCAAACCCACAACCTCCAGGTCCCTGGAGCTGTGTACACTACCTGCTGCGCCACCGTGCCGCCTGCAGCCAAAAATTCTCATCTGAAAATCATTTGAATGGGCTTTTCAGGTGGGGTCCAATCAGAAAAACAGACAAATGTGTCATAGAAATATTCAGATTTTATACCACCTTAAAAATATGCAAAAACAGCTAGCATGCTAAAGTGTTATAATAATGAGAAATTACAGATGTAAGTCTCATTATTAAAATTAATTCAGAATTAACTTGATGTGCCACATATTCTTTTTTTATTCAGTTTCACCGTAGATGGTGCACCAGTTAAGGTGTGCATAGTTGCTAAAAGTAACTGCTAAAAGTACTGTTATGTTAGAATAAACATATTAGCCTACCATTTTGAGTGGCAGAATATATCTCCTGCACCATTTAAGATGGATTGGACCATTCTGTTAAGAAGCCTGAGTGCATTAATGCAAGGGCGTACAATTAGCATGGACAGAGGTGACGTGTCCCCATCAATCCAATGATTATTGAATTGTCCCCACCAATAATTTGATCCCCTCCAAAAAAAACCCCAAAAAAACATATTTGTCAATGCTTCATTTACCTAGAGGTGCAGAAAGTGTTAAATGCCGTTCTCTACTACCTCCGAGTCCTACCTCCCTGTAACACATGTGACCAGTGTTATTGGCTGTGCCTTTCCCTGCTATCACCAGAGACCCTGTAGTTTGGTTGTGAGCAGAGCTAAAACTGAAAGGAAAACTTTCCAGTCAAAAGCGAGTATTATTGTGCAAGAGGTGCATTGTGGGTGACACATGGGAGTCAAAAGCAAGTGAGGATAGCAGCAGAAAACAAGAAGGTGGACATAAGTAGCTATTTTTCAAAGAAACGTTAAAGTCAAGTTCGCTAATGATATGAGTCCATCATAATAACAGCAGGCTATAATCGTCTGTAACTATGAATAAGACAGTTTGGAAATTAACTGTGCAACAAACTGCCAACTGTCAATTCCTTACATTGTCATTTTATCATGGAGCAAATGATTGGGGTAGATTCATAGGCAAATAGAGCAAATCTACGCCATGTATCTTCTGTTCTTCTACTGAATGTATATTATTACTTCTTCCTTAAACCTGAAGTCATAGCCAGTGTTTTTGATGCAAAGCACTGAAAGCACCCTCTTATGGAGCAGTTCATAAACATGCATGAGTGAATATGTGACTGAGCGAATGAATGAGTTACAAATCAGTTCCACTGGGCAACAATAAGAATCCTGAACTTACTTGAAGTAGCAGAGGATGAACAGAGCAACCAATAAAGAGGTCAGTGAAATGGAGTAGCCTGTAGTGTACATTAGGTGAAGTCTTTGAAACACCTCCTGAGTACAAAAACACAAAAAGCACTGGTTATATAACAGGAGCCTACAAACATAATCATTCATCAAACTTATGAGAAAAATATTAAACTTAACAAAACAAATTTACATTACATTTAGACTCAATACGTTTTAAAAGAAAGATTATATCTTTTGTTTTTTTGTAGTTATCATTGTGTAAAACTCATGGACCTCAACGCAAGCACACACACACACACACACACACACACACTTACCTCCTCCTGGCTGCCATTGTTGGAATGTAGGTAGGTTGTACACTCAGTGTAGTTGGCCCAGGTTCGATTGACACTGGGCACCTGCTCCCAGTTCCCTGACGCGTCACAGTTACGATATGCATGGCCTAACAAAGACACATAGAGCTTATAAGTAGTAAATCATCACTTTGGCATTTCAAAAGAATGTCATAATTGTAATAATGCATTGCTGGTGAGATATTGTTTCTGGTGGTGAGTCAATGGCTTACATAAGTTGCTTTTAATTTAAAACATACATTACTTACAGTAAAATAAAGGTTAAGTTTGACAGGAATGATGTAGGAGTACAGACCTCGATGGTTGAAGTCGTAAATGTACTCTGGGCAAAGTACAGCCACCAACTGACTGGGTTTTCCTCTGGGCCAGCAGATAATACCATCCCATTCTGGAGCACAGTCATCTTTTGGAAAACATAACAAACATTTCTGTACTCCAAGCGTTATACAAACTCAAAAAATATTGCTGTGTTCTAAACTGTTCCCTATTCACTATATAGTGCACTATTTTGGGAGTCTGCCATTTTGTAGTAGCATCTGAAAACACAGTAAACAAATTTTAGTGCGCTCAAACATTCCCACAATACACCACGAAAGGTAGTGTAGAACCCATGTATACTAGCTGACATTGGCAATACACAGAACAAAATGCAAATAAAAATGTCATCTATGTTTCTAAAATCTTATTTCCATCCACTGACCATATAGATGCACACTGTAGATCTACAATTGCAGACTGTAGTCCATCTGTTGCTTGGCATATTTTTAACCCTGATTCACCCTGTTCTTCAATGGCCAGGACCCCCCCAGAGAAGGTATGAGTTGGGTGGTGGAGCATTCTCAGCGCTGCAATGACACTGCCAATCAATGATCCAAAAGCCAAAGAGCACCTGCTCTGTGGTATCTCAATGTAAGTGAAGTTGAGAGCAGAAGTCTACACCCTCAATGCAGATAAGTTTCTGGCACCATTTTGTCTGGAATTGTTCTTAATTGCTCATTCTCAAACCCATTTTAGTTATTTATGTAAAGTAATTATCTCCGAGCCCTGAAGCAGGTTGTCCTTCACAGTTCATTAAACACTCATCCAGTCACTCACACCTGTGGACACAGCCAATTCAACCTTTTAGTTAGATAAGACAAATGGACACCACTTTGGACCTTCTACCATGGTAGTGATGCCACTGAGTCCGGCAGCATCTGTGGACGCTGTGTGTCCAGATCGTAATTCTTACACTGTCCTATAGGAGTCGTGGTATGGTTGATTGTTACTGGACAGTTGCCATTTTAAAACAATCCTTTTGTGAAACTAATCACTTTTACACACTTTAACACTTTATCATCAATAAATTATAAGTAAAGCCACTCATTAAGTGAATATAGTAATACATCTCTCGTTTTCATGTAGCTTTTAAACATCAAAATGTTACAGTGAAGCAGAAAGAACTACAGTGAACGTGTAGGGATCTCTACAGTACAAAGACAAAGAGAGCCATCTTCTCATAGATCTGCCTAAACATAAAGTTATCAGGGATCAAAACGTATATGTTTCCAAGACAAAATGAGAGCAATTACTTTACAAAGCAACCCCAGAATCCATGCAGCATGTACATGCTTATTGGAAAAGATCAATGACAAGAGATAAGTGTCTAATCTTGGAATCTTAATCAATAAAGGCCTGCTGTTTCATTGTCTGTATTTATGGATGCTGCTGCGAGCAGGAAATTGGATCAACCGAGCTTCTGCAAAGGCAGGAAAACACCAGTGTTAAATCAGCTTGGTCCCTTCTGCCTGCTTTAATGGATGTTACGACACTTAACTGCACTTCACTGATGAGTTAAAACACCTTTCACGTTGGCCGAGGTCACTGGGTTTGTTCTGAATGTTCCAAAAGTCCAAAGCTTTCACAAAACTGACTGAAAATATGTGCTTCATAATATCAACCTCTTTGACCCCTCTTTGACCCCTTTATTCCATCCTAAAGATGTATTCGTCAGCAGTTACACAAGGTACATGAGCTTTGACTGACATAAACAAGGACTACTGACGTCTAGACTGACCAATAACTGTAGCTCTACAGTCAGACCGTGCAATCCGAAGATTTTAGGCTACTTCACCACGCCCCCTTCTCACTTAAGCGAACCAAACGGAGTAGGGGAGGGCGGGACTAGTTTGTGGATGAAATGCTTCGCGAAATTCCATGTAAGCTCTAGAAAAACAAAATCCCGGACGTTTGTGAAATTCCGCCCGGACATTTTTTTAGTCTAAAAAAGAGGACATGTCCGAGTAAAAGAGGACGTCTGGTCACCCTACCTATTCTACTTATTACAGGTCAGTGGAGCATCACAATAATTTTGAGGCTGTAATTTTCAGGTAAGAATACCACCTAGTGTTGCTTTAAAATTATTAAACATGGCTGCCCCCGATTTATGCAGCCCCCTCTTTGGAGCATACACTGGTTCATGATGTCGTCTTCCCCGGCCCTCTGGTGAAAAGTAAATCATACCTCGTACCGTGCGCAGCTGGGCACGAATGCTTCTTTCACACTTTTTCCGTGCACCAATCAGGAGGAAGATTTGCTCATCCCGCGTGATGACATCATCAGAATCAATCTATAAGAGCAGTAAGAAAAAATGGGCCAGTCACTTTAACTTTTACTGTGAAAACAGACATTCAACGCATGAACTGAAACACACATGAACCAAAGGTCACCATGCCCAGTGCCAAGCACGGGCGAGAAAAATGTAAAGCCTCCAGGATAAAGCTGTGGAGCAGTTGGAGTAGGGTCTGTGATCCAGAACTAATTATTCAATACCAGTACCTGACTTCACTGATGTTCATGAAGCTAAATGCCATTAAGTCCTCATAGAATGTTTTAAAAAATCTAGTGTGAAGCCTTGCTAAAAGTGTAGAGGCTTTTAAAACAGTAATGTTGGATGAAACAGCTTCAAAATCATGTTCATGCTTCACATTGACCTGTAAAAGGAAGAACAGAGCCTCTGTCATTGCTACTCTAGGCTCAGCACTGCAGAAACTGCACAATGTAACTTCTGGATAGGAGGGTAGGAAACCAACCCCCTTCCCTTTGAATTCAGGACAGTGCTGTAAAAGTCAATTACACTCTTCAACTGTAGAGGGTGCCAAAGTGGAAAATACAAAATCTTACCTAGTGTCCCTTTGTCGTTCATTTCGGAAAAATAATTTTGAATGCACTAGTATCTTAGACTAGTGACTTTAGACTATAGAAAGTAAATAGCTCACCACTGCTCAACGAAACCTTCAGGCACCTACAAGTCCCTATACGTTAAAAAAGGACCTAAACCGGACATTCACTCTCTAATGTAATGAATGGTTTTAGCTTGCCACCTTCTCATCATTTGTTTTCATGGAGAGGCAGTCTGTCTCCCGAGCCAAATTTGGCGCATCCTTCTGTATGAGCTGCTGCCTCCAGCTGTTGTGAAATAGTTTCACCGTACTGCGATATGTGGCGATCCTGGGGCCTGAGGCAGAGGAGGCAAACACAAGGGGCTTTGTGCCCCAAATACATTTCACAACCACAGAGCAAAAGTAGTGGAGAGGCAACTACCTCTCTGACCATTTGACGATGGCTGCTGGAAGGAGACAGAGGAGGTGTGACAGTGTCTTACAGCTTTCACATTTGAGAGAGAGGGGGAAATGAATGTGGTATCAACCCTCACTTCAGATCTGAAAGAACCGTGAGAAGACGGTGGGTCTGAAAGGATGTGGAGCAGTCACAAAGCTTTCCTCAGTTAAAAGCATGAAACAAGAATTCCTTTCAGAGTTCAGACCTCATTCTGACCAACATTACTGAATGTGTTAGGGATTACCTGGATACAGAGGAGCAGAAAATGTGGAAAAATGTTATTGTTATATTTCTCTGATAAAAAGAAAGCAGGTTTTCTGAGGTAATAAATATAAACCGTGGACACCATTAATGTGACAGTGCTTTAAAACATATTTGTCCTGGAGGGAATTGTGGGGTGGGGGTGGGGTGTAAATCGTTTTCTCACTCATGAAGCCATTGTTCTGCTTCACTAAACCAAATATTGATTAACACTTATCAATCTTTATAGCATTTATATTTATGAGGGCTACATTTGTAGTTAATTGATTTAATGGTGTGTAATACTGGATGTGGTCAGTGTTCATAAAAAAGCCAAAAGCATGCTTCTTTTGAGTTCTTTTGCCTCCACATTTCCCATCCGTGGCAGTCACACACAAACACTAGTTGACTAGGGGCAGTGAGCACACACCCAGATAAGTGGGCAACCATCCTAGCGTCTGGGGAGCACATGGGGGTTAGGTGCCTTGCTCGAGGTGCACCTCAGCCGTGCATGTTGAGGGACAGTGCAGTTCTATCAGTACCCCCACCCGCGACCCCAGTTTTCTTGCAGGCCAAAGCTCACTTTTCTAACCAATTAAAAAACAGCTGCCCCATAAGGAGGTATACAAGAAAATGCCAGCTCACACTTTATGAATAATTCCTCAAGCATTTGTTTTCTATTTATTCACTTCTTAATAAAATACTAAGAAAATTCATTAGTAACCTACATTTTTATAAATTAAATAAAGACTAATGTGTGATTTGTTAATCCACTAATAAAAGTTTTATTTAACTGACAAAAGCACAAAGAAACTGACACTGACGAAATTATCTCCAGTTTATAAATGTAAACAAATTAAAATTTGACACCTACAGCTCACTCCAAAAAATTGGGTATTGAGACATGTTTACCACTGTGTTACATAATGTTTCCTTTTAATTATGCTCTTTAATCATTTGGGAAATGAGGATACAAATTGTTGCATTTTTGCAAGTGTTTTTTTTCCCATTCTTGATTAATGCAAGACTTCAGCTGCTCAACAGTGTGTGGTTATGGTTTTCTGATTATCCTTTTCATAATGTGCCTTAGGAGACAGACCTGGCATGTGTCAGTCAGTCACACATCTCTGCTGTTGTAGCATGTGCGGAATGTGGCCTGGAATTTTTTGTTTTGCTGAAAAAACCATGGACTTCCCAGGAAAAGTTGTCACCTCTAAGACAATATATGTCTCTCTGAAACCCCAGTATACATACACGTCCACATCAATTGTGCCTTCACACATATCCAATTCACCCATGCCCTGGACACTGATGCCACTGATAACCTCTTGTTGATAGCAGTCTGGATGATTCAAAACAGAAACTTTCTCCTGGCCATTTTTAACATTTTCTTTTACCAGTGTGTTGGTTCTACTCAGTTATTGAGTATAAACTAGTAGAAAAGCATGGAGATAGTGCAGTCATATGAACAAGGCAGTCATAACTGATTAGATTAGTTTACTTAAAGGTGGACAAATTTTGGTGTCCTCGGTGCTATTCAGAATAAAGCATCATACGGCTGCCACAGGTGTCACATGACTCTCACATGATCGAAACCCACGCTGACAAGGATCAATATTGGCTTTCTTTGCACCAATCAGTCTTTCAAACCTCATGTCTTGAGGGGATTTTTAGTGAGCCCTCACCTCAGACCCCCTCTTTTTCATTTAGGAGAGCACTCAATTTAAGAGACAGATTGATGCATGCTGATTGCCAGTTGAAGAAAGAGCCTATATTTCATGTAACTTATGGTTGTTCCCTCAGTCTTTGGTAATAATTTGTCAAAAGCAGTTCTTCCAAGAATCAAGAGAAGTATCCAATTAAAACTTGGATTGCATGTAATTTTAAAAATGATATTTACTTGGTGTTCTGTCCATGATCAATGGGCTCTACTGGACAGATTTTTCTATACAGGCAAATCACAGCCTTTAATTGTATTGATACAGCAACAATTACCATTGAAAGAAATTGGAGGCTATGGCTGAACTGATTTTCCAGACCATTATTGAATACAACTGTAATTATTTTCTTTTTTGGGGGGTTTGCTCTGTTTTTTAAAAACAAGAAAATCAAAATGTCAGAATGAATTAATTTTTGGTGGCTGCAATGTATAATGCATTTTATTTCAGGTTGTATTTCTTGATACATCAGATGAGTGTGTTAAGTGACGACAGTTTTCTTAAGTACTAACGTCAAGCTATAAGTGTGATGCTGCAGTGGTATAGCCATACATTCACCTTTGAGTAGGTTTTGGAAAAGTGGGTAGTCACAGTTGTAGGCACAACTACAAACCTTTTACAGGGGGCCTTATGGCAATGACTCTGTGTGTGACCAAGGTTTTGCAGTGTTTTACTGTTAGCGCCTTTTGACACTCCATCGCTCATGGCTCATAAGTGCTGGTCCCTCCACATTCACTGAGTTCCCAAACACATTTTTATATATTTTTCAGTCTTCTCTGCCCCTGCAGTGCTGTCTGGGGGCTCAAAGGTCATAAGCATTCAACAGTGGTTCCTAACCTTGTTTATATATACAAAATAATACAAAGTTGGTCAGCCAAAATATTAAAAGTAATTTCTTTGTATTTTGCCAATTAAATTAAAAAACAAGTCACAGATTTGTATATATATCAAAACTTTTTCAATTTACACACCAACTTTTCAGGTAATGTGTCTTGTTTATTATATAGATTAAATGTTAAACGTGTTATGAGGTCATTTTGTAATTGTCTTCCGCCTCCCAATCATTTTTATGGCCAAATGATTTTCTGCTCCAATGAAGTGACCAGTACATGTATAGACTGACTGCAGTAAAGTGGTGATTCAGTGACATTAACTCACACGATTAAACTAAATTCTTCTTGGAGCTCCAACATGCCAGAGAACACAGTTCCACTGTTCCAGTGCGCAGTGCTGGGTGAATTTATACCTCTATAACCCACACTTTCCACCGAGCATAGGGAACTTTCATTTGATATTTTTTATGGATATTAGTGTGTCCACAACTGACTGTCTGTGTCCACAGTGGGCATTTATTAACTATAAGTGGTGTCTACAAACTGAACAGATGTTCAGGGGCAGAATGACCCATCAATAACTCATTTGGGTGATTAATACTCCTTAAAGATTCCCTGCTACAGCACATTATTCAAAAGGATTCACAGGACATGATGCTTTATCAAATATCAGACACAAAGTCATACCTCTTTGTAATTTGCTACATACACGATCTGTCATGTAATTTAATTTGATCCTGGCTCAAATACAGTAGAATGTTATTGTTCAGAGTATCCTAAAGTTAATTGAACTTTTTATTTCCCAAATCAGAAAAAAAGAAAAGGTTTTTTCAGTGAACATTCAGTGAATGTTTAATAGACCACTGCAAGATGCTCTGATTATTTAGGCAAGTGTTTGTTTGCCTTTGGTCTGAGCTTTATGTGCAGATCAGGGTCCAGCCTCCAGCATTATATTTTACTTATCCTCCCCTGTATTGGCCTCGTGTTGCACCCTAATTAACTTTATCAGAATCATAATGTCACTAAGTGGGATTGTAAATGGCATATGAGCCCAAACAAGGCAGGATTTAGCAATGAAACATTGGGCTATTGAACAGATTCCCAGCACTTACATTTACTGTCCTCTTTTGTAAATTAAACATTCAGTAAATAAAAAATAGAATAAAAATGAAAATGATTGTCAACAAGGGAACTACAATTAACAATAAAAAAAGGAAATCCAATATATTATTTACTTTATTTTATTGTATGTTGTGGTTATTAAATAATTTTATATCGAAATCATTGTTTGAAATTGTGCAATTTTCAGTTAACTGAGCTGAAATAGTAACAACATCCTACACTGCTCATTATTCAACATTGTATTAATAAGTATTAACAGGGGATATTTAGTATAACTGCTAGCATGAACTGGATGATTTTGTTCAGTTCACTAAATATATAAAGGATTTAATTTTATCACTCAACAATATCATTAGGTGTAGTTTATTATATGTAAATGAGCTATTAAGTACGAAACAATTGTGACAAGTGACTCCACACTTTTGAACATTATGAAAACCCCATAAAATGACCAACGCCTAAAAGTAAAAATGACTCACCCAAGCCACTGCAGTCATAAAAATACTGCAAAGTATGAAGGCCATAGATGCTTCTACCGCCATACTTCCCATCACACACTTTCAGCTCTGACTGTTTCTGCAGTCCTTCCAAAAAGTCCGCTGACCAATGCCTTACTCCTCAATCCAAGATGCTGGTGGGGCTTCATACACTGGCCATCCTGAAGCCATTGCTGCCCAAACAGGTATCAATACAGTTTCTTGTAGGTTCTTGTATCCACAACTGTAGTAAAACTTATAATTTCACAGTTAGATTTGCTTGAGTCTTGGTTTAAGTCATGAAGAATGTATTCATTTTTCCATTAACAAACACAAAGTATACTTTTGGAACTCTCAGAGAAATCTAGAAGTAAACTGGATCCAGATATTAATCCATTACTCATAACTGCACTTTCTTCTTTTTCATAGTTTCTCCGGAGGTGGAGGGGTCTAAATGCTGATGTCCTCTGTCTGTGTGTGTGGACAAGTGTCTGTAGTGGGACTGTTCAGGCTGGAGAACTCCATAAATCTCAAACATAGGGTGGATCTTCTGCCTCCAGTTAACTCTTCACTATCTGATAAAGGTAACCCTCCCCCTCTCTGTCTCTCTCATGTTGTCACAGTGGCTCCTCTCTGGGCAGCCAGGACTGAACCATTCCACGTTTTGTTTGGTTTAGTCTTGCTCTGACTCCTCCCTGAGTCCACCCTTGCATTGTAATTTTACAGTATTACTAAAGAAAGGTCCTACCTTTGTGTGAACATCTCACCTTGCTTTATTCATGCTATATTTCTTGTCAATTACTCTTGCTTTTTGTTTTAATCATGGATATGATATGACATATGCCCATGGATATTGCCAGTGCTTGTCTGTGTTTTGACCTCTGTCTATAACTTTAGAAAAAGCTACTGTATGGTCTGTGTTGCTGATAAAATGGACACTGACTGTACATATGTGTGTACTTAATAAAGTTCCCAGAATGTGTTTACGGCCCCTTCCAGAACTGCGGGTACATTTCAGCTATAGAACTAGAAGACAAATTCTTGACTATACCATAAACAATTTTATTTTTATAGAACACACTTTAAACATTTATATGAACATTTTCTGTATTTGATCTTCAACTTGTAACACTTAACTATTCAAAAGGACAATTATTTAGTTGTTAAAGTGCTTAAATTATATTTGATGGTAACAGAATTTATATTTCCCAATATTTTGTGCCATAACTCCATGTGCCAAAGCTAAACCAGATATCACATGACAAAATGTAATGAGTATTCATAATAAGAATGTTGTTTTTAAACATTCAATTAGAGATTTATTGCAATATCACAGTAAAAATGTACATGTTTGTTTTCTCACATTACTTTCTATCTTTCTATCTGGATTTTATATACACTGCTGTTATAGATTCAATAATGAAAAAACGTTACTGTTAATTTAAATAATGAACTTTTATTTTGCCGGTGGACGGTAGAGTTGTGGTAGGTGTGTTTCAGTAGGGGCTCGGGTTGAAAGCGAGTAAAACGAGCTGAGTTTACGTCAACTGCAAATGTAGAGCCAAAGACCGTGAGTACAGGCGAAAACTTTGACGAATAGGATATTAAGGTTGCGTTAATATGCTGTAAAGCTGCAGAAAGGTAAAAAATATGTAATATCTCTGATAAAAGTCCGGCTCTAACCCTGAGCACTCTCAAACACCTAAACAGTAAATCTCAGCCTGGCTCAGCCAGTAATACATCTCTACCACTTGGTCTTTATTGTTTTATACTTTATTTATTTATTATTTATACTGTTGCGACTGTATTTCCCCGTATTTTCCATCAAGGACATGTCAGCGGGAGCGGCGCTGCGGGTTTTAGTGTCCGGGTGCGCACGCACACTCGCGACGGAGGTTCTGTGGGTGCGGGGGCGTGCGTTTCACGGGTGCGCGCCTCTGTGTGCGGGACACAATAAATGGTCCAAAGTGAAAGACGTGAAAATCCCGAAGGATGCGGCGCGGGCGAGAATGATCGCCAAATACGCCATGATGATCCGAGTGGCAGTGAAAGGTACACCGCCTGTAGCACTTAAAGGGTTAAAGAAACATGGTCCACAAGGTACTTCTCTTTTGAAGAAGTGTTTATTGATTGAGTTTTTACACACACACACACACTAGGGGCAGTAAGTGAATCTGTGATTTGTGGGGACATTTCCTCAAAAAATCATTTGTTTACCATTTTTACCACAAGCAATATTCATTCATTATCCAACCTTATAACATGTCTTCACCTAAAATTGTAATGATTTACATTGTGTTGACCAGCTGGTGGTCACCAAAAATAAGCTTAAATGGGCCCCATATACTGGCAAAAACAAATATAGCATATCCTAATATTTTGAAGAACTGCTTTCATCTTTGATTACGGCACTAGATCCTGTGATTGATAGGTAGAAATAAACATCTCTGTAAATCTTCTCCAACAACTACCTAAGACCTTCAATAGGGTTAAGGTCAAGTGTGAATAGATTCCTCATGCTCAAAGAAAGACTCTTTCAAGTTCGGCTCTGTTCCTTGTGGAAAACTGTTTTTAAAACTTGGACTATCCCCATATGTATATTGCAGTTTTAAATGTTGACAATATTAGCTGTGGTTAAGAACTTACAACTATGCATATTTTTACTCTCTCTTTTCTGTGAAATAACTGGCTGTTCACATTGTCTTTTTAGAAGGTGGACCCAACCCAGAATTTAACGTTGCTCTGGCACAGCTTATAGAGCAGTGCAAAAGTAAAAGTCTCCCGAAAGCAACCATAGACGCTGCTATTAAAGGAGCAGTAAGTGAAAGTGTATTATTTCATATTAATGAATTGATAAAGATTAAGAAATAGTGTGAAAATTGGGTCCTCTTTTCCAGTCCTTGAGTTTGACTCAGAACTCTGTCCTGCAGGAGAAAGCAAAAGCTGGTGCCCAGTATCTGTATGAGGCACGGGGACCTGGCGGATGTTTGCTACTCATTGAAGTTCTGACGGATAACAACACACGATCACACAACGAGATCAAACACATCCTGATGAAAAACGGGTCAGTGTGGAAGAAATAGTCGGGTTTAACTGAAGACCCCTAATACATAATGTCGTTCAGTGGTTTTGTAATAATGACCAGCTCAGTGGTCAGTTGATCTCATGAGCTGAGACAGCGTAGTGCACATTTCATGATTTACTGATTCATTTTCTTAAGACCTGTAAACAAGTCAAATGAAATCACTATAACACTGTAATAACATTGCTTTAACAAAGCCTACAAAAGATGTTCTATTATTAAAGACCCTCCCATGATATTGTTGCCCCTGAGTCACTTATAACTGCCATAAATCAATCTGTCTGATGGAGGGTGACTTTTATTGGTATTTTGTCTATATAAACAAAAATGTGGTTATAATTTATCTATGTAATCTGTATTTTATTTTTATTTACCATTCTAAATTCTGATGTTTGTCCATAGTTGTAGCTGGTGGTTATATGCATAGATTTATCAGTTATTAAATGTTTATTTGGGAACAGTTCAATTATTTTCAAGCCTGTTATATGCTGTTTATCACTGGAAGAACATGTGTACATGTGGTACGCCCAGTAGCAAATGCAGCGTCTTGCAATGACTGTGCTTGTCCTCAGGGGGGTGCTGTGTGACGGAGCGCTCCATAATTTTGACAGGAAAGGCATTGTGGTTGCATCCAGAGATGGGATCTCCTCTGAGAGAGCGTTGGAACTGGCCATAGAGTCTGGAGCTGAGGATGTCCTAGAGACTGAGGATGAAGAAGCGAAGCTTATTCTACAGGTGAAAAACACCAACACACACAACTTGGACACTTTGAAAACCCACTTGATGGAAACCATTCAGTAGAAGCATTATTTCACTAACACAATTTTATAAAATCACTGTACAATTCCAGACTGGAAAATAAATTGGTAATATCTGTGTTTTGTTTGTTCTTACTTCATGAAGCTGTATATTAATGGACAAGACATGGGTTATGAAATACAGGTTGACTCGATAATCCGCATTCTCTGCGGTAACATGACGCCGGTTCAATGCCTGGTGATACCCCAGCTGTTTGAGGCCTGGTGAACTCATGGATCTTCCGCTTCATGATACCTACACTACTCTACTTGATGCTTAGTCATTGGTGCCTGGTTTGCTTTCCATTACCACAGCATCCCCACAATGTAGGTGGTGACACTATCATTAAACAGGAGAAGCACACTTTGGAAACTACAACAGCGGCGGTGATAATGTTAATTGTTGTTTATTCATTGTGTTTGTGTTGTTGTTGTTGTTACGGACTGAACACAATTCCCTGCATCTGTGCAGACAGATCAAAAGAGTTTTTTTTTTCCTTCCTCTTGCTGGATTCTGTTGTTAGCCACCAATCTAAGGAACCTTTGTTACTCTTCAGAAGACCACCACATAATTTACGAGCTGCTGTCTTGATCTTGGCTGTAGATTTGAGATTTTACATGTGGTAAGTTTGTGCTGGACATCTGTATGACGAAGAGTGATGACTTTCTCTGGCCAATCAGCGCTCTGCTTTGAAAACCACAACAACGCTGGCAGTAAAGTTAGGCACTGTCTACTCATTGTGTTTTTGCGTGTTCTTTTTGCTTCATAAAGTTATGAGCTGCTGTTGTGAGTCCAATAAAAAATAAATGTGAAAGGTGCCATAATTGAAGAGTTTGCTGGATTTGAATGAGCTCTGCATTTCGTGGTGATTGACATGTCTCTCTGGCCAATCAGCGCTCTGCAGGGTTTACATGTCACCATTTAGTACCTACTCAGCACGGTTGGAACCCGGAGCGAGCTGGGACTGAAAACTTACCCGGGACCAGGCACCAGATTTGGCCAGTGGAAAAGCAAAAGAGCTGTGCCAAGTCGCGTAGTTTCCATGTAGTGAAAAAGCCCCATTATTAAGCTTACACATACCTCTCTGCCATGAATAGAGTTGAAAAAATTAAGATCAGTGATTTGGATTAAAATAATTTCTTACAACAATAGTTTTATCCTCTTTTTATATGTTCTTAACGTTCAACAGTAGCACCGAGCATTAAATCTGCCCTTCTCTCTTCCTTAGTTCGTCTGTGACATGAGCTCCACGAAGGCTGTGAGGACGGAGCTGGAGGCCCTTGGGGTTCACACACACTCCACTGGGATTGAGTACATCTCGAACAGCCACACTCCTCTAGGCCAGGACCAGCTAGAGGCCAGTACTGTCTTGCTGGAGGCCCTCAGTGATTACCCTGACGTGGTCAGAGTCTGGGACAACATTCAGGCCCAGGAGTAAACCTAAGGAGTAAGACCAATAAAAACAGATACTGGACCTTATATGAGCAGCAGCCAAAAGCTCACTGTGCAGGAAATTTACCACAGGACAATGCAAGTGTTGTTTATTGCCATCTCAGTGATGATCTAAACATGCTGTGAGGTTAAGTCGAAGCCTGTGGCCTTTATGTTTTCTGTGTATTTGTGCAAATTCCACATTAAAAATAAAATTGTGTTTATAAGAGTTATGTTCTGTTTTCTAGTGAAAAACCCATTTTGACACATATATAATCCTGACAAACGCAGGTAAATCTGTCAAAACTGTACTATTTTTGTAATAGATACCTATCATATGCTTGGGCTGCCATGATTTTAGAGTAAGAAATGTGGGCTTAGGATCGGCAGTTGATGAGGGAGGGAGGGTTTGTGTTTAGCCAATTTGTGCTTTCTCCTCCCTCAACATCCATGGCCGAAGTTCTCTGGAGCAAGGTCCCTAACCCCCAACTGCTCTCTGGGCACTATGGCAGGCAGCCTGCTGGTCCAGGTGTATGCGGGGGTGTGGGTATCGGTGTGTGTTCACTCCCACTGATGAGTTAAATGCAGAAAAGCCCTAAGAGGATTAACAAAGTAAAACTACTACTTCTTACAACAACATCTCCAACTATCTTCATCTACCATGGAGAGGAACTCACAGGTTCTTCATGATACTGTTTTTTTTTTTGCTTACAAATAGTTCAATATGTAGGGAAAATGTGATTTTCCACATAATCTTAAAAGCTGTGATTTTCTTGGGCTGTAATACACTTAAGAAAACAAAGCAAATGGAAGGTCGGTAATTAAGGGTTTTTTTTAGTTCCAGGGTAAAAAAAATTGCTTCCAGGAATTGACAGAATTTCTGGTCTCTGTGATTTAACTCTTGGCCAAGGGATGCTGCCAGAAAGCACTGAGGTTCACTGCAGAAAGTATGGAAGCACTTTGCCTGAAGTGCTAAAATTAGATCAACATCAAGTCAAATCTCACAATTTCCAGAACCAAAAAAATATGGCCTCTCTTGATGTGGCTCCTCCATTTAAATTTCAATGGTTGATATGTGTTCATGAGATCAGACATATGTGTGTGTGTGCTGCGAAGGTCATCTCTTGTTAAACCAGGTCATTCTGCTGTGCAGACCCATATCCGGCTTTTTCCCCCTCATAAATGTCAATAACTCGGCACACTAAGAGTTTTCAATGCAGTCTATGTCTTTTGTGAACATCGACTTGTTAGTTTCCAACATAAGGTCTTTTTCTGTTCATTTGTTCAGTTACAAATTTTAGAGTTTTCTGTCATTAGTGAAAGTAGTCAGCAGGAGGCAAACCAGGTATTGCTTCAACAGAGGCAGCAAAGTGAAGTTGGAAATGGATCGAGTCTTCATGCCTGTTGTTGACTGGGTGGACTCTGTGGCATTGATTTGTTTGTGAGTGCCCCTGTTGTATAGAATCAATCCGTCCACAGTAGCAGGGATACATTTGCATGAAGTTTGGGATGCCCCAAGCAGGCACAGGGGATGACCCAAGCAGAACACGAAGGACATCCAACTGCTGTACCTTCTGATGCTGGGTGCATGTCAAGTAAAGTGCTGTAGTACAGAACCCTCATGGACAAAATGAGACACTTCTGCCGTAAGTAAAACTCTTATGGAACCTGTTATATTTCTTGGCAATTCAGATCAGATCAGAAGTGACACCAAAACTGACCTCTTTATGTCATCTGAAAATGGAGGAACTTTTTGTGGAGCCCTTTGAACCTTGATTTCATCTTTATAAGAACACAACATAGAAATATCCTATAGGACATAAAGAAGAAAGAGGGGGTGTCATTTCTGTTGTTGGTTAAGAAGCTCATGGTCTTAGGATCCCAGCGGGATTTCCAGGCTTCGCCTTTTTCATTTTTTGAGGAACCTCAAGATAAACACCAGGGCAAAGATCAACTGTTAACAGTTTTTTAAATGAGCTACTTGTCCTTGGAGAAAGTATATAATGGGAGGTTTTGGGAGGTCCCAATGGGCTCCATAAGGAAGAACTGCTTTGCAGGCAAATTCATGTCATGTTCACAGTGCGATTTGGTGAAGTATGGGGAGTTCTGAGACATGAAATCCTAACACAAGATCTGATTTGTCAGTTTCAATGGATTATTCCCTATTTGATTGGTGGACCCAAGGAAGCTCAATATTTTGACTGGCTAATGCAATGGGGAAAGGCTTGGTCCCTCGGTGACATGAGGGCAGGCTGGAGCCAGGATGCACATTCCAACAAAAGTAAGTCTTTGCAGAAAGGTTCCCTCGTTGACTTTACTTTAGATATACAGGCAACTACCTTTATAAGAACTTGAAAAAAACATTTTCATTTGCAGGTTTGTTCTGGTTAAGTTGATTTTTTTGGTTCTTCATGTCTTCCTTTACATGCCCTCTTGATCATGCAGGCTGGTGTGCTGAGCTCTACCTCTGACGTTTGACCAGATGAAGTGCGAAGTTGCCGATCGTTTCCCACAGTTCTCCCTCAGCTTCTGCCGCCCCAGGCGGTCTCTCTCCAGCTCTCCCCCCAACATTGAGCTCGTCACCAACCCCAAGGTGAAGGGTCGCATGCAGAAACTCACAGAGAAGGTCACCCAGGTAGGGTGGCAGAGGACTTGCAGCAAGGGTAGGCAAAGTACCAAGAAAAGTGTAGTGAGGACGGAGAGAATCATGGAACTAGGGATTTAGAAGATATTTCTTGTACGCTAGAAGCAGTTGGAATGCCAAGACAGGTTTGCTTTTTCAGTTGTTGCACAGGAGGTATGCTCAAGTGTAGATAAAAGGTCATGGAGCTTATACAGCACCAGCTAGTACTGCAAACTGCATTACTAAAAGGTAAGAATGGCTGCAAATTGCATGGCATGTTGAAATATGCCACATACCCACTCGCTTCGCTATAGGGGCCGGCACATGGACAACAATGTGGTCAACACCCATCAGTGGAAAGATCGTTAGGATACGAAGATATGAGGCCTGGAGCAGAGGGGAATTGCAGTGCACCATAAAAACAATCCATATGCCCAACTACGCATGTGTGGATGATGTCAGGTCAGGTCTTCTCTTTTTCTTTCATGGTCACAATGAGACACAATATGACGATTGGAGCCTGATTTCCTCCTGTTGCCTTAAGTCTAAAGGTCTTGTTCTGACTTCTTTGGGGCCATGATTAAACAGCTTGTTTGTTATTGGTATTTTGACCCTTCTCTTATCTTCACCCTTACTTTCATACTTTCTATAGTCTTCAGGAGCTCATGTGCTGCTAAACTGTGCCACAACAGTGGTGTAGAGAGACAGGAATTTTTGGCATGTATGAGTCTGGTGGTTCAAGTCCAGTGTATTCTTAGGGGTCAGTGTAAACATAGCAGGGAGCTGTAGACACACATGAAACTCCAGCAAGAAAGAACTAGCCTGTGTCTTTTCATGGATTTAGAGTGGTCAGAATGGCAGAATATTATAAAGAAAGGTGATGTGGAGGTAAAAGAAATCGCAGGATGGTGTTGCTGGTAGATGAACAGACAATGTGTGAATGTTTATATGAGCTGAGAAGCCAGTAAACTAGCACAAGTTAGAATGGCGTGATTCTGTTTTGAGTCATAACTATATGGATGTCAAGAAACTGGGCCCAGTTTCCCAAAAACATCTTTGGGTTAAGTTCAACTTAAAAGGGAGAGTGTTCAGTGTGATGCTCACTCCAAGTTCTAAGGTGCTTTAGGGAAACCCAGCCCTGGTCAGTACAGCGTGTTTGTTTACTTTTTGCACAAGAAAAAGTAAACAAGAAGCCCCGAATCTGAATATTTGTTTAATTAAACATTGATCATAACCAGGTATCTCTACCTGTATCTGTAGGTACTACTTTTTAGACAAAACTTTAATACCTGCTGAATACTTCTTCTAGTTGTATTTGTAAATGGAAGAAGATGCTTCAGTATTTGCTCTTGGCAGCAAGACCGTGGATATAACTGTTCAGACTTTATGCAATGGATATACTTATATCTGTATGTATGAAATATTATGATATTTAGAGGCTCTTTTGACACATCATCAATAGAATTTATTCTTAAATGCACTGCAGCTACTCTGGCTACATCATTAGCTACCTGCTAAAATCAACAGTGAGTATAAATTAAAAATGTTATTAGGCACACTTTTATTATTTATCTAAAGTAATAAATCTGAGAATCAATTTACTCAAATGTAGTCAGTCTTTAGTCAGTTTGGAGCTAGGGTTAGGCTAATGTGGCTGTAGCTAATGTGGCTGTAGCCCATGTTTATGTTGCGGTCCATATGTACTCAGATGCCATAATTTCTGGGATCCAAAATAGCAAATTTCAAATGGAACACACCCCACCCCAACAGTGTGTAAAAGCAGTATTATTATACAGTTTATTGGCGCTTCTATCTATTTGTGTCTCATTAAATCAGTCAGTACACCCAGTACTGTCCAACGTGTAAATACATATGTGTTTGTGTGGTGTTTGCATGCGCAAAGTATCGCATAAATGTGTCAATTGTTATTAGTAGCAGCACTATCCTGGGGCATAAAAATGACAAATATATTTAACTGTTAACTGGAATGTGGTCAAAAGTACATGGAACCAGCATAAAATTATCCATAATTGTGGAAGCTGCACATCCAAATCTTCACACATTTGCTTTGATTGTTCAGATGATTATTAATCTCTAGATTAATAAAGGTTTCTGGTAAAATTTAAATAATAATTTAAAAAAATACACGCATCAGGCTTCATTGGACCCTTCTAATCTATGACTTGCTTTTGTCAATTTTTACAGAGAATGGCAAGGTCATGTAAAAATGTTGTAAAAATTGGATGTCACGGTTTTCTCTTAGGTATTGTCTCTGGGTGCTGATGTGCTGCCTGAGTATAAGCTCCAAGCTCCAGATGTCCACAGGTGGATCATGCTGCACTACAGTCCATTTAAGGCGGTATGGGACTGGGTGATTTTGCTGTTGGTTCTCTACACTGCTGTCTTCACTCCATACAGCGCTGCATTTCTGCTGAACGAACTGGAGCAGGAGCGCAGACGTCCCTGTGGATACACCTGCAACCCCCTCAACGTAGTGGACGCAATCGTGGACGTCCTGTTCATCATTGACATTATCATTAACTTCCGCACCACGTACGTCAACCACAACGAGGAGGTGGTGACGCACCCCAAACGCATCGCCATCCATTACATTAAAGGCTGGTTCCTCATCGACATGGTGGCTGCCATGCCCTTTGACCTGCTCATCTTTAAATCGGGATCAGATGAGGTGAGAACATTTTAAAGCTCACAGAATATTAGACAGCACCTAAAACCATTGCAGGGAGATGCTTGATAGTTTATTAAAGACAAACATTTATGGTTTGATGTTTCAAATGTGTAACTCCGTAAAAGGTTAGGTGTGTCCAAACTCACTTACTTGCCACTCTTTGTATTTTATCACTCAGACGACGACCACTCTGATTGGGCTGCTGAAGACGGCTCGACTGCTGCGATTGGTTCGTGTTGCCAGGAAATTAGACCGATACTCTGAATATGGGGCAGCGGTCCTCTTCCTGCTCATGTGCACATTTGTGCTGATTGCTCATTGGCTGGCGTGCATCTGGTATGCCATTGGTCATGTGGAAAGGCCCTATATGAAGACCGGCTGGCTGGACAACCTGGCTGACCAGCTGGGGAAGCATTATAACGACAGTGATGCCAGCTCAGGACCTTCTATAAAGGACAAGTATGTCACTGCGCTCTACTTTACCTTCAGCAGTCTGACCAGCGTGGGTTTCGGAAACGTCTCCCCCAACACCAACTCGGAAAAGATCTTCTCCATCTGTGTTATGCTCATTGGCTGTAAGTTACTCCTTACAATTCTCCAGTAGATTTAATAGCTAATAATGTTCTGAAATTAAATTTAATCAAAAAAAACGAGCAGAAATTTTAAATAGCTCCCTATAACCAGAGTTAACAAAATTAAATGTATATATAAACTTTAAATTAATTCATTCATTCATTCATTCATTATCTGTAACCCTTATCCAGTTCAGGGTCGCAGTGGGTCCAGAGCCTAACTGGAATCATTGGGCGCAAGGCAGGAATACACCCTGGAGAGGGCGCCACTCCTTCACAGAGCAACACACACTTCATATTAACTTCATATTTTAATAAAATATTACACAGTACATGCCACAAAATCTAGTTGTTACTTGTCTAGTTGTTGTTTGTAAAAAAAAAAAAACACCAAATACAGTCTGAGTCTTTGAATAGCATTACTGCACTAGCAATTTGTTTTTTTTGTTTTTTGTTTTTTTTGTCTTGTTTTACTCAAGTGCATCAAGTGATATTTTCTTTAAATGCGAAGCACCTCACCTCACATCTTTGTAATTCACTCATTCACATACTTCTAAGAAATCCTCCACCTGGGGCACTATTCAGTGCAAATACAGTGTGTCCTTATAACACACACTTGGACAGAAAATAGACAGAAACACATATGTTTGTTCTAGTCTATCGTAAATCATTGTTTTATCCCAAAAGTTCATGACCATGTCTTAGTTTAGAGGTCCATTTACATGTCTGGGTCATTGTTGTCTTTTTATCGCATTTTTTCAACATTGCCCCCTCCTTTTGTAGCCCTCATGTACGCCAGTATATTTGGGAATGTGTCTGCGATCATACAGCGTCTTTACTCCGGAACCACACGGTACCACACACAACTGCTGAGAGTGAAAGAGTTCATCCGTTTCCACCAGATCCCTGGAGGACTGAGGCAGAGGCTGGAAGAATATTTCCAGCACGCCTGGTCTTACACCAATGGCATTGATATGAATGCAGTAAGAGAACCCATATTCTACGCCAACACAATTCATTCAGAAGTGTAGTACTTCAAATTAACAATGTGCATGGGCCTGGTTTACGTTATAAATATAAAAAGTATTCTGAAACATATGTAGCTGTAAATGATGATTCTTATACATTGTATAGATCACCAATATTCAGTAGGAAACTTACACTATGTTTTGCATTTCTGTAGGTTTTGAAAGGGTTTCCTGAATGCCTGCAGGCTGATATCTGTCTGCACCTGAACCGCACCCTGCTGCAGAACTGTAAGGCCTTCAGAGGAGCCTGTAAAGCTTGCCTTAGAGCCCTATCCGTACGCTTCAGAACTACACACTCTCCACCAGGAGACACCCTCTACCATCACGGAGACATACTACATACACTCTACTTCATCTCCCGTGGCTCCATCCAGGTCTCCCGCAATGACGTGGTGCTCATTGTCCTGGGTGAGCCTGCCGTCACGTGATGAAAGATCTGGTATCTCGTGCTTTTAAATCAGAAAGAATTTAAAGTGCTACATATCTTGTGCTGATGGAAGCTTACTGGTTTCATAACTTGGATTTTCCTTTAATTAATAGATGTGCGTTTGCGTCAGTCTTTAATGAGGACAATGAGTCGCCTGTCATTCACTGAATTGGTCAGGCTTTAAAAACGTTGCTGTTTTCTTGCTGATTTCCAGAGGCTGCTTTTTTTTCTTAATCAAAAACCTTTCAATGTAAGTTCTTCAGAACTTGCACCATTTTAGCATAGCATTGAAAAAAAAAAAATTCCGAGACACTCATTTAAGCAGTCCTTTCTAGAGACTATAGACCCTCATAGGGTTATAGAAAACAAGCATGTTATAAATGATGATAATAATAAAAGGTTTTATCTGTAAGATTAAAGATTTTAGATTGTATTAAGTGTACAGATAAGGTTTACAGCATTTTTGTGTAACATATAATTCATTCATTCATTCATTCATTCATTCATTGTATGTAACCACTTATCCAGTTCAGGCTCACGGTGGGTCCGGAGCCTACCCAGAATCACCCTGGAGGGGGCATAAATTATAATTGTAATTCAAATATTCTTCTGCTCTTTTGTTATTTTATGGCAATTGTTTTGTAGTTTAAAAAATAACATTTTTTGGTATGTAATATATATATATATGCATGTATGTATGTGTGTATTAATATGTTACAATCAAAATTTCTAACAAAAGTACAGTGTTTAAATCGTCTAAACCTAAACTGACACATACATTTGGATAAAATATTATCCTTACATGACCTTACATGATCACAGTAATGAGCTAAATGCTTATAAAAGCTTAAAGATAATCCCAAGTAATGTACGCTCTCTGTCAGGCAAGAACGATATCCTGGGTGAGCCCATTAACCTGTATGTGGAGCCCGGACATTGCAATGCAGATGTGAGGACGCTTACTTATTGTGACCTTCACCGTATCCAGAGGGACGACCTACTGGAGGTGCTGGACATGTACCCAGCCTTTGCCGAAATGTTCTGGAGGAACCTGGAGATCACCTACAATCTGAGAGAAGTGAGCAAGTGCCTGCCCTTTCCTTTGATTACATGTAAATAATATACAGTCTGTGAATTGTGAATGTGTTTTATGCAACCAGGCAGATCCCATTGCGCACACACTACACAGTGAGGTTTCTGACTGTGTTTACCACGTCAGTTGCCCAAGACACCGCAGAAACTCACTGGACAGACGCAACAGGCCAGGTAAGTTCCGCAAGTGTTTTACCAATGAAGACGACTCAGTTTCCTAAAAAAAATTCTATATTTATTTATTTATTTATTTATTTATTACTAAAGCATCTATAATAATTCTTACAGATGGCATGGATCAGGATGATTCTTACCCACTGCAGACATGCAAAGATTTGGGTCATTACTGCTCCTCTGGTCCTCACCCTCACTGGGAGGAAATGTGCAGCTACAGTTCCTCCACTTCTCAGTCCAGCGAGGACCTCAACAAACCACCCCTGACCCACAGCCAAGAGTACACTCCTGAAGGAAAACATCCACCTGTTGTTTGGCTGATGCCACACAACACCACCTCTGGGACAGACATAGATCCAGGCATGGACAGGGAATGCTCAGGTGGGTAATATCCTCAGTATGATTTCATTAAACCTTGTCTCTAAAGTATTGTTCTGCTCATTTTTATACGCAGTATACTGTACACTCAGGGTTGTTTCTGAAAGGTGTGTTTGTGTATCTCCCTTTATAGTACCTCGTCACTCAGGACTGTACCATTACTGGCCAGAGTTCCCTTCTAATCAGTACACAGAGCGATGTTGTCAATCCTCTTCTGTCCAAGCTTCGTATCACCCACCACCTTTTGCAGACGACAAACCAACTGAGCTTGAGTCCAGACTGGAGTTACTGCAGAGCCAGCTCAACAGGTAGGAATGATATTTGGAAGACCAGAACCTGGATCTGAGATTTAACAGAGCCATATATAGCCTATATATATATTCTTTGCCCTAGTCTGCAAACCACCAAGTCGTAACCCAAACCTCACAGTGGCCTGTTCAAACAAAACTAAATCTGGACAAAATTCTTGCATCCACTCAGCATCTGAAGCATTTTCAGGGACCTGATTCCATTTCACCTCAGTGGTTTCCAAAGCAGTTCTTATGGAAGTCACTAAACAATTCACAGTTTTGCTCAGTTCTACCACTCAAATTAACCAGAAGACTAGGTGTTGAGTTCTTGATTCCTTCACTCATGGGAACTGGGATAATTAAAAAAAAAATAAGCTCTATCCTGTAAGCAAATCCTGCATGGAAGAAATATAAGGCAGGAAACACTGATTTTTCTTTGGGCATTTATTGATTCCTGTGTTCCAGACTAGAGACAAGGATGACTGCAGACATCAGTATAATCCTACAGCTTCTTCAAAGACAGATCACCATTACCCCTGTTCCCCCGGCATACAGCTCTGTATCTCCAACAAACCATGCTACGGACCCCTCCATCTTGTATGGAACCAGTGCACCAGTTCTTCATAGCCTTTACCCACTTTCTGAAATTCAGATGGAGAGCAGAACTACCATAATAAAGGTAATTGGTTCTTGGTTTTCTTGGGAAAGGGCATTCTTCTGTAGGTGATTTAGCACTAGTTTTGCTGAAATCATGCATAAGGCTAAAGGTATTGTGTCTCTATCCTCGTATCCCAACTGTAACTTGCCCACTTCAATGTTCAGTTTATAGTGGGATTGGCTCATTAGTCTGGATCAGGTGTTTGACCAGGGACTACAGAAGGTCCTTTGATGGGTTTCTCTTTTAATCCTTGTGTTCCAGCAGAGTACACCTCGGCGGCATTCAAAATCTGAAGATTCCCAGCTCAGTGGTATCCAGAAGATAGTGGGCTCAAGAGAGGACCGTTATGTTGGTTCAGAGACCAAGCTGGCTATGACCCCAGCATGCCTCCATGTTTCTCTTCGTTCCCCCTCACTGCCTGGCAACTTGGACACCTCTTCATGCCTTGCAGAAATCCACAAACAACTCTCTGATCCGGTCTTGTCCTTTAACTAACAGCCGCCTATTAACCATCTTCCGAGTTTGATCAAATTTGTACCTTTAGGTCAGCAAACTTATCTAAAATCATGACACATCAAAACTGAAACACCAGGTTTCAAGGCTTCACTTAGGCGAGAATTTCAAGCTCCTTTCCCACATGCAGTGTAACCCAGAAATGTATGTGTATTAACGCTAATATTTTCGTCCCGGACATTACCCGGACTTTTTCCCTCTAGTGCCGTAGTAGAGACTCTGGGTAAAATCAGAGTCAGTGCATGTGAGGAGCACCTAAAGCACACAGCACATTTACTGCTTTGAGAGGGTATCGGACACATAAAATCTCCCAGTGTTTGCTGCATGTGTTTAAAGACTACTCTGGGACATCTCCAGACCCGATACTCTGGAGTGTCTCTAGAAAATCTCTAGGGTACATGTCCGAAAGAGGCATAAGAGACATTTCTTAAGAGGGAGCAGTTAGCTTCAACCACACTGCCACAGGATTTCATGGACTTTAATGGTAAGGCCAGTTCCCCAACACAAGACTAAGAGATCTGAGGTGGGTCCATGAAACCTAGAGGTTCAACAAATATCTACTGCCTTGTTTCTAAAATGTTTGTGCATAAAGGTGTAATCTTAATATTCATTAAAGCCAAACAAATATAGCAATTTGTAGATTCTGAATCGGGTGACCTGATTGCCCATAAACCAATTTTGTACAAGCTATTCTCAAGAGATGTTCAAGGTAAAGGCAATTTTAAGATATTTTCTGAAAACCTTCATGAAGATAACTTCAAGACTTATCTGTAATTTCTAAGATACTCTGGTTTTTGTTAAGTAATACACTTTTTTATATGATAAGTTCAGTTAATTGTGTGATGCGAATTACAGTCAAACACATGGAGAAAACATCAACCCATTAATATCTACTGCCTCAGGCACTTGGTGAACTAGTTTCATCTTCACAGCAACACACTGGGATGGCGAAATATATCTCCTTGCTGCTACATGAGCAAACTGTTCTGTGAGGACCCCCACAGAGCAGGTTTAATGTGAGTGGTGGATCATTTTTGATGTGGTGGTGGCTTGTTAGTGCATGTTGTGCTGGTACGAGTTGATCAGACACAGCAGACATCTGTATGATCAGTGGACCTGTGACATTTTTCCCCATCTATCCACTGCAAAAATAGCTTCCTTATTATTCCTTAATATTATTTATTAATTCACAAAGATCCTTTTCCATCATAAAACATATCTTTATAAAATAAAATCACACAAAACTGATTGAATGGGTACCATTGTATTACATATAGACACACTGTGCATGGCCTGTTATAAACACAATTTACAGAAATTCACATACACAAGCCTGTTGCTCTTCTTCAAATCTTGGATTCATACAAATTAAAAAAAACATTTGTTTTATACAAATACTTCTTAAATGTTTCATACATTTTTATATGTTGAAAAACTTGGCTTTTTCTGCAAATAGTAGTCAGCTCAAATAATCTGTGTTTAACACAGAAAGGCCTGTACTTAGTGTCCACAGCAATGTACAAATAACAAAAAACATCTAAAAATATATAAAAGATATAATTGTTTGTTAAAATTATGACAAAGATGTTAAATTTACAACTCCTTCAATGTGATTTTTTTAATATATGGATTTGTTTACTTTTTTGGATTTGTGGGGTTTGGGAAGTCTTAAATCTGTGAATGTCCACATTCAGCACTAGGAAGTGTGTGAAGTTGTAAATATAACTGTAAACCTGAGCAAAACACAAATGCTTCATTCCTGTTTCATTCAGAGTCCTTAGTTTCCCACTTATCAATGTTTGCTGTATGAGTGAAATTTCGACTTAGGAAAATTGGCATCTCCCAGTTTCCAAAACTTAAAGGCGACGTTCATGATTGTAATTAGAAAAACACTTTTTATAAAACTAAGATGTTTCCTCACCATTTACTAGCTCTCAGGTCTGTTTGCGTCCGGTCAGGTATGCTAGGCTTACTCTCTCTCTGCTTATGCCAATGAAAAGGCATTTGGAGCTCCAAACCTTGAAAAGCATGAATAAAGATGGAGCAGGAATAGAGCAATATCCTCATAGGTGGGTAATAGTAACTTATTTTTGCGGTTTTTGGGTTACTTAAGGTAGAAATATTTCAAATTCGGGAGAGCGCTAACTGCACAAAAGTAAACAGATCAAAAGTGCTATAAAACTAAACAACTCGAATTACAAATTATTTTCTGTGATAATTCAAACAGTGGATAAAAACGTACAGAGAAGTTAAACTTCAGCAATGTAGAAAAAACAGTAGTTTTTTTCCCCCTCAAACATCTCATTCCCCTTAAAAGACGCTGTGCTTTGAAACGTAAACAAACCAGAGACAACGTTTTCCCACAATTGTAGACATATGTCTAAGCACAACATAGGCTTCGTAGAATCTACCTATGTCTATGAAATCTGCAGACAACAGATTGTGATTGAAAGTTTCAGATTAACATGTTGAACCCATTGTACCAGTGCAGAAAAAAAACATCATCATCCAATAGTCATGGATTGCCCAAGTTGTTCGTCACTAAAGACTATTGAGGTTGCTTGTTTCAAGATGGCTGACAGTGTAAAATATGTAAGAATGCTTCTGAACTTCTGAACTGAACCAAAAGAATGCAGGACTGAAATTCAGCAAATGCTGGCTGTTCCCCCACCCCCTCACCCTGGGACACAAACCGTCCATTGTGTCGTCTAATATCAGGAAAATTAACATGCACCAGAGTGTCACTAGCTTTCTTTCCAAACGACTCGATTCATGGGGTTGGTCTGTAAACACCAGTAGCAGTTTTTTAGTCAGAGTCAGTGTAGAACAAGGCACACATTTAAATATTCAGAGAGAGAGAGTGGACAAGCCAACACTCCTCCTCACATTGACGCATGCTGACGTTCAAAAGCTTGGAATCAGGTCCTAAATTACACAACACCAACTTTGTTCATGAGAAATGTATACAATTATACACATAAGCAAGATTCTATGCCAATTTAGATTTCAAATTATGTGTAGGACACTTTTTAAATATATTTTAGACTTGAACAGCTGGAGATGATTTGAAAATGGCTGAATATTTAAAAATAATATTCAGAAAAGGCACATAAAATGAATATTCATTATGCCTTTGTGATCAGTTGTAGAGCTTCAAACAAAAATATATATAATAGTAATAATAATAAAAAATATATTTTAAATACATAAGTACATTTAGGTGTTTAATTTATGGTATTCCAATCTATTAATAACTTCTCGTTTGTACACAGTACAAATAAAATTACATGATACAATTAAAAACAAAACAAAACAAAAAAAAAAAAAAAAAAAAAAAACTTATGAATACACAACAAATCAGAAGTGATTCCAAACTTTTGAACTTGAGTGTAGAGGATTAGACGAGGGAGGAGAAGAGGAGGGGACAGCGGGGTGACACATTAGCCAGACGAAGTGAAAAGCAAGTTTTAACAAAAGTCACACGTTATAATTTGGAACAATGGAAGCCATTGAACGGGCGTGAGTTCACCCGGGGTCACAGCAGCATTCAGACAACGAAATGGGTTCACACTCTCAGACTCCCAAACACTCGCCCTCAACTAAGATGAAAAAAAAAAAACTTGACAAACGGTACGGCGGTACGGGGTGAGATTAAAGGGATAGCTGTGCTTCAGATGGATGGGTTGGAGCTACGAGCCTAATGAAGCTAAGTAATTGAAGCTCATGTATCACTGTGCAGGCCAGAAGCATCTCACACCTCAAACAGTTACGCACCAATAGACACGACAGCGTACGATATTCTGTTATCAATAAACAAAGGCAAAACTAGATATTTTAAAAACTGTATCTTCTGAATCTCCATTTGTTTGTATATCTCCATTATTTCTTTTTACTGTCCTGTCTTCAAAACCAATGTGGTGGATGGACATATATTTTCAAACATAACCCAGTGAAAACTTGGAAACAGCTATAGATGAATGGCATGATACAAGAAACACATTAGATTTTCGGCCTCATCTCTATCTGCTATAGAAGTTAAACTTGCTACTTAGTTACTTTAATATCTTAGGGTGCTTTCACACATGTTGTTTGGTCCAGACCTTGACTTTCCAGTATTGTCTGAAACAAAATAGAAAGTGTACAGGGTGCGTCAAAAGTCACAGGACAGCATTTTATCTGAATACCCCAATAAGCAGGGGGAGGGGAATCTATATTTTAGGCTATGTCCAGAACATGGCCGCCATCTTGGAAGCCAAAATATTGCATTATGGGCACATTTTCCAATGGAAAGGTGGCCATGTAGCATATAAAAGAAGACCATTGTCTTAGAAATCGAACGCCACAATCAGATTTGCAATATCTTCTGTGGTTCAAAAATGATCCAACACAGAAATTTCAAAACATTTGTTTTTATTGTTACAGGCTCGATACAAGTTTGTTAAAGGCCTGACCAGACACTAAATGCTCAGCGCTACAGGACACAGTGTTCCAATCCATTCTGACCGATGATGGAGCTGAGCATTTTAGGTTTGGTCGAGCCTGGAATGAGCAACAAAACTTTTCAACTTTCTGTGTTGAAAAATTCTGTACTTATTTGATATGCTACATGACCACCTTCTTCCCATTGGAAAAACTGACCCTTGATCCAATATGGCGGCTTTTAAGATGGCGGCCATGTGCCAGACATAGCCTAAAAAAGCCCCTCACCATTAATTATTGGGGTATTCAAATATGTCATTTTACCTTTCGTTTCTGAAATAAAGGGGTGTCCTCTAACTTTTGACTCTGTACATGAAAGAAAATACAACATAACCCCTCTCTCTGAGGGGTCACACAATGATTGTCTTCTGTAATAAACATAAATAAAACCTAAAATTTAAACAAATACGATTCTCGCTGAATTACTTCTGCTTTGTCACAAACCGTGCACTAGCACACTACATAGGGTATAAAAAACTACACCAAGGGCATTAATCAGCTAGCCCAACAAGGTTAACCATTTAAGGTGTAACCAAAAGAATGCGAATAAACAGATGTTATATCCATAGGATAAGCACTGCATATTTAAGCACTGTATGTGATTGTGTCTTACACAAGATATCTTTCTCTGAGCCACAAATAAGTAGTAGTGGTAAATAATAAATTGTAGCAATGAATCTGCTCATTAATTTTTACCAGCTACCCACAGATGCACAAACCAACCAATGTCAACGTTATGATGTACGTTATGATGCCAAACTGCAGTGTGAAACCAACACACAAACCTTGGTTCAGACTTTGGTCCAGACGTTCATGTGTGAAAACGCCCTCAGTAAATAAGCATCTGTAATAGAAGCCAAAATCTAAAACAATTACCCACTGACTTCTATGAATGTGTCAGAGCCAGTTTTCTATTCTTTTCTAAAAACCAGAAACAAACCCTGCTCATTTTCTGTGAGCTCTAGAGGCAGCAGATAGAGATCAGGTTGGAAAATGCCAGAGTATTCCTTTAACACACCAGTTAAAAGATAACAAGCTGATGAATCCTCCTTCTCATTTCCTCTTTCTCATCTGGACACAGCACCCTCCTCCCATCACCCTCCCAAGTCTCTGCCTCAGACGACAAGCAACAAGAAAGTCCTTCTTTCACACTTTCCCATAATAGACCAGCTGCCCTGGTTAAGGTCTGTGATTGAGGCCATTAAGTCACTGTATGTTATTCCGATTCGCCAGTACAGGAGGCTCCAGGCTGGCTTCCCAGTTTGGAAGACTTAACGACTTTATGTGATAGGTAATATGGATAACACAAATAGAAATAAATGAAATAAAATTGTTTATAAAAATTAAAAACAGGAGTTATTTCCAAATAATTGCCTTGTCCAGTGTTTTCTTCTTTTTTTTCTTTTACATTCTTACTTGTACATTAAGCGAGTGAAACTTCTTAAAGCATCCCCGTTGGCTCATACCACTGTTGATTATCATGCCCAAGATATCCATCAATTAGTTTCTTTCGAGATCAAAATAAAAAGGTCTTGAGTATTAAAAACCCATTGGTTTAAATGAAAGGCGGTCACGTTGCCAGAGTCCACATAAAGGACGCTACATTGGATTTTGGGGTGATCTGGAAGGAAATGGAGGAAATTGAGAAGCTTCCTTGCAGAATGGAACTTCCATCACCAACAAAAAAAGTGTGCCCTTGAAAGGTAAAACACCAAATACATTCATATTCATTCACTCGCTCACACATTTAAAAGCATACAGGATTCATACAGGAAGGTACGGGCACATTCAGGTGTATTCTCTCTGGCCGCTCCAGGTCTCCGCTAGCCCCAGATATTCAGGGTTTTCTGCTGTCGGTGTGATGTATCCATTCAGCTGCCTGTGATGTGGTGGTCCTATGTTTCCTGGAGCTCCGCCAACTGCCTTGGCCTTGGCCACCAGGTCCAGGTAGTACGGGTTGTCGAAGGCTGGTGATACAGATGAGTTGTTTGTGATGGGGACCAAATACTCAGGGTTCTCCACACTTCGTCCCGCAGCGAGGCCGTTAGGGACACGCCTCTCTCCTGCTTTACGCGGCAGGGTGCTCGGACGGTCTGACTGAACCTCCTGATTCACATACTCTGAACAGAAAAAGGAAAAATAATCATGAGTACTAGAAAGATGCACATTCCAAACTGTCCTGCTGGTGTGTGTTGTTGTAAGTGAATAGCTAGACTTCTTCTCCTACTCATTTAACTCTATAATACCACCTAGCGTAGTTAAATAAAAATTACTGAAAGTTTTGGGAAACAGATCATCAATTTACTTTCATCAACAACACCACATATATGCAAATATTTATTTGTTTTTTAAATATTATATTTTCCTGTTAACACACACACTCACCCGGCTGTGTGTGTGTTTTCCGTGGTAGTGTGTGTGACAGGTATCCCGGAGGCCCGTCTGTCTCCACCTCTCCATCCATTTCAAAGGGGAGTGTGGGGTCTTTGATGTAGCGTCCAGGGCTGGAGGGAGGACAGCCCTCTTCTGTTGTGTCAAGAAACACTGAGTCTGAGTGACCACCGGCAGAGCGATGGGAGATACTCCGGGCCAGAACTGGGTACCCGGACCCTCCCCACACTCCCCCATTAGCAGTGGCCCCGACTGGAAGAGTAGGGTACTGACTCCGCACCAAAGTGCTGAAAGACGAGTGCATGCTCCGCCCACTCGGCAGACCCTCCGCCTCCAGGCCCATGTCTGTGCTCTGAGTGGGGGAAACAGGAAGTAAAAATAAGTAAGTAGGTGTTTTAGGTTTAATACGTGTAATCAGGAATGTCTCTCCAGTTCAGATACACAAAGTCTTGAAAAGCATCTGAGCATTACAGCAAGTACATTTTTAGCTGATAAATAAGTTTTAAAATGTTGTCATGCTAATAGCTTTAGCATGTAGCGTAATAGCAATATTAGCTGGAGGCATGGTGGTAATTCATAGGTAAGTAATAACTGATAAAATGGCAAGTAGCAATCATAAAATTTAACCTATCCTACAATAACGAGCAAAAGTTGGCCTCATTAAGCATTTACTGTTTCTCTGTTTCAAATGTTTTACTGGTGTTATTAATAGTCCTTAGCAAGAGCAGAAGGACATTTCCTTTAACATAATTCCTTCAGTTTTTGCTCAAAATCAAATGAACGTTGTTGAGTGTGGTGGAGTGTGGAGGGAGAAAAGAAAGAGAGAGTCAAACAGAAGGACAGTGCAATGGACTGACCCTGTGGGAGTGGTGTCTGCTGGGTCCATTGGCTGAACTCTCTGCCTGTGGGCTGAAGAAGCCTGGCTGAGGAACCAGATACTCCTCAGCGTCCAGAAGCTCTTTAACATTTCCTCCCTCCTCCTCCAGCAGGGTGCGGAAGAACTGGCTGTCGACCGGACTCGAGAGACTCATCTGCTCATCGTTCTGAAATGTGCACAGAAGGATAAACAATAAATAAACAACGATTACTGACAAACGGTTTTGCAAACAGTATCAGTCAAAAGTCCGGACACACCTACTGTTAAAAACAGCTGTTTGTTATTTGTATTATTTTCCCAATTTTAAAAATAACAGTGAAGACATAAGAATCAACAACATTGCCTCAATTAGAAAAGTTAAATAAACCTTCAAAAAACTGCCCTCATTTTTCTAAGTGTAGCTTGGGGGAGGTTTGTTGGATGCAAAACTCTGTGTTCACTCAACAGTACATTTTTTAGGATGATATTTCAAGGTGTTTTAGCACTAATGCATACCTTGATAACCACGTAACGCGGTGGATCTCGCGCCATTAAGCTGAACTCATTCACCAGCTCCTTAAACTTCGGTCGACTCTCGGGATCAATCATCCAACCTGTCGATCAATTAGACCAACAAATCAACCAAACTGAGACTTTAACAGGTTTCAGCAAGTGCTGGACCCTATTTAATCAAATGTCTATGAAACTTCATGCAGTAAGCATTTACAAAAAGAGCCTCACATTTGACCATGATCATGTAAACATCTATGGTGCAGATGAAGGGCTGAGGGAGTCTCTCCCCTCCCTCCAGTAATTCTGGGATGTCCCGCGCTGGGATGAGGTCATACGGCTTCATGCCGAAGGTCATCAACTCCCACACAGTCACTCCTGCGCATTAAACACGAGTCAACCACTGTATTGAATGTTAAAAAACCACAGTGTCATCTTGAACATATACAGAAACACAGATCCTGAGACGTTGGGGTAGATTCTGTTTTTAAAAACTTTTTACAATAAAAGTGAACACATTAAACCTGTACCAAAAACAACATGATATTTTACTTTAATATACTGTTAACTATTGGCAGAAAACCTCTCCGTTTTTCACACAACCTGAAAAAAATCTTCTGTCCTTTTTTTATTATAAAACATTATTTCATTAATAAATTGGCATAACCTTCACTATTTGTTTTGGAAACTGGCCTAAATAAAAACAAAACTTATAGACTTTGAACTGAGTAATGCTTCAGGTTTAAAACACATGCTAATTAAACATGCCAATACTGACCGTAACTCCACACATCACTCTGATGAGTGAACCTCCTGTGGAGGATGGACTCCAATGCCATCCACTTGATTGGTACCTGTTGAAAATGACCAGTCTTGGTGAGAATCCTGACTGCATGTCCAATACTATTACAGTATGAGGAATTAACCATACACATGTTGCAATGAGATGATCTAAAGTGTTCCTGTACGGTTACTTCACACTCTTGCTAAAGTTGGAACGTGTAGTTCACTGTTTCTTCCTCTGGGGCTCAAAAGGACAGCAACCATTTGCTGCAATCGCTATTTTAATTAATATATTTGACCCGCCTTAAGTTCTTGACCAAATTCAAGAAGGTGTACAGTTCTAGGAGCTGAATAAGAACACTATTAATCTGTGAGTTGTTGTGGTAATAAATTCAGCAAATATAGACACACACCTTTCCCCCGTCTGCATGGTACTCCGTCTCATCTATGTCTAATAGACGGGCCAGGCCAAAATCCGTGATCTTCACATGGTTGGGGCTTTTTACCAGGACGTTCCGGGCTGCAAGGTCTCTGTGGACTAGTCTAACATCTTCCAGGTAACTCATGCCCTGAGGGTATTAAATATAGATGCAAATTAAGGGAATCCTCATCTTGGCTGATCTACTGCATTTGGGTGAAAAAGAGAACCATCACCTTACACACACACACACACACACGTGTTGCACACTTACCTTAGCAATCTGCACACACCAGTTGAGCAGGTACTGGGAGCCGATGTGGTCCTTGTTCTCACGGACATAGTCCAGTAGACAGCCATAAGGCATCAGCTGAGTGACAAGCTGCACAGTTGAGGTCAGACAGATCCCCAGCAGACGACACACATAGGGACTGGCTACACCCGCCATCACATAGGCCTCCTACACAAGCACAATCAAAAACATAGTGCCACTTTTTCTAACAGGGTAAAAACTTTTACACTTAAAATACGCCAAATGTAATACAGAGCTTATAGCTACAGGTAATTGCAAAAACATTTAATGTTATTAAACTATTAATAAAGCAAGCAATATATTTCTTAATTTCGGTCAATTTGATATAATATATGATATCGTTATGAACAATAAAAAAGCCACTGAAAAATTGCCAAGAACACTGAAAGCAACAAGACATCATCATCAAACAAAAACCTCCTGGCTTTGTCAATATTAATATTTTAAACCAACTTTAACATTTAGTGTAATTTGTTGATGGCAGTTCCTTGTAATGACCATCAGTCAGTGACAGATGCTGCAAATAATGTGTATTATAGTAATGTGTATATTTTATATTTATTTACATTTTATATTGCGATATATATTGAATTTAACAGTATGTTGATGTTCATGTTTATATTGATTCTCACGGAAAACACCCTAAAGTATTTTCCTTGGTGGTTTCTAGAAAGGTCTGAATGTGTTCCGACTCACGTCCAGAATCTCCTTGTTGGCTTTCGGGGATGTGTTCTCGCGCAAAACCTTAATGGCAACTGGAATCTTGACGTTTTCTCCATCAGGAGCCCAAATCCCCTACAGAGACCAAACACTAAATTAGAAAACAGCTTTCAACAGTTAACTATTAGTAAAACAGGAAGACTGGGTAAAAAAATGGGTAGCTATTTTGCTGACCTTATAGACAGTGCCGAATGCTCCAGAGCCTAACACTCTTAGCTTCTTCAGCTCTGTCTCTTTCAGGATACGCATCTGAGCCTTGTTTGGCAAAGCGCCACTGGGAGTCAGTGGCTCCACCAACTACAGAACAGATAAATATACAACAACAGGGAAAAAGAAAGCAAAAGTACATTACAACTCATTAGCACTTGAGACTTCATCCAGTTCTACCTGTTTGCTTGTTATGTTCAGATATGATGTTTATACTCCTATTAAAATGTGACTGATGCTTGACTAACCATTCTAGATATAATCGGTATTAAATAAACTAATGTCTTGTTGTCAGTTTGTTGTAATCTCAGCTAAGTTCTGTAGTGATTAATATTTGCCATAACAACTGTTTTGGTTTGATACCTTTTGATTTAAAACTACAGTTGGTGTACCTTATATTGTCTAATGCACGCAAAGAAAAATATTGGTGATCAATCAACCAAATTTAAAAGTAATATTATTATAACACAAATGTAACAATAACAAATCTTATTATTAAACATTTGAAATACACTAGGACAGATAATGTAGCTCACATTAATGACCTGTGCTTGGCTTATGATTTTGAAGCTAACTAATCAGAACACACCAGCACACAGCTCCCTCAGTGAGAACTACAGCTCCCATGATGCTTTGTGTCTGACCTCATTCTCTTGCAGGATCCTTCTCAAGGTCTCCTTCTTCTTCATGTGCTTCTGCCGCCTCAGGTAGAATACCAGCAGGGCCAACAGGATGAAGAAGAGGACCACGCCGCCTATCGCCGCCGCTATGGTTGTGCCAGGCCTGCAGGGTTACCATAGCAACAGTACAGACCAGAACAGCAACAAAAACAATATCCTTCCAATCATAGTAAAATGTGTAGAATAATATAAAACACATACCCAGTTTTCTGATGAATTGGACACCCTCTCTCATCTTGTGGACAACTGAGAAGAAACCAAACACTTAATCAGCACCAATAATAAGATTTGTGTTAAATAAATACATACATAAATAACCAACCAACCAACCTTGCCTGCTTCATGAACTTTTCATATGCTCATGTTTAAATATCCTGATGTGTCCTCAAATTTCACTATTTACTAGGGATCTCGGATTCCAATATGTTTTTATTTCTGTGCTCTAGTTCTACCACAACATGACACTTAGCATGTGTAGAAATCAACAAAACAAGCTCCCAGCACTGGATTGTACAGCAGTAAATCTTTCAGGATGTGCATCTAAGCTTGGTTTGGCAAAGCGCCACCAGCTCTAGAACAAATAAATATGTAACAACAAAGAAAAAGAAAGCAAAATACATTACTTGAACTCATTAGCACTTCAGTCAGCTCTACCTCTGGAGTTAGGTTTGTGATCAAAAACTAAAATATCCAACATCAGCTGTGATCCAATTTCAGTCAAATCCCTCACAGAAACGTTCATCTAAATCTTTCCCGATTATTCAAGGTTGTTACTGCAGCAAACGGGAGGGCAGTCTCCCTAGTAATATTCCTAATTTCAGAAGAAATATTGGATAAGCAAGTGTCCACAGTGTATTTACAGTCCTGATGTCTAAACTTACGATACAGTACAGTTGTTGGGACACGATAAGCAGTATCCACTCTCGTTGCTGTATTTCCAAACTGTGTGCTGGTCCTCTTTCACACCTCTAGGGCAGCGTTCCACACACGTGTCTCCGTCTTGGAAGTTCTGGCATTCCTTACACTGGTCTGGACCCTGATAAAAATAAACTCCTCCATTTTCAATGTTTTTTTGTGTTTTTGGAGTACAACTACTATATAAAAAACATGAACTGCCTTACAGGTCCAGTGCAGGAGGCGGAGCCATTGACCGGCCGGCACTCAGGATGACAGGGGACACAGGAGGAACCGTTGATAAATTCTCTCATCAAGCTATACACATACAGAAAAAAACAGAGTTAGACTCTAGTTAGACGCTTTGGCATTTTACTGAGGTTTAGATTCAAAGTGTGTTGAACTGTACATTTGTGAAATCAATCGTTTACTTGATCTGTATCTCCATCCGAATTAAAGCTGGGAACATCTAAACTCAGCACAAAAAGTAAGGATATTTGTGTTTCACGGGTGTAACCCACATACTCAGCTCTATTGCTCATCTCACAAATGCATGTTCCTTACAATTGTGGCACCATTTAAAAGGGAAATTAACAGGCTTTACAACGGTATAAGATTTATTCACACACACATTCACTCACACACTCACACCTATGGACACTTTTGAATCGCCAATCCTACCAACGTGTGTTTTTGGACTGTGGGAGGAAACCGGAGCACCTGGAGGAAACCCACTCAGACACAGGGAGAAATAGCTATTTTAATTATTCCAAATGTTGTTTTTTGGTAACAGTACCAAGGCTATCACTGTCAGCTTGTTATGAAAAAGCCACACTGTCAGATTACATTCACGTTCCTTATGAATTTTGTCAGGTTACATATTTCTCATGCTTCCTCTTTGTTTTACCAATTAAATGCAAATAAAGATGTATAATTATCTCATAAATAATAATTGGGCTATTTATTTCTGTCCTTTTTTATGACATCAAAGAAATCATCACTGTTTCTGTCAAGCTTCAGTTAAGTTTAGACAAAACTGTATTGGATTTCAATCCGTTCTGATTTTAGAATTTCAGACTTGGGCTGAAAATGTTGTTTCCAGGTCCGATTAATCTGCACCGGGAGATTAAAATCAGACGCCACACTTGAGAGCTCTAGCCCTAGCTCAAACCTCTCAGTTGGATCCACAGTCATTTTGAAGCCAACAATAAAATCTGAGATGCACACTGTTGGATGTGAATTTTGCATGTGTGCACACGCTCACCCGCTCGTGATGTTACACTGCTCCACACACTCTGTTCCGCGATGATAAGAATCACAGGACACACACTGACTGGGCCCAGGACCCCAGCAGGATCCATTCTTGCAAAGTGGATCACAAACATAGCCCTCTGCCTCTAAAACCACACAGAGAGAAAGTTTAAAGCCTCATAAACCTAAAGAGAATTGCAGCACAAAAAGTACAAAGTTGAGACTTCCTCCTTTCTCAAATGTAGCTCATCAGCAGAAGATCCACTGCTGTGTTATTTATATTTGTATTATTTTGTTTTCTATATCAGATAATGGTCTTTAACTGTCAAAACAAAAATCACAACAGCAGTATTTATCATGTGAATAACAAAGGAGTATGGATTAAACTGCAGAAAGAGAAACGGATTTGCATCAAGCATGCTTCTAATTGTTGGGATATAGGCTTCTATTACTTGTTAGATTCTTTAGACTCATGACTCCAGTATAAAACTATGGAAGCAATCTTCAAACCCCAGGCATGTCTTATTTGACTGAATGCATTTGAGGAAAGGAGTAATTGTGTCTTCTCTTACCACAGATCTGTGGGTCTTGGTTGTTGTTACTGATGAGGATGGTTTCCTGGCTTGGGTACAGAAGTGTGAACCAGGGCAGTGAGGAGGTGTAGCACAGACGAGAATTATTGTGGACCACCACTAGACCTCCACTGACACTGCGCAGAAAACGCAGCCCCAGAGATTCAATCTGCAGAGACTGAATACCCAGTGAGAACACACCCCTAACACACAGAGAGAGAGAGAGAGAGAGAGAGAGAGAGAAGGATTAACACAAACCATTTTTCAGAACCCTTACTCTTTATGGCCTCCACATATTTTACATGTGCACTACATCTATGAACAAATGTAGACATTAGCCCACATCTTGCTGCACCATTTGAACCACATCAATTACCATGTCCATCAGTTTAAAGTGGTCAGCATAAAGCCACTGATGATCACACTATATACAACATTTAAAATCAACAAATAAAATAAAATAAAATAAATAAATATAAACTAATAATTTAGATAAATAAATAAACCCACAGTATAACCTTCAAGCACAGAGTTTAAGAACCCAGAGTGTGGCCAGTGATGGATCTAGCTGTAACCAGAAGGAAAAGGGTGAGGCAAACTCTCGCAAGATTATGCCATTTTGGCTAACCAGTGTTGTGCAAAACAGACGGCAACTGTGCAGGTGCAGCAGGACAATGATTAACTTTAATGACCAGTGGCTTTGATAAGCCTGACTGAGTCAGACAAACAGACAGACACACAGACACAAATATTACAGAGCCAGGGAGACGAATTAAGGAAGAGACAAAGAAAAACATGCGTGTGGGAAGAAGGAAGAGGGAAGCATGTTTAAAAAATGTGCCTGGGGAAGAGGACGAAAGTAGAAAAAGACAAGAGAGACAGAGGTGGCAGGATGGGCTTACTTGTAGAGCATTCGTCCTCTTATCACCTTCAGGTTTTCAAACACGCCCAGGTCCGTACTGTTCTCTGGCCACGCATCAATGTACAGGTAGCCTGAGGGCACACACCAGTTCAGTGAGATTTACAGCGAACTGCCTCAGCTGGAGAGTTAAAGGGACAGCTATGTCTGCTGTGTTACCTGTGATTTCTTCTAATGTCCTGAACACCTCAAGGTCAGCAGGCTGCAATCCGGACAAATTGGCCAGTGGGTCGCTGCACGGGCAACACAACGAAGGAAAGAGTTATTTTATTATATGATATCAATTATAAACCTTTTTACTCCAACCCAAAACTCAGTTCAGCTGAGAGAGGTCTGGATAATGTAGTTAAGACATAATGGAGGCTTAAAGCTTACAAATTAGCAAGCTGCAAAACATAATCACATATCAAATACTGTCCTCAATTTGCCTAAACCTGTTTAGTCAGCTCTGAAAGACTTGTTTATGTGGTTAATGAAAGTGTATGGCAATTATTTGCATGACCTATAAGCTTCATTAGTTAGCTGCAGTGCAAAACATGCTTCGACTGATCGGCTCGTTTTGGGTTAAAGTTAGGGCTGGACAATAATTCAATATCAATGTATATCGCAGTTTAAAATGTTTCAATAACAACGATATGACTTTTAAAAAAAATGTTATACTTCAATATACATTATTTACATCCTCTGTCACTGACTGACATTCATTACGGGACGCTGTAGTCAGGAAATTGCACTCAAGTTAAAATTTCGTTTCAAAATATTAATATTAGCAAAGCCAATAGGTTTATGTTTGATGGTGATGTTATATTTCTTGTTTGTTCTTGGAGGTATTTCAGTGGATTTTATACTGTTCATATCGATATCAGAATTATATTGTATCAACCAAAATTAAAAAATATATCGTGATATAAATTTTGGACGTATCGTCCAACCCTAGTTAAAGGGGGGATACTGAGTAAATTCTGTTCTTTTTAAATTAAATGTGAGAAAGCAGTGAGAGCTCAGACTTACTCTTGAAAGGACTGTTTGAGAAAGGCCAGGCTGCCGTAGATTTTCTTGCAGCCTTTAAATAAGCCGATGTTAGAGGAGTTCACCGCAGTCACCCCCTGTAGACTCTCCATGCCTAAACCATAACAAACTGAGCACAAACAGCAAGCGAAAAATGAATAAATATTACAGATGCTGCTGTGTTTGTATGTGTCATTTACATACATCACATAAACAAACATTACTCACTGCTGCCCTCTAAAGGTGTAAAAGCACCTTTCACAATTTTGAACATGTGTTGTTTCTAAATATTTTTGAGGCATCTTAATATTTGATATGTCCACCACAATATGGTATATAAAATCTGATTATGGCTTAAACATTTGAGAAAATACAGCACAATGTGTGTAGTCTACCTAACTCTAACCTCTGAGACCATACGAAAGGATTGAGAAGAAAAGCGTGGTCAACAATCTTATTCTTATAAACATATTCTCTATATTTAAAAACAGTTACCTTTAGAACAATCTGGGTCACATTTATCACACTTCTGTGTCTCTTGGCCGTTCGGCTGGATGGTGATGACTTCCTTGTTGTCTTTGGGGCAGACCATTGTACATGCCACCTCCATGGCGAGATAGTTATCTACACGGAGGTGAGAGAGAACAAGAGTGAGATGTATGCAGTCCATAAAGAGGAAAACACAATGTGAGTTTTTTAAAGCATGTGTCAATATTAAACATAAAAGTGTATGACTTCAAAGACGTTTTATGAACACAAAGGTAAGCACTTGCTTATTAAAAGACATATAAAGCCAATTACAATTTTTCAAATAACTGTTTATGCAACGTCAGAGCCCTCTTAAGCCCTATTCAGACGGGTTTTAGTTTTATGTGAGGAGTGGCTACTTGATTCACGCACTGCTGTCACACAGCCTGGATCAGACACAGCAGGGTCCTTGAGTTTTATTTGACTGTCACTACTGTTCTGTCATCGTACTGTTCCCACCCAAAATATTCAGCCCTCAACGACCTTATCTTTTAGTCCTTCATGACAGATAATGGGTGAGAAGACAAGAAAGAAATGTTATTAATCCCATCACACATTCACATCACATCGGCTACCAAAAGCTGGCAGATTTTTTTTTCCTCCACGGAGTGATCCTTTAGGTCATTTTGCGGATTTAAACATGGAGTGTTATCCAGCAGCTGATACTTAAACCATATATATGCAAAGCAGCCAAAAAAGTTATTTAACCAAGATATGATGGAATATTCACCCACAAGTCTATTCAAGGTTATTTCCAGAAATAGGACCACCATGCACTCCAGAAAAATGACTTAAATGGTCTATTTGAACGGGATTAAAACTACCGAGATACTTCGGAAATAATTACTTTACCCCATGCCCACAGATAAATCTTGTTGGAGAGCACTAACAGCTCAACTTCTGTTATATAATCATAATGCAATAATGCAATCCTCTGAAGTAGTTACACTCCAGTGAATAGATTAATCACATTAATGTTGGACAGTAAATAATATATTCGACAGAGTAATGGTAACCTGAGTTTCAGAGCAATCAGAAGCATTTGTTTTAAAATAGCCAGGCACTAGATCAATATACGTGTCCAAAAAAATTATAGCAGGAGTAGGTCGGCCACACTTACATGGACACTGTTTCACACAGGTGGCTCCAAAGCTTAACTTCTTGTTGGGGTTTGGCTTTGACTGAAAGATTATGGAGTCATAGATGGTGGGCGGTGGACAACTGTCTTTACATGTCCCACTGTCATTAAAGTGACGGCAAGCCTGTGTGGCACAAAGAGACGAGAGTAAGTAAACCAGAAATCAATAATACTTTCTGACAGTAGACTGATACGCACAGAGCATAACAGGTTACAATTTCTATTTATAAAACAGACATAAATTACACAGATTATAACAAATGCGGGATTCCTTCTGCCTGCAGATATCTCTATGACTTAGTATAACTGCACGTATGAGCTTTAAACATACACCTCTTCGGTAGGGAGAGTAAAATACATTATATGGCCAATTCTGTATGCACTTGCCCATTGAAATTTCTTCCAAAATGAAGGGTATAAACTGTGAAATTGCCGCCTGGACTAAGAGCGTCTATTCTTCTTAAGTCACCAAAACCTAATTTAATAGACCTTTATTTACAACATCCTAATTTAAATGTGAATAAAAATTATGAAAACTACATATAATGGGTACAAATTAAATGACTAGTTTTACACGTTAATCCAAAGTGTACATACACTAAAGTTTAACACTCGAGACCTATTACAACAAGCTCAGATATGAGATATTTCTGATACGAAAGGATATTTCATGTCAAATCTTTGTCTTACTGGAATTCTGTGAAGCTGCTTTGTGACAACATCAGTTGTGAAAAGCGCTATATAAATAAATTTGATTTGATTTGATTTAGAGCACATCAACATCAGCGATAGCTTGAAAGAAATCACATACCAGACAGTCAGTGTCTTTGGGTCCTGAGCATCCTGCAGCACACTGGACATGGCAGCAGTCACTGGCCTCTGGACCCTTACAGCGAGAGCAGCCAGAAGCACACAGGACGTGGGTCACTACACAAACACACACACACACACAAACACAGTCAAAGATATCACTACATCAGAATGTGTTGAGAAATTATCTGGACTGCTATTTTTTGTTTTGTTATAGCCACTATAGCACTCACATGTTTGACAGTCTTCTGGATTTTGTCCCCAGCATCCTCTGGATCCACAGGTTTTAGAACAAGCCGAACCTAAGACAGCAAGAAAATAAAGGCACATTAAATCTTAGAGGTTTAAGTTATTGCCAGAACTAACAATATCATCTATTTATTTCTGATTGTCTCTATAAAAATATAAATATTCAACTAAGATACTCTAAAACAAAGAATAGGATTAGGGTTAATGCTGAAAGATGGAACATTGCACCAGCTCAGAGAGGAAAACTAGTGTGGTTTCCCCTCTCTGGTAGAAACACCATACTACACCTGTAAAAGACCTTGGGCAAGACACCAAACACTGCTTTCACCAACATCTGTACCTCTTAAAATGATAGGAGTGCTTGCTAAATCTCATAAATGTTAATGCTTTCTTTGGCAGTTAGACATTACCAAAACCTCTAAGCTTGGACTTCCTTAGAGTTCCTGGCAACACCATACTTGGCAAGTTTGCTTGTCACTAGCTGATGTAGCCCTGCTATTTGAGGCAGATCCAGAAGAACACATCAATCTGTAACGCAACTTGGGCAGTGAAAGATGACATTGAGCAGAAATATGAGAATGCAAGAACTCAAATTAAAAACAGCCATAGATTCCTGGCCACATGGGGACTAACATTGCGATGTCCCAAAAATAGAGCACTGGGAGAGTCTCTTATGTGTTAACCGACATTGTCCACACAGTTTGCAGGGTCTGTTAATAGTTGCACTTACAGAAAGGGGCTGCCCCCTGCAGCCGTTTTAACTTGTTGTCTGTTTTCTGGTCTCCAAGAACATCAGTCCAGTCGATCCTCTGAGGATCCGGGTAACACAGCTGGGGGTTCCCCCAAATATACACATCCCCCAGTAAAATTTCTGAAAAAGAGAAACACAGAAGCTGCTAGCACTATACGCTAATCTGAAACCGTGAAAAGGGCTAGAGCTCTGGAGATCAATACAAATTTAAAGAAACGGATCTTTACCTGTGAGGCTTCTGAGCTGGAGCTCCCGGATTCCGATGTTGTCCAAAGCAGCCAGGGCATAGCTGGAGTTATAGAGCTGGCTGCCTCGGATGATGCGCAGATTCTTCAGAGGAATTACAGGGACGGAGACATGAGCAATCAGCACATAGCCCTGAACCTCCACTATTTCCTAAACAGCAAGAGTTTAAAAAAAATAAGAGTTCAAAGTCTTCTCTGTAGTTTCATTCACCATAAAGAGAATTCAGACTAAACAGCCTGCATCTGTTACTGTGGATTTATTAATGATTGCTGATCTATTATTATGCTTATTATAGTTGCAACATGAATGGGAAATATCAACCTGATGAATCTTGAATGAATATATATATATATATATATATATATATGCTAAAATACAGTGTCATCCTGCTGTGAGTCATCCTGCAAAGCTTGGATTTGTTGGGAGTTTTTTCGAAGCACGTCAGACATCTTTACATCACACCTGCAGGCTCAAAAAGTAGTTCCGGCTGCATGGGCTGTTTACCTGAGAAAGGTTAGCTGGGGTGTGGCTCACGATGTTGATTAGTGAGGCACAGAAAGAGAATGGAAGGAAAGGAAGTATCTCTGAATATGAAGCAATATGAATCTTCACGAACAGAGTGAGCAGTCAGGGAGAGAGCGAGACACGGAATGAGTGAATGAGACCTTGAGCTAGTGAGCAAGCTTCATGTTTTGCTTTTGATGTTTGATGCTCAGTTTCAGCTTTTTTTCCCCATTTGACACTTGAAAAATTACATATTACAAATTTAATTACATTACATGAATGTAACATGAATTACATCATGGGATTTCCACCTCAATTACAAAGCCAGCTGGGCCTAGTTGTTGTAATGTGCAGTGATCCAAATTAACTACATTGAAGGTGCATAAGGACCATTTACGGTATTACAAACATCCACACCAACACGGACAGTCCTACCTCCAGGAAAGAAAGGTCTACCATCCCTTTTAAGTGTGTGATTTCCAAGTTGCCATGGACCACCTGGCAGCCGGTGTAGAGGAGCCGTAGCATTTCATAGTGATTTTCCAGACTGGAGGGTAAGGCAAGCTTCATATCTGTCCCAAGACACACTGTAAAACACACATACATGTAATGCAATTAATGAACATCTTTAAGCATATGGCATTATTGATTCCCAAGCACTTTTCTAATATAGAGGAGGAGGTATCAACTACAACAAAACCGCAAAAGTAGCATTCCGTCCACATTGTACCTCCACACCACAATGAGAATACACACACATCCTTCCAACAACCTTCGAGAAACAATCTCCACATAACTGCTGCCAAACTGCCTCCGTGAAGTGGAGCAGGAGTTAGGATTAGTCAAGTGGATGTTTCAGACCCCCTTAGAGTCCCGAGACGGCAATCCACACTAAGATATGGCTCTTTTCTTATCAAGAGAAGTGTGCATGTGCGTATGTGTTTTTGTGTGTGTGTGTGTGTGTGTGTGTTGGGGGGGGGGGGGGTAGGTATGTGTGCACATACACATGCTCGTGCTTCCTAAGAGCAAGCACTGATTACCTTCACAAAGAGCCAGACCTGTGCATGTGCCTTTATTTCCACAGGAACAACACTACATATTCACCCTGGACACGAATGACCTCCCTCTTAAGGCCATTCTACAGGAAGAGGCTTGAGTAGCTTGGCAGCAAATGTCAAAGACTGAGCACAAATCAGACCTTATCGATCGCAATCGGTTTCAAACTTCTACAGTCCCACGTTTGCCTCTTCTAGTGCAAAACCTGTCCTAAACAATGCAGGTAAAACCAAGCTTTGATGCAACAGAACAAACATTGGAAAAGTCAAATATAAAAACGTCAACGCACCTGAATAAAGACTGTATTAACTTTTGCACAAACCATATTATCGTGGTTTTCAATCTGTTGAATTCAGGAAATAAAGAGTATTTGTTCATTAAAATGGGGTGGCATGGTGGCGCAGCAGGAGGTGTTGCAGTCACACAGCTCCAGGGGCCTGGAGGTTGTGGGTTCGATTCCCACTCCGGGTGACTGACTGTGAGGAGTTGGTGTGTTCTCCCCGTGTCCGCGTGGGTTTCCTCCGGGTGCTCCACAGTCCAAAAACACATGTTGGTAGGAGAATTGGCGAAAAAGTGTCCGTAGGTGTGAGTGAATGTGTGAGTTAATGTTTGTTGCCCTGTGAAGGACTGGCGCCCCCTCCAGGGTGTATTCCCGCCTTGTGCCCAATGATTCCAGGTAGGCTCTGGACCCACCGCGACCCTGAACTGGATAAGCGCTTACAGATAATGAATGTACAAAATGTAGTATGTTTTCACTGCTGCACGCTGCCCTGCAAAGCCTGAAATATTCATTCAAAAGACAGATGTATTTGACATTTAACTTTTAATATCTTAAGAAGGTTTAATCTAGGACATTAAGCTTACATTAGAGTAGGAACAAACAGCGTTTCGTACATAAATATCAGACGTAAACCAACTAGAGGCAACCATACGCTGCTGTGTAAATTACTACATATAAATAAATGACAATTTACATTGAGGGTTCAATACCTTCCTGTTCTTCCTGGTTATAAAAACATGCCTGGACTTTAATTTATAGAAAATAGAATTGAAATCAACATCTCAACATCGGTCTGGAAAAACCACAATTTGATATTTCCCCAAGTCATTTGGACCAATTCTGTGCTGCTCCAGAATCCTGAGCCCAGTCTACAGCATCTGTTTTATAGTTTACAGTTTGTTTTACAGTTTACATTATAGTTTATAATTTGTTTTACATTTTACAGTTTCTGTTTTAGTTTACAGTTTGTTTTACATTTTAGTTACTGTTTTATAGTTTACAATGTATTTTACAATTTACAGTTTCTGTTATCAGTGCCTAAAAATACTGCTGTGATGTCGACAGTGTCTCACAAATGTGGAATCAATCAGTGAATCCCTGCCTCACTATCTCAGCCTACAAGAACAGTTCACTGGCTCTCACTACGATTAGCAAACCATGCCAACAAAACCAGGCTAAGCACGGTTTGTAAGCGATCCCAGCTTTCCTGCATCCATGTGGAAATGCAACTGGAGTGCTTATACCCTTTGTTTAGAACTGTGTGGCCCTGCATTAGAAAAGATGTTGCAGAACAGGCTTAACAATGACATGAAACATTGAAGATTTAAAAAAATGTATTTGAACATTCACGTAATCTCTAAAGCAACTGTTTTTCGCATTATTTACTTTTATAATTTATGTTCTAAATAACAACTACTTCTACAAGAAATATTATTTTAACAGAAAACATCAGATTTGGAAATTAAAAAGCCATAAATGTTTACAAAAAAATCTGAGTGTTTACGCACATTATTTTTATCATTTGTATTATGATTATTTTAAATATTCAAGCACAGGCATTTCTAGATTAAGTTAAACCTTTTTCTTTGACTCCTCTGATCTCTTAGGCAGCTGTCTGAGAGAAAAGAAAAAGAGCCTGTGCTCTTTCCTGTCCAATATTCACCCCCACCCCATATCAGTGCTCCATAAATTCCCTCACAGGCCTATCTCTGAGCAGTGTGTGTGTGTGTGAGAGGGGGCCGGCTGGTGGCCTTGAATAGAACTCACTTCCTCTCTCCCTCTTTGTCTCTCACACTTTTTCTGCTCCCCCCAGTCCCAATTCACTATTTCTTTCCATCTCTCGCTCTCTCTATCTCTCTCTCTCTCTCTGTGACTCAGTGTAGTGTCTGTTTTACGCGTGTTCATGCACCACCGAGTATCTGAGCAGACCCCCAAACACATTCCAGAATAACACCCGCCAACACTCCCCTGCTTCATAACTGACCACATGGTCACTTAGCAACATTTCTGGGGACAACTCGGACGATTGTGTCCCAAAAGGGAACTTTAATTCACACACACAATTGGGCAACAGGCATTGCCAAAAAGGAAATCATATTAATTAATAATTAATTAACAATGTCCCATAGGTTCATATTTAAATTTGTAATTTTATAACCCTTTTTTTTAATACCTGTGTCTTATAAAGGTATGAAAACAAACAAACAAATGAATTTTCCCTCTGTCACACACACACACAGCTTGACTCTGGCACGTTCAACATCTGATGTGGAAAATAATTATCACATTCAAGTACAAGTGAACCCTCCAGACCAGCTTTGTCACTCTCTCTCTCTCTCTCTCACACACACACACAGAGACAGTTGTTACCAAACAAAAGCTATTATTGCATTGGCTAAAGCAGACAGGGAAGGTTAATTATGTCTACTCCAGAGAAACAATGTGCTACGCAGTAGTCTATTAGAGCACAAAGGGAACGGTAGCTGAAACAGCACAGACACAGGAATGTTTAACACTTTCAAGAACATAGTACGGCACTAATATTCACAAAGAACATATGTGGACTTTTAAAAATGCTGGGCACACTGAGATCCTACATTAATAGCACAGTAATAGAGTATATAGTATATGACCTAATGGACTGGGATTGCTCCAGAAACTAAGCTGTTGCGCTCAGGAAGAAAATACAACACAAAATGTCGGTGTTGTGGTGCTCATTTTAGGATGTTTGTTTGTTTTCTTACATTTTCAGTTAAGATATGTTTTATCTTAATATTCAAAAATAAGTTGAGCTTCACGGGCTGCACGGTGGCACAGCAGGTAGGTGTCACTGTCTCACAGCTCCAGGGTCCTGGGGTTGTGGGTTTGAGCCCCACTCCGGGTGACTGTCTGTTAGGAGATTGGTCTGTTCTCCCTGTGTCTGCGTGGGTTTCCTCCCACTGTTAAAAACACACGTTGGTAGGTGGACTGGCATCTCAAAAATGTCCATAGGTGTGAGTGTGCGAGTGTGTGTCGCCCTGCAAAGGGTGTTTCCACCTTGCTCCCAGTGATTCCGGATAGGCATCAGACTCACGGCAACCCTCAAAAAACCCAAATTATGTCTTGGTTTTTGTACGTTTGATGAAACACACAAACTGCTGGGGCACAATGAGTTGATAAAAATTAGGTTTTACCTTTTTATATTATTTGTGCTTAATTTTTATATTATTTGTGCTTAATTTTTTTTCCAAGTAAATTTGTGCTTTACTTGGAATTCATAACTGCTTTAATAACTCTATCATTTCTAGAGAATGGCCCAGGTGTGATGGACAGGTTGTTCACAATGTTGAGAGAGAGAGAGAAAGAGAGAGAGAGAGAGAGAGAAAAACACACCGAATGCAAATTTTTTCATTATTTACCTGCTCTTAAAGCCAAAGCCACCACACCTGCTCTTGGCAGAAGGCCAGACAGGAAGCAGTCTCAGGTGCTGACCTCACTGCAGATATCATCGTAGCCTTCAATTACTGCAAACCACTGGCACAGATTGAGTTCACAGATGATGATAAGGGCCATGATTTTTCTGTTCTGCGCTGAACTAGTCCACTAGTTTCTCAGTCCATGACTAAAGTAAACACTGAGGATTTTACATTTAAAAATACAAATTTAAAAGCAAACACACAATATAAAGTAGTGTGCTTTAATATAAGACAGGAATGTCTATATAAAAAATAATTTCAGTTATATTCCACAGATCAGAAACTCTATGCACTGCCAAAAGGATGAAGATTCACGAGAAGCAGTTTTCTGCTGTATACTTACACCTGTATACTTATGTAATACCTGTCCAAGTGAAAGCAGAATTTAAGCATAACACCCGTATTGTCTTTTTCTAAAATGTTTGCCTGCAGTGTTCACCCACACAGTGATGATTTGGTCAATATTTTTACTTCCACGTAATTCCTACTGTGTCTTTGATATTGCCAGAACTTTGCAGGAAGTCTGAGGACCAGGATGCTGGTTGAAAGTGTTGGGAGATATTATGGTGGTGAATTTAGGGGAAAAGTTTTAAAAGACTCCTGATTTCTTGAGTTATCCAGCTTGATTTCATTAAAGACGCTAAACATGGACATGTGGCTCTTGTTTAATCAACTGCATCTGGGGTAAGTGAATAAAAGTGTAAATTATATTTTATATTTCATGTAATAACTATTAATCGCTAGCTGTAATATCATTACAGATCTATCCATTCAGCAGTAGACACTGTTTAAGGCCAATAATATTTAACAAACCAAACTCCATTCTAGTTTTAGAACATTTTTTTTTTTTCCTGGGAAGGACGGTCACAAGAATTGGGACCAAAGCTTATGATAGAACCGCTCTGTGCCCAATGACTTTCCACGAACTGAGATTTTTACAGGTCAGTGCATTTGTGTCCATAAAACGTCCATTAAGTTGGACAGAGCTACTATCGTTGTAATGATTTTATTTCAAATTAAATGCATCTCAAACACAGCACTGTGTTTAACAGAGACCACCCCATGTTTATTAATCTCCATTCAAACTGTCTATAAGCAGAAGGTATTTCAGCACTTATTACAACTTCAGTTCTTTTCAGGCTTTCTTTTTTTTTCTCTTCTGCACGAACATTTTTCTCCTCACATTCAAAGTTCAGTCTTAGAAGTTGGTTGCTTTTTTCTGCTCACAGTACAACAAAGGATTCTGATAAACACATTATTCCGAGGAAGTTTCCTTATATCACAAGACCTACCCGATAGCTTCACATCCTATCAGACCCATGTTGTTTAGTGGAAATGATGGACACAAACAGCTGTGGGATTATTTTGTAGGAAGACTGCAGCTTAATTTTCTCCTGTCTTGATTAAAAACAAGTTCTTACATTGCTTTCAGTCCCCTTTTCTCTGTCCTTTTTTACACTCCTGCTCTAGAAACCTCTTTTTTTTATTAGTCTTATTTGTCCTTGACTACAATTTCCACTTCCTTACGAAATAGATCTGATCATTTCAGAAATGTATATTAAAAATGTAAATTACATAAATTAAGAGAAGTCTCTGGGACTTATGCACAGCACTACTTCTTTCATATCTGTAGCAACCAGTCTAAACATCTACATGTGTCTCTCCTTATGAGTGTCTGCCATCATTGTTATTGCATTAGTTTTTAAATTACACGCTTGTTACTCTTCTAAATTACACACTTAAGCGCCCAGGTTTAAAAAGGCCTCGGACTGGCCTTGAGTTGAATACCCATGTTCAGCACACATACAAAAACATACACACGCAATCGTTGAACAAACGAGTATTGCCCAACCAACAGGAAGAACAGGATCTGGACCAGTCGCTGTATGTGAGCTGAAGCGATGCACTCACAAACACAAGAACAAACACTGTCACTCACTCACTCTCTCTCTCTCTCTCTCTCTCTTTCTCTCAGCAGGACGAACCATAAATAATGTAGTAATGCATACATACCTGAACCGTGACTAGTTCACACACTAGTAGCAACCAGTCTTACTACAAGAACAACACTGCGACTCTAAAACACTTACCCTGAAAATTACCAACAGCACCCATCATGATGTTTCACTTTAATCAGAGGTTTGTGAAGAACAAATCAGGAGTAAAGTCATGGTGTAGCTTAGAACATATTAAAGGAGGCATATTACATTCATGAGGAAGAGTGTGGTTTTAGCCATTGATGCTTTGTTCTCTTTTTTCTCCCTGTACTTGTTTTGTTCATTTTTACTCAGTGTTCTTATTTCTCCACACCTCTTGTATTTGTTTTGCTTGGTTTAGCCTCGTCTTTACGCTCTCAAATAAACGCGGTCCAGGGCTGTGATCGGAGAGACTCAGAAAAGGGGGCGGGGCAACTAAAGTGTCTGCACTCCATGTAAGAAGCAGTACATAATCAGAACGACTTGTTTTATGCCATGTTTACTGACATAGGCAGCCTACAAAAACAAACTAAGGGGGGTATTAGTCTACAGTGTTTGTGTTGGAAGGCTCCAGATCCCCAAATTAATGCTTAAAACGCACTGAACAATTGATTTTGTTCCCCATATTGAGTCCCCTTTAGTATATGGAACAGTAACCAGACCCAGTTTTAATGCCATTTGAACTAAACAGTTACTACATGCTGGTGTTTACAGTCACACATTCATTCATTTTCTGTAAATGCTCAGGGTCCTGGGTCCCGAGCTGGACTTATTAGGTGCAAGGCAGGAACACACCCTGAACAAGGCACCAGTCCATCACAGATGGCTATTTTCAGGCTCTCTATAATAAGGTCTGTCTTTTCATGATTAAATGTTTTTAATTTCACTGCTAACAATAATAATTTGTCAACTTTCTGTGGGCTAAGTTAAGATTAATCTAGAAAAAAGGACAGACATATTTTGCATGTACATTCTATGCCCAAAACCTTGAGCTCCAGCTACTCTGCTGTTGGGTGTTATTGGGTAAAAACACACAAACAGTTTCAGGTTCAGCTCTGGTCTGTTTGTCCAGAGCACACAACAGCGTCACTCAGGGAAAGAGCTTGGCAAAGAATTCCAGAAATTTCCCACTGCGTGCTGACCGATCCTCAGACGCTCCAGCTGAGCGTCCAGCGAGAATGCCCTGACCAATCACACAAATCTTCCTGAACTTTGTCAGCACTCAGTTGTATTTCATTACTCTTAGAAGAACGTAAGGCACTCACAAACACTGTTGTTTACACGTTCGCCAAATTCAAGTGAATTAAGATCATTTAGACTATATTATATTACTATTTAATGGATATAATCTACTGCCATATGCTTAACACATAACCTGTTTATCATTTAATATATACACTTTTTAATGTTTTATATTAATTTAGCATTCATTTGTTCAACGCACTTTTACACTGAAAACTAGCTGAAATGTTCATGGTTAGAGTTTGCATGAGGGAGTTAGTCCATAGTTGATATAAAGGTGTGAAATAATGGCCAACTAGAGCTCCAGGGTTTGCGACCTTCTTCAGGCAGTTAAAAAAAATCAGTAGTAAAAAGTAAAAAAGATCAATAGTGACAGAAGTAATATGACTCTATATATGATCTAAACATGTTCTACTAAGACCAGATTAATGTCTGATTGGCAGCTACAAAACATTGATAAGATGCTTATGTTATCTGTTGTCAGAGCTTAAAATTATCATCTGTAGTAGCACAAATCCATGAACACATTCTTTTATACAGATAATGCCTGTATTGAAATTTGTTTCAAACATTTTATATTGTCAGTACTTCGAAATCATAAGGAAGCCAGATTTTTTAAATATTTTTAGGCTAATTTTAAATTATTGATCACTCAAACACACAAACAACCAGTGTGTAACCACTGCATAAACAGTGTAGTATTTGACCGGATGTCAACTCATAGTGAACTTTGATTTTTACCAGTGATTTTTCCCTCTCACACAGTTTTAAACAGCTTTTCAGATGCTGGAATAAAGATATCTCTTAACTCTGTCCATTTTCAGCCTTTACAGTTGGTACAGTCTAGCTTGATTGCCAACGTAAATATTCAAATAATATTTTATATATCATGGTACAAGTCCTGTTCAGTAAATATCTCAAGTACCACAGTGTTATACTTCCCTGAGTGATGGCTCCACACTGTTATAAACTGGATGAAAGTGTCAACAATGGCCAAAATGCATTATAAGCAAAGTTTATAGGCTGGTCCTAGTCAACAACACCTCACACAGCATGGCGCTGAACAGATGAGCTTCTCAAGGACGCTCAGCTGGTCATTTGACTGCATGCTGATAATAGATTAACTGCACAATGCACAGTGAGGTTTTAGTGGTTTTTTTTCCCCCTTTTCTAATTCAATAGCTTGCATGCAAACAACACACACACACACACAAAATCTGTGAACAAGGTTTGTCCAAGAGTAATCAAAACTCTGACACAGTTAGGCAGAGCCTTTAAACTAACGACCTTTGAAACACCTTCCACTCAACCTGCAGGGTGTGTGTGCGCGTGTGTGTGTGAGATGTTGCGTATAAGCGCTTGCATTCCTAACATGCTCATGAACTTCATGTGCTTTTAATATGTTTAGTTCTATTTTAATTAACTCACACAAAACAATAACAAATTTCAAAGTAACAGTCTGGTAAAACAAATCCTGATTTACTCCATTTCACCTTTACCTTAAAAACTGTCAATAAGCCAAGACATGCTCTGTTTAACGCTAAAGCTACAAAGCTAATGTAGCTAACAATTTAGGAAAGCTTATCAATCTCACAACTACACCACCAGCTCTAATTCTTTCAGGAGACTTGGTTCTCCAGTGAACTCACCTGGTCATTTTTAAAAGAGAATAAGTAAATGTTTTCAGACTGGTAAAAATATCAAATCTCAGGGCTTGTTTGCACCTGGCATTAACCTGAATTTGGATGGATAAACACTGACTGGATTCTGTTTACACTGGTCGTTAAAATGTGTCCCCAGCTTGACCAGATGAAATTGTATTTTTACTTTTCTGTGTAAAAAGTACACCAACACATACATTATTTCCAATTTATATTACCTAACCAGCTCTAAACGTTTCTCAAAAGCTATTACCAATGTGTTATAGGCTCTCAAACCTCTGGAATAAATGTTTAAAACAGGCAGTGAATCTTCTGCAGTGGCCAAAAAAGGCTGCGTCCTGTAGCCGTAATGATTACTGCAGTGGTCAGCGCTATGACTGTGCAGAGGAATGTTTGGACACACCACAGAAAAGTCAAGACTGGTAGGAAACAATCATATCCAGTTGTTTTGTGTCATTCCTTCATGTACAATGATAAGACACTGAGTTAATTTTTGAAAAGGTCTGACTCCTGATCTCCAGAAAAACATCACACCTGCACTGTCCCTCCTCTCGACCGACGTGTTTGTCTTGAAACAAAAACCTTTAAGGTAAATGTGAGGAAGTGTAAAAACCAGTGCACTGGGCTTGGAAACACAAAACCCACTCTAAAGCATCTGCGTTTCTCGGAAACGTCAGTCAAGGCCAACGAGTTTCGTTCTCTTCGCTGTTTGCACTCTGGTCTGCTCAGGTCTTATCAGCCGAGAGATTTTCATGAATCACAACAGTACACAAAGTTAAGAGGAAAAATCAGGATGAAGACTGTCACGGTGTGATTTGTTGTGTTGCACTGAATTCACTCATTGCTAAATATTTGTTTTATGTCATTTCAGTGTTGGAGATGGCCTAGCGATGGCAGGTGCAGTGTGAATGTTGCCAGACTCTCCTTCCGCCCCTAAAAAAAAAAGCACTTTTCTCATGCTCTCTCTCTCTCTGTCCATGTTACCATATTCTACCTGATGTTTCTGAATAAAACCCAAGGCTTAAATTTGGTCTTGGTTTTTCTGTGATTATCTGCAGATATTTATTCCAAATTATAATTTATTCATCTTTATTCTCATGATTAAAATATTGGGTTTGTTCTTCTTAAACTTATATATTCACAAATTGTAGGTATCTCAAAAAATAACAAATAAAAAAATCTGTATCATATGTTTCCCTGTTACCTCTTCTTTGTTCATGCCTAAAGCCTGAGGTCTGAATATTCATTTAGAAAGTGAAGGCATCCAAACTAAACCACATGCGGCTTACCATTCTGTCCATAGCTTATCACTTAATTTTTTTTTTTTATGTTTTCTAATTATTATTATTATTATTATTTCCAGAGGGCACAAATCCATACTAAAGCACCATTTATGCTTAATAAGCCTATATATATAAAAGCTTATATTTAGGGTTCAAACAAAGGTTTTACTAAATATTTAAATTCAGAAAGTTATCCATGTTCATAACTAAAGTCTTAGAACTAAAGTTTCTAATGTATCTATTCAGAAGGTGCACAACTGAGGGAGTTTGTGTGTTCAGACAAATACAAATCCACACTAAATCACAAGCCTAAAGTTTTGGGTTCTAATTTAACCCCACAGACAGCATTTCAGCCCATGACTAAAGCCCCAGCCGCTGAAGACTGGTTTTTTCTGAGGGTTGTCTGTCATCTCTATGGTCTTCTCTCTCTCTCTCTCTCTCTCTCTCTCTCTCTCTCTCTCTCTCTCTCTCTCTCTCTCTCTCTCTCTCTCTCTCTCTCTCTCTCTCTCTCTCTCTCTCTCTCTCCTCTCCCTCTCCCTCTCCCTCTCCCTCTCCCTCTCTGTCAGAAAGTGGCAGAGCCAGTTTGTTGTGGACACACTCGAGAAAAGAATTCTCTGGAACTCACAGTAAGGCTGGGATTTGCTCGGAAACACTGTCGGTAGACTATAAGTGTGTTATGTATGTGGTGGGGGTCTCCTTTCTGAGAAAGGCCCCAGGTTTGGAGGAGTATTTAGCTCAGGAATGTGTCGGTTTGACCCACCTTCCCTCCCTGCCACTGTGGCCACGGCCCCGAGCAGCAGCACCAACACCAACCGAAAACTTCTTCTCCCCATCTCCCTCTTTCTCTTTCCGCCGCGAATTAGTCCATAATCCCACTCTCCTTAAACTCCTCAGAGCGCTCTCAAGTGCCGCGGTTACTCCACGTAGCGGTATCCACTTTCAGAAATCCAGTTTAAGCCGTATATTCCGCTCAATGTTGTCCTTCTCGCACCGTTTCCAATCTCTACAACTTCCTGCGCGTACTGGGAGTGAGTAAGCTCAACTTTGGCAGCTCGGGAACGCGCTTCCCGCAGGCGCGCTCCCGAGGGGAGGGGCGGGGCTTCTCACGAATGATCCACGCCCTCTTGCGCTGTGATTCACACCCGCTGTAAACACTATCCATCAGAAGATAAACTAGTCAATCAGAGAAATGGAATAGATAAATGATTAAAATACCTCAACAAGAAATGGGTGATTAATAAATATACTTTACAAGTGGTCTCATGTGTTCTAAGTATAGAAGGAGCATCCATAAAAGTCCTAATCCTTTATATAAAAGGCAGCATAGGCAATCCCGGGGAACTGCTGTTTTCAAAGTAAAACAAATCCCTACTCTGTTCGTGTTTATTCATAAGCTCACCACTTTTAAGGCATTCTTGGTGCTTGTCTGTAAGTGTTTATTCATCGTTTGACTTACCACAGAAAAATATTTGTAACTTGAGCTGTATATGTTTTAAAGCACTTTAAGTCTATGTTTACTTTCATGGAAAGTTAATGGTCTCCTGAATTTGGAGCCAACCTCCTTAAATTTGTTAATACCTCTGAAACAGCAAAACACCTCAGTATTACTTAACTACAGAGCAGAAATACAACAGCATCCTTATCTGTTTTCATACTTTTCAATATTCAGAGGTCTTTCCACAGTCCAAATGCATTCAGGTGCTGTTTCTCGGCTGTGACCTATGCCAGCAAAACACGTAGAAATGGCTAAAGAGGCCAAGAGGCTTTTATTGGTTTCCCAGCGCTGTGTATAAACACCGGACCTATTTACAGCATGCAAACAGAGCTAAGAGCTAACAAACTGTGAGGAAACATTCTCTGAATTGTATGAAAAGTGTTTAAAATCGTGAACATTGCCTTAAACAAAAAGAAAAAAAAATTGTTTTTATTTTATTTTTACTTGAGAAATGAAATGTGGTTTGTATTAGCCAATGATAGAGCGGGAAGATAAGCATAACGTAGCCAATCCAAAAGTAGACGACTAATTATTATCCACGCCCAGACATGTTGATTGAGTATTAGCCAATCACAGGGCAGTATTAGCCAATCACAAGACAGTATTAGCCAATCACAAGACAGTATTAGCCAATAACAAGGCAGTAGTCTAGGTTTGACTCAAGCCGCTGCCTCTGGCCACTGAGCTGTGGGCTCCTTTGTGAATGTTCACTAGGTTAATTGAGTGGGAAATTAAAGCTTCACTGGTCACTTTACTCACGGGCAGCTGCACAGATTGTTTTTGGACACCGGAGAAGCCTGGCTTAGGACATGTTTGTCGACGAGTCTGACGTTTGGGGCAAACACACACCATATTGTTTTTATCCCGTCAGGACATTGGAGTGTTGCATAATAATAACAGACCCTATGGGAGGCCATCTAGGGAAAATACACTGAAACACTTGCGCACTACACTGAAACATTTGCACACTACACTGAAACACTTGCACAACACACTGAAACACTTGCGCACTACATTGAAACATTTGCTCACTACATTGAAACACTTGCGCACTACATTGAAACACTTGCACGCACTACATTGAAACACTTGCGCGCACTACATTGAAACACTTGCGCGCACTACATTGAAACACTTGCGCGCACTACATTGAAACACTTGCACGCACTACATTGAAACACTTGCGCACACTACACTGAAACACTTGCGCACACTACACTGAAACATGTGCACAGTACACACTGAAACATTTGCACTACACTTCACATACACTCGTCTATATATTAAACATGACGTGTGTGTGTGTGAGAGAGAGAGAAGATGCACTCAGCTGTATGGGAGGCCGTCTAGGGCAAATACACTGAAACACTTGCGCACTACTCTGAAACACTTGCACAACACACCGAAACACTTGCGCACTACATTGAAACACTTGCGCACTACATTGAAACATTTGCTCACTACATTGAAACACTTGCGCACTACACTGAAACACTTGCGCACACTACATTGAAACACTTGCGCACACTACACTGAAACACTTGCACGCACTACATTGAAACACTTGCGCACACTATACTGAAACACTTGCGCACACTACACTGAAACACGTGCACAGTATACACTGAAACATTTGCACTACATTTCACATACACTTGACGTATTAAACATGACGTGTGTGTGTGAGAGAGAGAGAGAGAAGATGCAGATAAATGAAGTTTACTATGGGAGGCCGTCTAGGGCAAATACACTGAAACACTTGCGCACTACACTGAAACACTTGCACAACACACCGAAACACTTGCGCACTACATTGAAACATTTGCGCACTACATTGAAACATTTGCTCACTACATTGAAACACTTGCGCACACTACACTGAAACACTTGCACGTACTACATTGAAACACTTGCGCACACTACACTGAAACACTTGCGCACACTACACTGAAACACTTGCACGCACTACGTTGAAACACTTGCGCACACTACACTGAAACACTTGCGCACACTACACTGAAACACTTGCGCACACTACATTGAAACACTTGCGCACACTACACTGAAACACTTGCACGCACTACATTGAAACACTTGCGCACACTACACTGAAACACTTGCGCACACTACACTGAGACACTTGCGCACACTAGACTGAAACACTTGCGCACACTACATTGAAACACTTGCGCACACTACACTGAAACACTTGCGCACACTACACTGAAACACTTGCGCACACTACACTGAAACACTTGAGCACACTACATTGAAACACTTGCGCACACTACACTGAAACACTTGCACGCACTACATTGAAACACTTGCGCACACTACACTGAAACACTTGCACAACATACCGAAACACTTGCGCACTACATTGAAACACTTGCGCACTACATTGAAACACTTGCGCACTACATTGAAACATTTGCTCACTACATTGAAACACTTGCGCACACTACACTGAAACACTTGCACGCACTACATTGAAACACTTGCGCACACTACACTGAAACACTTGCGCACACTACACTGAAACACTTGCGCACACTACACTGAAACCCTTGTGCACACTACACTGAAACACTTGCGCACACTACATTGAAACACTTGCGCACACTACACTGAAACACTTGCGCACACTACACTGAGACACTTGCGCACACTAGACTGAAACACTTGCACAGTACACACACTGAAACATTTGCACTACACTTCACATACACTCGTATATATATTAAACATGACGTGTGTGTGTGTGTGTGAGAGAGAGAGAGAAGATGCACTCAGCTGTGTAGCACAGGGTACAATCTTTTACGACTAATTCCTGTGCTCTGTGTCTTTTCAGAAATGAACAAACATTTGTTCTTATTATTTTTTATTAGTCTTTTCATATTTGATCAGCCATTGCGTATTTCTGATAACAGTGAGGATATCCGTAATTTTTTGCGTGATGTCCTGCGTTGTGTGGAATCCATACAAGATGACCCGCTACACAGACACTACACTGAACTGGAGCATCACACAAGAACCATTCAGTCCATCATACGTGTAGTTGGGCGCAGAGAAGGGCCTGTGGTGAGAGAATGCACGACTCTTTTGGAGTCTTTATATCAGTGTCTAATTCTCATTTTACAACAATCTCCGGGCCAAAGACATCAAGGAATTGATCGACAAGTGTGCAAGTGTCTCAGTGTAGTGTGCGCAAGTGTTTCAGTTTAGTGTGCGCAAGTGTTTCAGTGTAGTGTGCGCAAGTGTCTCAGTGTAGTGTGCGCAAGTGTTTCAGTGTAGTGTGCGCAAGTGTTTCAGTGTAGTGTGCGCAAGTGTTTCAGTGTAGTGTGCGCAAGTGTTTCAGTGTAGTGTGCGCAAGTGTTTCAGTGTAGTGTGCGCAAGTGTTTCAATGTAGTGTGCGCAAGTGTTTCAGTGTAGTGTGCGCAAGTGTTTCAATGTAGTGTGCGCAAGTGTTTCAGTGTAGTGTGCGCAAGTGTTTCAGTGTAGTGTGCGCAAGTGTTTCAGTGTAGTGTGCGCAAGTGTTTCAGTGTAGTGTGCGCAAGTGTTTCAGTGTAGTGTGCGCAAGTGTTTCAGTGTAGTGTGCGCAAGTGTTTCAGTGTAGTGTGCGCAAGTGTTTCAGTGTAGTGTGCGCAAGTGTTTCAGTGTAGTGTGCGCAAGTGTTTCAATGTAGTGTGCGCAAGTGTTTCAATGTAGTGTGCGCAAGTGTTTCAGTGTAGTGTGCGCAAGTGTTTCAATGTAGTGTGCGCAAGTGTTTCAGTGTAGTGTGCGCAAGTGTTTCAATGTAGTGTGCGCAAGTGTTTCAGTGTAGTGTGCGCAAGTGTTTCAATGTAGTGTGCAAGTGTTTCAGTGTGTATTTGCCCTAGACGGCCTCTCATAGTTTACACAATAATGTTTAGAATTTAAACAAAAACTTAGATTCAGAGTCAGAATATTTTATTTATTTATTTATTTATTTATTAGGCTCAGCTGTGTAGCACAGGGTACAATCTTTTATGACTAATTCCTGTGCTCTGTGTCTTTTCAGAGATGAACAAACATTTGTTCTTATTATTTTTTATTAGTCTTTTCATATTTGATCAGCCATTGCGTATTTCTGGTAACAGTGAGGATATCCGTAATATTTTGCGTGATGTCCTGCGTTGTGTGGAATCCATACAAGATGACCCGCTACACAGACACTACACTGAACTGGAGCACCACACAAGAACCATTCAGTCCATCATACGTGTAGTTGGGCGCAGAGAAGGGCCTGTGGTGAGAGAATGCACGACTCTTTTGGAGTCTTTATATCAGTGTCTAATTCTCATTTTACAACAATCTCCGGGCCAAAGACATCAAGGCAACAATATTCTCATAATTCCTCCAACAACTTCCAGTGGCACGTCCGGTCGCCCACGGTATGATTTAACAGCAGACCAGATTATCCACTGCCTAAATCTGGGATTTAATTGGCAAAGAATCGCTTCCATTTTTGGAATTGATCGACAAGTGTGCAAGTGTCTCAGTGTAGTATGCGCAAGTGTTTCAATGTAGTGTGCACAAGTGTTTCAATGTAGTGTGCGCAAGTGTTTCAGTGTAGTGTGCGCAAGTGTTTCAATGTAGTGTGCGCAAGTGTTTCAATGTAGTGTGCGCAAGTGTTTCAGTGTGTAGTGTGCAAGTGTTTCAATGTAGTGTGCGCAAGTGTTTCAGTGTGTAGTGTGCAAGTGTTTCAATGTAGTGTGCGCAAGTGTTTCAGTGTGTAGTGTGCAAGTGTTTCAATGTAGTGTGTGCAAGTGTTTCAATGTAGTGTGCGCAAGTGTTTCAGTGTGTAGTGTGCAAGTGTTTCAATGTAGTGTGCGCAAGTGTTTCAGTGTGTAGTGTGCAAGTGTTTCAATGTAGTGTGCGCAAGTGTTTCAGTGTGTAGTGTGCAAGTGTTTCAATGTAGTGTGCGCAAGTGTTTCAGTGTATTTGCCCTAGACGGCCTCCCATAAGACCCCATAAGTTACATATGCAGTACTGTGTGAAGCCAACTTGAGCCTAACCTTATCCTCACCAACCAACCTGACAACGATCAGCTTGGTTTTGTTTTACATCATTGATTAAAATGAAAAATTAAAATAAAAAAAAAAAAAAAATAATAAAAAAAAACATTATCCCTCAGCTAAATGTCCCCGCAGAGAGATAAATACACACACATACGTCCATTTTCCAGATGCTTGGTGTGACTATGAACTGGTCCAAACTCCTGTCCTAACTTATCACAAGCATGGTTTTATCCCAGCCTTTCAGCACCAGAATGGAGGGAAGAGGAGGAAGAATAAGCTCCATTCACAGTCTGTCCAGCCTCCTCCCACGCTCATGCTGACCACAGTCCAGCCCACTGTGTGTGTGTGTGTGTGTGTGTTTTGCCTATAATGAGTCTTTATTGTCTGAAGTGTGAAGCGCTTTGATTTAAACTGACTCCACTCCATGTGCTTTGTTACAGTTATGACTACAATAATGAACTGTAATTTATAGATTCTCTAGCAATTTGCAATATTTCGTTTGTATTCTACCTGAGTGTATTTATGAGGAGAGTAATCATTTTTCCTCAGCTCCTGAATATACTGGCCCATTAAATAACAGCAAATCATTCCTTTTTCAAAACAGGACTCCTCAACAAGACCTCAGCAAAACTGTCCCCATTATATAAACAGCCGAAACCTCAGTTTGAATATTTTCGTAAACAAGTCGCATGGTATAGCAGCAAAGGGCACTAAACCAATACTGATGGAACTTGCTGTGTCTAGCTCACATTCCCTCTTTAGCAGCCTCTGAGTGAAGTTCAAATGATTGTCTGCACTCTTTAAAGGAACACTATGTAGTATAGGATTATGGGTTTAAAATTCTTGTGATGCTTCGCTGACCTATAAAGGGTGAACAGCGCTACTCTAGGCTCAGAACTGCAGACATTGAAAGTTACTTTTGGAGAAGATTAGTAAACCATAAGATTTCAAATTCATATATTTCTTAATCCCAAAAAATGTAACTATCATGAGATACAGATTATCATGGGACACTAGTATTTATTAAATGGCTGTGTAAAGCTGCAATCCCCCACACAGCAACATGGTGAAACAGTCCCAGTATGAAGTGGTTAGTACCAAAAATGATAGAAGGTTGGAAAACCTGTGAATCAGTGACAAGGTCGAGGTCACCCAAGGCACCTTTCTATCAGAGCCATCATTATCTTTGAACCACTGCACAAAAAGATCAGTCCACAGGGCCTTAGTTTTGGAGATGATCTGGTCAAAACATAAATACCATCACAATTGGGCCCTTATCCATGTCATCAGAGCCATACACTTGCCCAATTTTCTAGTTTTCAACACATCAAGACATGACTGAACTGACTTGGTACTTAATCTCACCCCTTGACAGGAGCCATTGTAATGAGATCAGTGCTTTTAATCATGTGGCTAACGATATATATTTTTTAACGATGTATATATATTTGCGTTTTTACAAATGCTTTCATACAGTGCATGAGAAAATAAAGTAGACCATTCAAAGACTTAATAGAGAACAATTTTATTAATTTTCCTTCTTAAAGCTTCTTTTACACACATCTAGGTGTAGTGCAGTAGAAGGGAAAGAAAGGTGCATCACCATTCAGAGAAAGAGGAGAGAGAAATAAAGAAAGAAAGAAAGGCATAGAAGAAGAGCGATAGAAAGTTAGCAGGATGAATGTGCACAGGGCAAAACCACATGGGTTTAACTACACAGAGGGTTCATGGGGAGGGCGAATGTTATGGGACACTGAACCATAATTCAACATATTTGCATTAAACCAATCTTTTTTTATTTATTTTTTTTTTTATTTACACAAAGTAAACTGAACCCTTTTCGCTCTAAATGCAGTATAAACTGCCAGCACCATTAGCATTTAATATTAATGACCAACACGCAAAAAAGAACAGTTAGCTAACCACAGCTAGCTAGCAGTCATTAACCAACTATAATTAGCTAGCCACAGCCAGATAACAGTAGTTAGTCAACAAATGAGCTAACAGCAGCTAGCTAGCTATACAGTAGTTGGAAAAAAATGTCTACAGATCACCACTTCTCCTTTTTTCAACAGGCAGCAACAGGCATGTTTGGACAACTGTCCAAATAAGAACAATAAAGAAGCATACTGATAAAAAAAAAAGGTAGTAAGTCATCATAAGCAATATGATATGGGTGAGTAAAAAATTATTTATAAAGGTAAACATTTCTAATAACAAAAAAAAAAAAAAAATCCTTTGTGTTTTTGTTGCACTTTTAAAATGGACCAAATCTTGAACTATCACCTTAAAACCATTACTTGAAGCAGAGTCATTCATTTCAGTCAGCATTTCAGCAGGAAATAGGAAAAAAACAAAATACAATAAAATTAATATTTATCCCAAAACATGTATTAATTACAAATGATCACTACAACCAAGGCCATATTTCTCTGTACATATGCATTTTAATATCACTGTCAAAACAAAACCCTTTACCTCTAAAACAGTTCTTTTACAACAGAAGGAAAAAGTAAAAAGTTCAGTGCTGTAAATATTTCACATAACGTTTTGACCATTCCAATTGTTTAAATAATACATTTTTGAAAATTAAAAATAAGCCAAATTAGGTCACAAAGTATAAAAACACAGAGATGAAAGGTTTTGTCCCAAAAGCAATGAGATATAATAACAGCAACCTGCTCATTTTCAAATAAGCCGCACCCCTCCAAAGTTTCACCACACTAACACACAGTGTGTCCATGTTAAAAGTTTAGCATTCACCAAATCAGAAGTACAACTCCAGAAAAAAAGGCTATGACCACAACTGACAGTCAAGTCCTGGAAAGACCCCACTTGTATAAGACAGAAGGGTAATGTCACAGTCTCAGAGACTGGGCACTTGTAATTTTTAAAATAGCTTGCTTTTGAAAACATGACCATGTTTAAAAGTATTTAAAAAAAAAAACAACAGGAACAATGCAAATCAATAAAAAAACTAATAAAAAAAAAAAAAAAAGCACTTGTGGGAAACCTCGTCACCAATGGTTCCAAACCAGTATTACATGCTTAAAAATACCCTTTAACTGCAGTGATCCACAGTTTTTTTAATTACAATTTTTTTAGTTTATATTTAATCACTTATAGTGGGGGGGACTGAATTATGATTTTTTGTAATCTTATGATCTTGTAACTAGTATTACATTTTAGTTCAAACGGCCTATATCACAGACAACTGAATTACCATTTTTTTGTGAATCACAGAAAGAAAATGGTATAAACATATCTGCTTATTCAGAATAGAGCAGTTTTCTGATGTATAAATGAATAAATAACAAATTAAAGAAGCACAATACAGGGCAGCCAATCAGAACAGACTTCATCTACATTAAGTCCGTCTTAAAGGCACAACAACAACAGCCTCTTTTATACTGATAGATAAACCATGGCCCTATACGGTAAATAATAGCACACAAATGGCAGAAGTAAACCTCAGACAAAAAATATATATATATATATATATATAAAATAAAATCCTGTTGGATGTTAATTAATTTATTAGAATCAGTAGAACATTAAGTTTTCGTAGTATTAACCCAATAACAGACTTTGCAATTCTGCGGCTCCATATCTTGAGATGCCCTGTGTTTAAATATTTTTGGGCCTTTCCACTATCCACTGTCCCATTTAAGAATAACCTCTGAGCACCCTCCCCTCGCTTCTAAATATCTATCGCCTCTTCCACCCTTTTTAGCCTCTAGCAGAGGCTATATTTACTCACCACCTAAACATGCTTGCTTACTCATTCACACACACACAGACACACACAGACACACAAAAGTGCATGAGTGGCAATCTGACGGAAAGACAGGCAGTCAAAAGTTTGTGGCGCATGTATATACCTGGTCATAAGTCCTGTGCAACTTGTGAGGAAGATAAATAGCCATGTGCATCTTTCCGAGATCAGAAAAAGGCAGAGAAGCTACATGGCACCAGAAAGTGGTGGTTTGTGCTGTGCTCTGGATGAAACGATGAGACACGGGGCACCAATGTGTAGCCATGTTTGACGAGAGCAGATAAGGCATAGATGGAAAAAACACATTCTGTTTACAATGAATATTAGCATACGTCTGTCCATGCTCTGCTCAAAATTTCCTGACATGCTGAGGTCCCATCATCATTCTGCCCGTTTTTGGAATTTCATTTCTAAGCTGATTTCTCTTTGAGAAAATGCTGCTATGCTAAAGACCATTGCTACAGTACATTTTCTGTACTGAAATGTATCTTTATTTTGCGGAAACCTATAAAGCACGGCCCTGTTCACATCTAATTTGTTGTTAAATGGAGTGTGTTATTTGACATGAAATGCCACACAACTAGGATGAGTTGGGTATAGCATTTTAAGGCATATATAAAGTTCAGGGCTTTTATTTTGAGGAACACTAGGCAGTATTTTTACCTTAAAATGACAGAGGGAGCCAAATAGCAAAAATACCATATCGTGTCTAGGGTTCCTAGGCATTGTATCCAACACAATTCGCTGTAGTATTAGCAGTAGTTTGTTACCTTCTGTTCCCTTGGACTTGTTCAACAGCTCAACGGAGCTAAAACTATTAACATCTGTGGGCGGGGCTTGGACAGGTTGTTCGGCATCTAGACTGAGAGTGTCAATCCGTTCAGTTATGTTGAGGGAGTAGATCAGAGTAACAGACAGACAGGAAAGGCTAAACCACATGGACACACACACACACCATATCATAGCTCCCTACTGGTCCCTCTTTCATCCTTTTTTTTTTTTTAAATAAACTCCTCTAAAGGCATCCCAGGTGAGAAAAATGGAACCATGTAATGGTCAAATATCCTAAAGAGAGAGAGAAAAAAAATAATAATAAAATTAAAGCACCTCATTATTAGCCATATTTTTTCAAAATCTGTCAAATGTGCACAGCAATTGAAACAATTGAACAAAAAGAAAGAATGAAATCATAATGAGATAAAAAGCAGCAATGGAATCAACCCATGAAAAAAGTGGCAGAGGAAACTTAAAATTAAAGGCAAAAGGCTTCAGGCAAAGCAAAATGTCACACCTCCCTTGCGTCCTGACCTCAAGCCGGACTCTCTCACCATCTTATGCTATTCACTCACATTAATACACTTATTTAGAAGGGCATAGGTGGAACAATTCTGGCCTCCATTCCACACTCAGTTTTAAAAAGATTCAAGTTTTCCCACTGATTCAACAAAACCAAAGTTTAGGGTCTTATTTGCTACGTAATCAAATATTTGCTATGACAAGCTGACGTCACTGGGATTTACAAAACTGAAGGTCCTGTGTTTCAGCAGGAGAACTCTTCTGCTCTCTGCTGGTAGTTGCCGGAACCGCACCCTGAGGACATCTAAACCATGCAGGGGGCCTCAGACCCCAAGGACACTACACGGGACATTTCACTAAAATAAATACCCCTCCTGAATTCCAACGTCCAGCTAACATTTAAACAACATCATAAAGTCACCTCAAGCAGAATGTATAACTGCCTCTCTGATCTTCAAACAAGGCAAAGCCTAGCAGAGAACAGACTTCAATAAAGGTCCCAACAGAATGCAGATGAGAGGAAAGGAGAAGGAAAAACAAACAAACAAAAAAAGACAGAAGAACATTATTCTGTCCACAGCAGAATACAGAAATTCAGTAGAAAGTGAGCTGTAAATAAACAAACAAACAAGATGGAATTCATTAAGACGGCCACGGGAGTCATGCAGGCGACCATGGAGACTGAGACCCATCCCACTGCCGCTCCCGCTTGCCCTGATTGGGGGGAGATGAGAGGAGGGGGCGGGGCTCTGAGACCGGCTCCTCCTATTCCAGCTTGACTCCGATCTTCTCTGTGTTGAGCAGGTGAAGGCTGTCGTCTATCAGGAAACTGAACACAGGGCAGTGGACGTCAAAAAGAGGGCACAGGTAACTAAACAAGATAATTAATACTTATGTATTCATTAATCAACTGTAACTGCGCTCTGTAACCGTCAAAGGTTGCAGTGCCTCTGGAGGCTACCCAGTCATTGGGCGCAAGGCAGGAGCACACCCTGGAACATTCACCCAGTCACTTACAAACTCACACCTGTGGACAGTTTATGAATGTTTATACCACAGCTCTGGTGCAAAAGGTCTTCAGGGTTCTGGCCTTGCCACGTAAACTGTCTGTGAGGAGTGTGGTGCCTTCTCCCTGTGTCCTCCAGGGCCTGTAGCTTCCTCCCACAGTCCAAATCATGTTGGCTTTTCAATATTGTCACCCCTAGGTGTGAGAATGTGAAACTGTCCAAAGGTGTATGTGAGTGACTGTGATTGTGTGAACATTTCTTTAAGGGTGAATGTGTGTGAGTAACTGGGTTAGTGTATGAAATTGTTCACAGGTATGTGTGTGTGTGTGTGAGAATGAGTTACTGAGTGACTGGGTGAGTGTGTGATAACAGCTCTGTAATAGATTCACGCCTCATCTATGGTGTGTTACTGCCTACTGTGTCTCTGTATAGGATGACGTGGTTACAGCAGATGAATGAATGAACACGCTGTTCTGTAAAAAAAAAAAGCTGACAACTGTAAACAATTACAGGTTGGACATAGGTGTAGACTATTGACAATGTTAAAAGGGATGTCTACAACTGTGGAGAAACTGTTCTCTCAGATTTGCTTACGTTCAGAAGCTCTGTGTCTTTAAACATGGAATGGTATTTTTGAGGGAAACAACAACTGTTGTTTGTATGTGGCTGAAGTTTAACTGGTTGTAAGTATTTTTTCACCTGTTTGAATTAACACAGAAATTTGTTAGTAATTTTTTTTAATGTTTGGAGCACATCTCTCAAATTTGGAGATAATCCAAAACAGCAAAATTTAAACAATAATACCCAACTATGGAGCAGGAATAGACCAATATCCTCAACTCAGTTTTCTAACATTAGGAGTTCTCTTCGTAGTTTAAAAATCTCCTGATGCCTTTTCTCTGCTGTAAGCAGAGAGAGAGAAAGCCTAGCATACAGAACCGAGACCCTTTGTTTTTTGAACCCATTTACTGACACAGAGGCTTCGTAAACAAATTAGACCCGTTTTGAGCATGCGAACAGACTACAGAATTGCAAATAGTGAGGAACCATACTTAGAATTTTATAAAAAAAAATTTTTTAGATTCAAAATGTGAACGTCCCCTTTAAGGGTGAAAAAAAGGAATTATACGTTTTTTACTTTTGATTCCCAAACAGCAGTCTAAAGTACCTGTAGAAGAGGAAGTGGACGGGTACGGTGCTGAGGTGCCAGACAGCGTGAGCGTCCAATACCCAGAAGAGTGGTGGAAAATCAAGAAGCTCCAGCAGGGCAAGGCCATGCAGCAACACCACCACCACCCCACATTTCCACCAGTACGGTAGAGTCCTCCGGTTCTGCCAGCACCAGCCCAGCCACCACAGCAGGTTTATCATCCCTGGAGGTAACAAACACAAACACATTAAAACCATGCACACAATCCACTTAAAGTAAGGATTAACACTGGGCAAATTAAACAGGCCGTAAGCATTATCCGAAACACTCACTTTGTTATGTATTAACCAAACATTACTACACCTACTACCTACATCTTATAGGCACACTATGGGTGAAACCCTTTTAACCCATTAGCGCTACCAATTAGCCCTACCCTTCCTTTTTGCCTAGGGGTAGGGGTGTCTCAATTCTTATTGGGAAAGAGGGGTAGGACCCAGAGGGAGGGTTATATACCACTTGAAACCTAGATTTTTTTCAGGGACTCACTTCAAGCGATGACCATTGGATAGCTTGCAAATCAGCGGCAAGATGGCAGTAGAAGCAACACAAGACAGCCACAATTACCAATATTTTCTCCGTTAATAAACAATGATTGTATTGTACTATCTTTGTTTAATGTAGTTTCAATGTATTATGTCTCTTTACTTCATGACAAGCACAGAACATTGCTTTTATTTTGCAGGTGTCTTGGAATTTCCAGTTCCACCTTAAATGACCAAGCAATTATGTTCTAGTGCCTGTGGCTCCAGCAAAATATAAGTTGGAACTAGACTTTTCCAACAAAAAGGTGAATTCAGCTTCATATCACAGAGACATAAAGTAAGTGATAAATATATGATTGTGGAACACTTTTGAAGGCGTGATGCCCTAAATTTAACTGTGTTTTAGTCCAGAAGCTCTGATATCACTGCAGACTGGCAGCAGAGTGCCACTGAAGCGCTGCTTATTTTTGTGTTCTGATGATGTATCTGGCTCTTGAAGGGTTGCCCCATTTCGTAGGAAAGATTTTAAACACTGCAACTTGTAACACATTTCCAAGGGGCAAAATAACACTCAAAAATTAGAGGTGGGGTAAAATTAGGAAATGGGATTCACCCTTTGTTTACAATTAAACAATTAACCATAGGTGCCTGTTGATGCATATTTTACATCGGGTGTGTCTAGCCCATTCATTATATGTCGGTTTCTGACCACAGAACCACTATTGTGCTAATATTATTTGAGCGACTATTGTCAGATAATTCTCAGATCACCCATGACACTGAAATATCCAAGCAAGAGCAGCACTGCAGTCCGCACCTGACCACTGATTGAGGACAAGACGTTGGATCATTTAAATTGAGTATGGCAAAATTAATGTCATCCAACCTTAAGAAAAAAATGACTTTAAACGAATCATAGCAGCCCACTGGTGACAGTGGATGAAGCACCATGTGCAGAATGGAAAATCTAATTTTATTCATAAACAATTAAGCTCAAACGTAAAACTGTTCTGATGCCTGATTGTAGTCAAGACAGATGCCGCCAAAACTTAACTTTCAGAGGTGTGGAGTAAAAAGTCTTAACTGTGCAAAGCTCATTATTGTAACTACACTGACCAATAAGAGGATTAGTACGAGATTACAATCTTTAACACGGACCAAAGTGCCAGCAGAGCTACAGCACTTAAAGATAAATGTCAAAGACATCAGTATGTCACGTCTAGGAACGACCACTAATAAACAAGTTTGGTCTGCGTAACATTTATCAGTTGTTTTCTGACCGTTTGCGGCTAAAAAATAAAACAGTTATTTCGTTTTTTTCATTTGGTACAGTTTAAAAAAAGAAATGGGATTTAATTTCTCTAGTTTCTTTCCTGCTGCTCACAAATTTCTGAAAAATGAAAAATAAGTAAACTACACAGTCAGACTGGAGAGAACAGCCAGTGCACGTGTGATGCTCCTTTCACGCAGCCTATAACCAGCAGCTCTCTGCGTTCCTGTCATCATTTTCTTGCCACAACCCAGACCATGTGTTCGCAGCTGATGAAATCATATTATTTATGCCATCTCTTGCGGGTTTTGAATGATCGAAATGATGAATGCCCCATGCTGCGCAGAACTGGTAAAATGATGAAGTACTGGTCCCTTGTCAAGCATACACTGCGTATGTAGAACATGATGTGCCTCTCTGCACAAAGCCAGACTCTCCACTAAACAGCTAGGAACATCTTTAGACTCGGTGTAGAAAAAAGTGTTTTAATTAAATGTAAAATCTTTCAAATAATTAACAACTATTATTTAAAAAACTGCTAAATTGGCATTGGCAAAAATTTCCTTTATAACAATCCAGATTGAGGCACAGAAATGGTGTGTGTGTGTGTGTGTGTGTGGTGGGAGGGGGTATTGGTGGGAGACAACAGATAAATAAACAAAGAAAGAAAGGAAAGCGTCTGCTCAAGTTTGCAGCGACAGTTTGTGTCAGAATGTCTAACCTATAGTGGCATTGGCAGCCATGTTGTATCCGTAGTCAAAACTGACGAAGGTGAGATAGGAGACATGGGAAGTGAAGGCCAGGATAAGCAAAACTCCCACCATGCTGGAGACACCGGGCCTCCTCAACCCCAGCGTCCTGCAAACACACAAACAACATCACTGAAATGACTAAAGTTTGACCATGAATACAGAATAGTTCAGTAAAACAATTTACAAAGACGAGCCTTCCAACACGTAACACGTACATACTAAATAATATCAAATGTGTCATAGCTTAATTTCTAACAATTAATTACTTTTAGCTTAATGCCTGTTTTGAAAGGATTTCAAATTTATACTGGCACTTATACACACACACACTGGCCTTTTCGGTTTCACAGAAATCTGTTACTATTATGATCTTTACACTACCTGACACAGCACAGGTAGATGGAGTAGAGGATGACTGCTGATGCACAGAAATAGTCCATCTTCTGCAGAACAACAGCACAGAATATCATAGATGTTTCAGCTTTTTCTCCTTTATCACAGTCTAAAAGATCACTATTCAAAACCATTTAAATTACTTTCAATGTCAGCTTGTAGTGCAGTACCTCAGTGAGATAAGTGTCTCTAGTGTGGAATACTGTAGACCAAAACCAGGCATTCAGGGACACCTACATGAAAAGCACAAACACAAACCTTGATACAGTTAAATGTTCAACACAGTAATAAATATTAAATCCATAATGTGCATTTTCACAGGTTAAAAATAATTATAGAAATAAACTTCCTCTTGTTTATCATTAGGTCACAGAAATAAACTCAAACTCACTAACAGGGCTGTAGATGACTCAAGAACAGCTAAAGTGGATGTTTCATTTTATAGGTTCTATTAAAGATTAAACACTGAATAAAACAAATCTTTAAATATATTGTAATGTCTAGTTTATTACACTTTACACTGAATAAAAAAACAAACATAATTAATTTGAAGAATATTCCTCTCAAATACACTGAAGATCACACAATTAAGTATATCAATAGGTAAAAACACACACACCTCCACACAGAAAACACACACACACACACTTAGGGTGGTGGTCTCACCAGTGAGAAGGCGGTGATGGTGTGGTACATGGGACTCTGACGAGGAACAGCGCTGCGGTAGCGGAGCAGCATTAGCAGGCATGCTAATCCATTTAGCAGAGATGCTAACGCTGAAGCAGGCTCCTCAAAACACAGGAACCTTGCAAATGGCCACTGAACAAGAAACAGAGAAAGAGAGTGTGAGAGTTAGTGTTCACACAGAGATCACAAGCATTAAAGCAACCCTAGTTAAGATTTGGTATTTTTGCTCCTGGGCTCCCACTACATTTGCAGAGTGCAATTCACTTTTACAGCAATGTCCTAAAATCAAGGAGAATGGTATAAGGTGGTTTCCTACCCTCCTCACCCTCGTCCAAAAGTTACAAAGTGCAGTCTCGGCAGTGGGGCATCGCAATGATTTTGAAGCTGTAATTACTACCTAGTGTTACTTTAAATTAACAGCTTGTGGGGGAAATATATATTGACCCTAAAATGTAGTGAATCTGCCATGACCCATTAACTCTCTGAAGTCTGTGTGTTGTACTATTCAAACATCAAATGTGATTCAATTACAGACAAAATTTTCAAGAGCAGCGTTCTGTTCAAGTAGTGTTTAGCAACACATTTTTGTCAATATTTCAAGACAAAGTTGCCTTCAGAAATGTCAGATACCATTTAATCAAACCCAATAGAGATTATCTGGGGCAACTGGTGATAATTTAAGGATGCAGTATCTTATAAGTGTTAACTGGTGTATATAAGTAATGAATGTCTATTAGCTAAAATACTGCATCAGTGCAAACCTAAAGAGGCACACTTCAGACACCAAACAGGTCTCATCTGATCGACTAGATTTGAGTTACACTTGTGTATGGTGGACTCATCAACAAGCCACTCATTTTAAGTGAGGTTCAATATTCTCATGTTTAAAGAGCCCGTATAATGTGTGTTTAAATGCAAAGAACCACACTGAACTTTCTGGTAGCTCTATTTATTTTTTTACTCACTCGCTCACCTTTAGGAACTGCTACTTTTAACACTCACTTACACTTACAAACTACTCCACAAGGAGGTGCTCTTCCGTACTTTATCCATTACATTAAGCCTAAAGGTTTGGTTTGTCTTTTGCTTTTTCCTTAAAGCTTTCCTGTGCCGTGCCTCATTCAAAAGCACTATCACTGAAAAGAGAGAACTGGGAATGAATTGTCCATATTGAAATTTGAACCATGTTTTCATGCTATATCACTAGTCCACTGCAACCCTGAACTGGACAAGAGGTTACAGACAGTGAATGACTGAATGAATGAATGTTATTAGCCCTTTAAAATCTCCGACACCAACCTTCCCGTGGAACTGGGGAACTCTGTAACCTTCCGCCTGATACAGACCCACTGTTGTCCACATGCATTGATAGCGGCAATCATCACGACACGTCCAGCCTGGAAAACAACAATCAGATCGGGTCAACTGTCAGACAAGGCTGCTGTTAAATACACACAGGCTTTTCTCAACAAAAACCCTTAAAGCAACAATAAATGCACCATAAATACTAAATCTTAACCCTACAATCACAATCAGAAATTTCTTTTCTGATTATTTTCCAGAAACTGCCTAACAAACACATGCAGGAAAAATAAAAATAATGTTTAAAAATAATTAAGACTATTAATCTACATGCATATTCTGTCTAATGCTGTGTGAAATAACCTTGAGGAATTTTTAGTCCCACTCATGCATCTCTAGAAACCATAGAGGTCCAAGAGGTCTATTATTCTACAAATTTTTGTCCCTTTTGCAAAGACATTTGGAGGTAAGCCATCTTCTGACTGTGCTTGCTGTTGCCCAAAACAATGGGACAGCCAGGGTTTCTGACATCACAAACCTAAGCCTGAGGGCGGCCATGGCCTTGAGGTTAGAGAAGTGAGCTTGAGGCTGGAGGGTCCATGGACCGAGAAAATCCATTCATGGCCGAAGTGCCCCTGAGCAAGGCACCTGATCCCCAAATTGCCCCCCAGGGCGGCGATGTGGTTGGCAGCACCCTGCTCCAGTAGTGTGTGTGTTCACTGCCCCTAGTGTTTGTTAAGAACTGCTCACTAGTGTGCGTTTACTACGATGGAGAGGCCAAATGCAGAGAAGTAATTTCAATAAAGTTGTTTCTTCAATAAAGTTGTAAAATCAAAAGGTGTTTCTTCTTCTTAATGCCACCGACATGCGAGGTGGGGCTCTCAAGCTGCAGATGAGTGGATGAGGGGTGGATGGATATAGAAGCAGGGAATATTTGCATATTCATAGATTTGCGCATTATAAATAAAGAATATTTCCTTGGAGTGTTGCAGCAGTCCTCAGCTCATTTGCAAATGTCCTTCAACCTTCACAACACCATGCACTGTAAGGTTCTCCAAGGAACCAAAACGGGTTCTCCTGTGCTTTCTCTCTAGTGAGTGGCTGCTTTATTTTAGAGTGAATGTGTGTTGTCGAGGCTTTCAGAGGGATGTGAATAGCCCCCTTTTGGCCCCCCTTTGTTGGCTGCTGTACCTGGCTGTAGTGTTTGTGTTTCCAGCTCCAGTTCTAGTCCACCTGCACTCAACTGACCTCCACATTCTCCAGTGATTTAACACTGAACCGTTCCATTCTCCGTCATCACTCACACCTGTGAACCATTTTATAAGGCCAATCCTCCTACTAATGTGTGTTTCTGTACTGTGGGAATACATCCACACTAACACAGACAGAACACACCACATTTCTCATAGACAGTGAGCCAAGGTGGGGATTGCCTCGGGTCACTGTACGTTCTCCCTGGGTCCACTACCCGGTCAGTGGGATTACACACAAAACCATATATACCCATAGAATAAGACATAAGACATTTATAACAAGGGGTTATAAACAATGTAGGATTTCTCAGTTAGCCAAACAACTTCAACCCAAAGTTGAGAATTGTCCCTCAACTCTTTTCCTGTTGAAGAGGTTAGACTTCAGGCCTGATTTATATGGATAAACAGGGAAATCCTGCTTTATGGAATAGCCACTTGTACACACACCTGTAGGGGCCATGTATTAAAGCTGAGAGCGCTGGAAACACTCCTCTGTTTTGTGTTCTTTCTGGTCTGTGTATGTGTATGTGTGTGTGTATATGTCTCTCACCTGTCAGGGCCGTGTTACTGAGGCTGATAACAGGGCGCTGGAAGCCCTCCTCTGTTGTGTTTACCAGTGTTTGTGTGTCTCTCCCACTGTCTCCCTCTCTTTCTCTCACCTGTCAGGGCCATGTATTGTGGCTGCGAGTGCTGGAAGCCGGATAGCCGCGCTCCGGTGCAGTTGGTGCGGCTGCATTGTTTCACACAGTCGCGGTAGAGCGGCTCCTTGTCGCCCTGCGAGGCGCCGCCGCGGCCCGCCAGCAGCAACACACACACCGCCGCGGCCCACATCCCACTGTCTCTCTGCCTCTCTCTCAGACACGGAGAACAACAGCCAGCCGCTCTCTCAAGCCATCACACAGACAAATACACACCGCCGCTCACCGCCTCATTACGCTAACACACTCGCGGAGAAACACGGCGACACCGTGTCCGTGTTTGTCTCGGGTTAAACTCGACTCTCCGTGAACGCCACACAAACAGCAGCGACAAGATATTCACAGCACGGCGAGGGCAACGAGACTGACCACTCCGCTATACAAAACAAACACCCGGAAGTCGGTCAGTCTCTCTCTCTCTCTCTCTCTCTCTCTCTCTCTCACGTCAATTGCTTGGTCTCTGACGTGTACTATCACGACATGTTACTATTCTCGTGTACTACTTTCGCTTATACACCTAAAGAAAGAAATCCCCCCACATTTTATATTTTTTAATCGTAACCAGTAATTTCTGCAATTACTGTAAAGAATCTACCAACCACACATGTTGGAATTGTTGATATATGTGTGTTTTCTGGATTGATTTAATTAATATAATAAAAATACATTAAAATATCATCAGACACTCACTTAAAGAGTAGTCACTCCTTAATATTGTTTTTTTTTACCCACTAAGACCTTAAATGTTTTGCTTTGTGGTAATAAAATACACCGGCTCTATTTTTCCAAACTGTCAGTTTCGCCTCTGCAGTGCCCCCTTTGGTTCAAATGTGTTCCAAGCTATTTGCGGACGATAATATACAATCGTTAAATATACATATGCTCTGTGAGGCTAAGATACATAACATGTTCATATATAAAGAATTTTAAAAGCATACAAAAAACTGCATTATCAGTATTAAATTGGACTGTCTGTTAGCCTTTGGCCAAATTAGGGCTGGGCAATTAATCAAAAATAATCAGAATCGATATTCCGAACTGATCACGTCTATATCGATTATATCAATTTTTTAAAAAATTCTGTTATATCCCCACTGTGTGTTCATGTACTGTTGCTTTTTAAAACTACGCCATCAAGCTGTAGTCACGTGAATCCGGTCCTATCTGCCATGTGGAAGTAACCAAAACGCAGAGGCCGACCAAGGGACTTGAGCAGCTAGTACCAAAAAAAAAACATGGTTTGGACGTGCTGTGTTTTGACTATAATTAAGACGACTCTGAACAAAAAGTCAAATGAAAGCACTGAGAAAAACCACTTTCAGTGACCAAAGCACAATCACACACCAAATATAAACAGTGCTCAAAAAACAAGAGAAGAACAAGCCCCCAGCAACCTTAGAAAAATATCCCAGCTTTAATACTGGAGCATATTTACAGCACAGGGCAGCCATGGCTTGGTTAGAGGACAGAGCTTGGTACCAGAATGGCTGAAGTGAAGGGAATGGCTGGCCCCCGCTCTGTGTGTGTTCACAGGCACTAGTGTGTGTGTGTGTGTAAATGTGGAAAGACACATTTCGTTGTAGGTTGTACAATGACAAATAATTGCACATTACATAATTACATTACTTTAAGGCACAGTACAAACCTCATCACTGAACTATAAGGGTCAAAAATACAAGACCACACAATTATAGCAAAATGTACAATTAATTGTGATATTGATTTGAATTCATATCGCCCAGCACTAGGTTAAATTAGGTTCTGTTTTCTAATAATGGAAATTAATTCATTTATTTTTTATTCACACATTTTTAAAAAATTCCTAGTGGTGCACATATTAAATGTTTGGAGGGGACAATAAACAGTACAATCTCTCAAAAGCGATTCCTGAGGGGAACTCTAAAGTACTGTAGTTTCAAGCAGGGTGCAGAGTATACACTGACAGCTAGGGGGTAAACTTAATGTGCAATGTGCAATGTGTGCAATTACTTGTCATTGTACAACATACAACGAAATGTGTCTTCCGCATTGACCACAATGGGAAACCAGCACAGCGCAGGAGCATGCTTCAGTAAACTGAAGTTTTACAATCCTTACAGAGTCTTGAGTAAAAGACTGTAATGTCCGCAGCACATTAATAATAAATCCATTACACCAGCTAATGTGTCACAAACCACATAACAAACTTTGTAGTCAGGGGTCACCAACAAAATATTGTAAATCATTATATAACTATATTATAAGCCATTGCACAGTCGGGCTTCTTATAGAATCATTCACCTCATCATGTAAATATGATGTAGATGGCAAAATTCAGTCACATATTGGCCATTTACAGCCAGTCAGAGAACTCACACTATGATCTACATGAAAAATCAAGGGACGGGGTCAAAACGTAACTGAAGGTTAAACATATGGCTCTATAGCTCATGATGATGCACAGACATGTCATGTCATGTACAACACCTCTTAATTATGGAATGTGTCCAGGTGAAAGATTCTAAAAGCTACTTGCACGTTCTAAAACCTTCAGGTTACTAGGCGCTACAACTGTGACATCACACTTAAACTGAAGCATCACCTACAAGAGACAGCGTTTACATGAGTGCCCTCATTCTTTCATTTGGCAGCAAATACATGGAATCAGATTTGTGCCAAAAAGAAACACACAAAAAATCATCTCAAACATAAAACTTGCAAACAAAATATCCAGTTCTGACGTTTGTGCTTCGTTCCTTTTGCATGTGAGCTCTGCGCGTGCTCTCTCAGTTTTGTGCGCGAGGGCTTTGAGTTCTGCGTGTGCTCTCTCAGTTTTGTGCACCTAATCCCTGAGTTTTGCAAGCAGTTTTGGCACAAACCTATGTAGTCAAAAAAGGGTCAAAAAATTGGTTCTCTGGAAAGAACCAAGGTTCCAAGAATCAGGAACGGAACCGGTTCAAGAACCGGAGTTCATTTGGTGGAAAAGCACTATGGACGACAGCAACAATTCAATGTTCCGATTGGTTAAACAAACCTCGCCATGTGATTGGTCCAGCTAAAGCTTTCATATTGGTCCATCAATTGGCCGTCAAAACAGGGTCTTAAATCTGCAACTGCAAAAAGAGATTCGCACACGCAGCAGAGAAGGCGAATGTGTGGATTTTTTCCACCTCGTTCAAAAACTCTCACTGTCACATTTGGAACCTTAAAGAGGTTTGCTCTTGCACATTTGAAGCCGTTTGAGAAGGTACTGATTCACACATTCACGACATTTGATTTACAAATGCTAATCTTTTTTACACATTTGTGAATTTAAATTATTATTATTGTTATTATTATTGTTGTTGTTTTTTGAATTTGTGCATTCCAATACATTTGTGGATTTTAGTTTTACGTGTATGTAGTTGCTCTAGCGCAGTTACAAAGTCTGTTACATTTGTGAATATTGTTTTACAAACTCAAAATCTTTTTGACCCTTTTTTAACTCCATACCTCTCGCGTGGGCGGGTTTTCTCAGGAGTGCCTTCCCATTGGCTAATGAATTTTTAAGTGACAACTCGGTGTCCAAGGTATTTTGGACTGCGCATGCGTACTCTACGTTGCAGTTCAGCCGTGGAGAGACAGTGGGGATTTTATACAAACACGAATACTGTGATTTACTGTTTTAAAACGCCGAAATACCTGCAAAGTCCGACGATATCAATGTAGATATTGGTAGGTTTGTCTAAAAAAATGATTGTGAAAACAAACCTGTTTGTCTCTCGTACTGATCTGAGGTAAATGCACAGTGATGTCTGTGTTTCTCAGGATAAAACAGAATAAATGAGCACTTATTTCTATTTATTTGTGAAATATTTTTATATGAGTGCTTGAGCTCCTGTTCAGAATCCCGTGTACTAACGTATTGAACCTATTCCACAACGGCTGTTATGATTTAAATGCTCAAATTTTATTTTGATGATCAGAGTTACTCTGTTTTTAACAAATTTAAAATGTGCATTTTGTGTTACATGAGGTCGGAGAAAAGAGAAACATGATAATAAGGACTGTGAGAGATGTTCCTGTTCCTTTAATCCACCTCCAGTTTAAGACTGAAGTCAAGCCAGCCTCCACTTGGAAAAGCTTGGTCAAGCCAGCCCCCACTTGGAAAAGCTTGGTCAAGCCAGCCCCCACTTAGATTTGGTGGAACGTCGTATTCTGAACATTACGGTAATAGCGTGCAGAGGAACAAATTTCTAAATAAAAGCCAAAAGTCAATGACAGGAAATGTATGTAATAATAAATAATTTTCTAAACAAATAATAAATGGATAAACAACAAATATTTGCTATTTTGTGGAAATGATGAAGATTTTAGGACATGACTCTCAAGTCACTCTGATGTGCCATTTAAAAAAAAGGCCCTTTGTGTAGTCCTATGTCTGTAAATTTATTTCCAAATTTAAATAATTATTAAAAAGAAACCTTTAGTTTGCACAGAACAATTTCACTTCATAATCATAGTACAACACCTGATTATGTCACTCAATTAATATAAAGTCATTCTGATGTGTCATTTCAAAATAAAGGCCCTTTGAATTGTCCCATTTCTGTAAATTTAATTTCAAATTTAAATAATTATTAAAAAGAAACCTTTAGTTTGCACAGAACAATTTCACTTCATAATCATAGTACCACACCTGATTATGTCACTCACTTAATATGAAGTCATTCTGATATTTCATTCCAAAATAAAGGCCCTTTGAATTGTCCCATGTCTGTAAAATTAATTCCAAATTTAAATAATTATTAAAAGGAAACCTTTAGTTTGCACAGAACAATTTCACTTCATAATCATAGTACAACACCTGATTATGTCACTCATGTAATATGAAGTCATTCTGATGTGTCATTTCAAAATAAAGGCCATTTGAATTGTCCCGTTTCTGTAAATTTAATTCCAAATTTAAATAATTATTAAAAAGAAACCTTTAGTTTGCACAGAACAATTTCACTTCATAATCATAGTACCACACCTGATTATGTCACTCACTTAATATGAAGTCATTCTGATATTTCATTCCAAAATAAAGGCCCTTTGAATTGTCCCATGTCTGTAAAATTAATTTCAAATTTAAATAATTATTAAAAGGAAACCTTTAGTTTGCACAGAACAATTTCACGTCATAATCATAGTACAACACCTGATTATGTCACTCATGTAATATGAAGTCATTCTGATGTGTCATTTCAAAATAAAGGCCATTTGAATTGTCCCGTTTCTGTAAATTTATTTCCAAATTTAAATAATTATTAAAAGGAAACCTTTAGTTTGCACAGAACAATTTCACTTCCTAATCACTGTACCACACCTGATTATGTCACTCAATTAATATAAAGTCATTCTGATGTGTCATTTCAAAATAAAGGCCCTTTGAATTGTCCCATTTCTGTAAATTTAATTTTAAATTTAAATAATTATTAAAAAGAAACCTTTAGTTTGCACAGAACAATTTCACTTCATAATCATAGTACCACACCTGATTATGTCACTCACTTCATATGAAGTCATTCTGATGTATCATTCCAAAATAAAGGCCCTTTGAATTGTCCCATGTCTGTAAAATTAATTTCAAATTTAAATAATTATTAAAAGGAAACCTTTAGTTTGCACAGAACAATTTCACTTCATAATCATAGTACAACACCTGATTATGTCACTCATGTAATATGAAGTCATTCTGATGTGTCATTTCAAAATAAAGGCCATTTGAATTGTCCCATTTCTGTAAATTTATGTCCAAATTTAAATAATTATTAAAAAGAAACATTTAGTTTGCACAGAACAACTTCACTTCATAATCATAGTACCACACCTGATTATGTCACTCACTTCATATGAAGTCATTCTGATGTGTCATTTCAAAATAAAAGCCCATTGAATTGTCCCATTTCTGTAAATTTATTTCCAAATTTAAATAATTATTAAAAGGAAACCTTTAGTTTGCACAGAACAACTTCACTTCATAATCATAGTACCACACCTGATTATGTCACTCATGTAATATGAAGTCATTCTGATGTGTCATTTCAAAATAAAGGCCATTTGAATTGTCCCATATCTGTAAATTTAATTCCAAATTTAAATAATTATTAAAAAGAAACATTTAGTTTGCACAGAACAACTTCACTTCATAATCATAGTACCACACCTGATTATGTCACTCACTTCATATGAAGTCATTCTGATGTGTCATTTCAAAATAAAAGCCCATTGAATTGTCCCATTTCTGTAAATTTATTTCCAAATTTAAATAATTATTAAAAGGAAACCTTTAGTTTGCACAGAACAACTTCACTTCATAATCATAGTACCACACCTGATTATGTCACTCACTTCATGTGAAGTCATTCTGATGTGTCATTTCAAAATAAAAGCTCTTTGAATTGTCCCATTTCTGTAAATTTATTTCCAAAATTTAGATCATTATTATAAAAGAAACCTTTAGATTGCACAGACCAATTTCATTTCATAGTCATAGTACAACACCTGATTATGTCACTCATGTAATATGAAGTCATTCTGATGTGTCATTTCAAAATAAAGGCCCTTTGAATTGTCCCATGTCTGTAAAATTAATTTCAAATTTAAATAATTATTAAAAGGAAACCTTTAGTTTGCACAGAACAATTTCACTTCATAATCATAGTACAACACCTGATTATGTCACTCATGTAATATGAAGTCATTCTGATGTGTCATTTCAAAATAAAGGCTATTTGAATTGTCCCGTTTCTGTAAATTTAATTCCAAATTTAAATAATTATTAAAAAGAAACCTTTAGTTTGCACAGAACAACTTCACTTCATAATCATAGTACCACACCTGATTATGTCACTCACTTCATATGAAGTCATTCTGATGTGTCATTTCAAAATAAAAGCTCTTTGAATTGTCCCGATTCTGGAAATTTATTTCCAAAATTTAGATCATTATTAAAAAGAAACCTTTAGATTGCACAGACCAATTTCATTTCATAATCATAGTACAACACCTGATTATGTCACTCATGTAATATGAAGTCATTCTGATGTGTCATTTCAAAATAAAGGCCATTTGAATTGTCCCATTTCTGTAAATTAATTTCCAAATTTAAATAATTATTAAAAAGAAACCTTTAGTTTGCACAGAACAATTTCACTTCATAATCATAGTACAACACCTGATTATGTCACTCAATTAATATAAAGTCATTCTGATGTGTCATTTCAAAATAAAGGCCCTTTGAATTGTCCCATTTCTGTACATTTAATTTCAAATTTAAATAATTATTAAAAAGAAACCTTTAGTTTGCACAGAACAATTTCACTTCATAATCATAGTACCACACCTGATTATGTCACTCAATTAATATAAAGTCATTCTGATGTGTCATTTCAAAATAAAGGCCATTTGAATTGTCCCATTTCTGTAAATTTAATTTCAAATTTAAATAATTATTAAAAAGAAACCTTTAGTTTGCACAGAACAATTTCACTTCATAATCATAGTACCACACCTGATTATGTCACTCACTGAATATGAAGTCATTCTGATATTTCATTCCAAAATAAAGGCCCTTTGAATTGTCCCATGTCTGTAAAATTAATTTCAAATTTAAATAATTATTAAAAGGAAACCTTTAGTTTGCACAGAACAATTTCACTTCATAATCATAGTACAACACCTGATTATGTCACTCATGTAATATGAAGTCATTCTGATGTGTCATTTCAAAATAAAGGCCATTTGAATTGTCCCGTTTCTGTAAATTTATTTCCAAATTTAAATAATTATTAAAAGGAAACCTTTAGTTTGCACAGAACAATTTCACTTCATAATCATAGTACCACACCTGATTATGTCACTCACTTCATATGAAGTCATTCTGATGTGTCATTTCAAAATAAAAGCTCTTTGAATTGTCCCATTTCTGTAAATTTATTTCCAAATTTTAGATCATTATTAAAAAGAAACCTTTAGATTGCACAGACCAATTTCATTTCATAATCATAGTACAACATCTGATTATGTCACTCATGTAATATGAAGTCATTCTGATGTGTCATTTCAAAATAAAGGCCCTTTGAATTGTCCCATTTCTGTAAATTAATTTCCAAATTTAAATAATTATTAAAAAGAAACCTTTAGTTTGCACAGAACAATTTCACTTCATAATCATAGTACAACACCTGATTATGTCACTCAATTAATATAAAGTCATTCTGATGTGTCATTTCAAAATAAAGGCCCTTTGAATTGTCCCATTTCTGTAAATTTAATTTCAAATTTAAATAATTATTAAAAAGAAACCTTTAGTTTGCACAGAACATTTTCACTTCATAATCATAGTACCACACCTGATTATGTCACTCCATTAATATAAAGTCATTCTGATGTGTCATTTCAAAATAAAGGCCATTTGAATTGTCCCATTTCTGTAAATTTAATTTCAAATTTAAATAATTATTAAAAAGAAACCTTTAGTTTGCACAGAACAATTTCACTTCATAATCATAGTACCACACCTGATTATGTCACTCACTTCATATGAAGTCATTCTGATGTATCATTCCAAAATAAAGGCCCTTTGAATTGTCCCATGTCTGTAAAATTAATTTCAAATTTAAATAATTATTAAAAGGAAACCTTTAGTTTGCACAGAACAATTTCACTTCATAATCATAGTACAACACCTGATTATGTCACTCATGTAATATGAAGTCATTCTGATGTGTCATTTCAAAATAAAGGCCTTTTGAATTGTCCCATGTCTGTAAAATTAATTTCAAATTTAAATAATTATTAAAAGGAAACCTTTAGTTTGCACAGAACAATTTCACTTCATAATCATAGTACAACACCTGATTATGTCACTCATGTAATATGAAGTCATTCTGATGTGTCATTTCAAAATAAAAGCCCATTGAATTGTCCCATTTCTGTACATTTATTTCCAAATTTAAATAATTATTAAAAGGAAACCTTTAGTTTGCACAGAACAATTTCACTTCATAATCATAGTACCACACCTGATTATGTCACTCACTTCATATGAAGTCATTCTGATGTGTCATTTCAAAATAAAAGCTCTTTGAATTGTCCCATTTCTGTACATTTATTTCCAAATTTTAGATCATTATTAAAAAGAAACCTTTAGATTGCACAGACCAATTTCATTTCATAATCATAGTACAACATCTGATTATGTCACTCATGTAATATGAAGTCATTCTGATGTGTCATTTCAAAATAAAGGCCCTTTGAATTGTCCCATTTCTGTAAATTAATTTCCAAATTTAAATAATTATTAAAAAGAAACCTTTAGTTTGCACAGAACAATTTCACTTCATAATCATAGTACAACACCTGATTATGTCACTCACTTAATATAAAGTCATTCTGATGTGTCATTTCAAAATAAAGGCCCTTTGAATTGTCCCATTTCTGTAAATTTAATTTCAAATTTAAATAATTATTAAAAAGAAACCTTAAGTTTGCACAGAACATTTTCACTTCATAATCATAGTACCACACCTGATTATGTCACTCCATTAATATAAAGTCATTCTGATGTGTCATTTCAAAATAAAGGCCATTTGAATTGTCCCATTTCTGTAAATTTAATTTCAAATTTAAATAATTATTAAAAAGAAACCTTTAGTTTGCACAGAACAATTTCACTTCATAATCATAGTACCACACCTGATTATGTCACTCACTTCATATGAAGTCATTCTGATGTATCATTCCAAAATAAAGGCCCTTTGAATTGTCCCATGTCTGTAAAATTAATTTCAAATTTAAATAATTATTAAAAGGAAACCTTTAGTTTGCACAGAACAATTTCACTTCATAATCATAGTACAACACCTGATTATGTCACTCATGTAATATGAAGTCATTCTGATGTGTCATTTCAAAATAAAGGCCCTTTGAATTGTCCCATTTCTGTAAATTAAATTTCAAATTTAAATAATTATTAAAAAGAAACCTTTAGTTTGCACAGAACAATTTCACTTCATAATCATAGTACCACACCTGATTATGTCACTCACTTAATATGAAGTCATTCTGATATTTCATTCCAAAATAAAGGCTTTTTGAATTGTCCCATGTCTGTAAATTTAATTTCAAATTTAAATAATAATTAAAAGGAAACCTTTAGTTTGCACAGAACAATTTCACTTCATAATCATAGTACAACACCTGATTATGTCACTCATGTAATATGAAATCATTCTGATGTGTCATTTCAAAATAAAGGCCATTTGAATTGTCCCATTTCTGTAAATTAATTTCCAAATTTAAATAATTATTAAAAAGAAACCTTTAGTTTGCACAGAACAATTTCACTTCATAATCATAGTACCACACCTGATTATGTCACTCACTTCATATGAAGTCATTCTGATGTGTCATTTCAAAATAAAAGCTCTTTGAATTGTCCCATTTCTGTAAATTTATTTCCAAAATTTAGATCATTATTAAGAAGAAACCTTTAGATTGCACAGACCAATTTCAATTCATAATCATAGTACAACACCTGATTATGTCACTCATGTAATATGAAGTCATTCTGATGTGTCATTTCAAAATAAAGGCCCTTTGAATTGTCCCATTTCTGTAAATTAATTTCCGAATTTAAATAATTATTAAAAAGAAACCTTTAGTTTGCACAGAACAATTTCACTTCATAATCATAGTACAACACCTGATTATGTCACTCAATTAATATAAAGTCATTCTGATGTGTCATTTCAAAATAAAGGCCCTTTGAATTGTCCCATTTCTGTAAATTTAATTTCAAATTTAAATAATTATTAAAAAGAAACCTTTAGTTTGCATAGAACGATTCCACTTCATAATCATAGTACCACACCTGATTATGTCACTCTATTAATATAAAGTCATTCTGATGTGTCATTTCAAAATAAAGGCCATTTGAATTGTCCCATTTCTGTAAATTTAATTTCAAATTTAAATAATTATTTAAAAGAAACCTTTAGTTTGCACAGAACAATTTCACTTCATAATCATAGTACCACACCTGATTATGTCACTCACTTCATATGAAGTCATTCTGATGTATCATTTCAAAATAAAGGCCCTTTGAATTGTCCCATTTCTGTAAATTTAATTCCAAATTTAAATAATTATTAAAAAGAAACCTTTAGTTTGCACAGAACAACTTCACTTCATAATCATAGTACCACACCTGATTATGTCACTCACTTCATGTGAAGTCATTCTGATGTGTCATTTCAAAATAAAAGCTCTTTGAATTGTCCCATTTCTGTAAATTTATTTCCAAAATTTAGATCATTATTATAAAAGAAACCTTTAGATTGCACAGACCAATTTCATTTCATAGTCATAGTACAACACCTGATTATGTCACTCATGTAATATGAAGTCATTCTGATGTGTCATTTCAAAATAAAGGCCCTTTGAATTGTCCCACGTCTGTAAAATTAATTTCAAATTTAAATAATTATTAAAAGGAAACCTTTAGTTTGCACAGAACAATTTCACTTCATAATCATAGTACAACACCTGATTATGTCACTCATGTAATATGAAGTCATTCTGATGTGTCATTTCAAAATAAAGGCCATTTGAATTGTCCCGTTTCTGTAAATTTAATTCCAAATTTAAATAATTATTAAAAAGAAACCTTTAGTTTGCACAGAACAACTTCACTTCATAATCATAGTACCACACCTGATTATGTCACTCACTTCATATGAAGTCATTCTGATGTGTCATTTCAAAATAAAAGCCCATTGAATTGTCCCATTTCTGTAAATTTATTTCCAAATTTAAATAATTATTAAAAGGAAACCTTTAGTTTGCACAGAACAATTTCACTTCATAATCATAGTACCACACCTGATTATGTCACTCACTTCATATGAAGTCATTCTGATGTGTCATTTCAAAATAAAAGCTCTTTGAATTGTCCCATTTCTGTAAATTTATTTCCAAAATTTAGATCATTATTAAAAAGAAACCTTTAGATTGCACAGACCAATTTCATTTCATAATCATAGTACAACACCTGATTATGTCACTCATGTAATATGAAGTCATTCTGATGTGTCATTTCAAAATAAAGGCCCTTTGAATTGTCCCATTTCTGTAAATTAATTTCAAATTTAAATAATTATTAAAAGGAAACCTTTAGTTTGCACAGAACAATTTCACTTCATAATCTTAGTACAACACCTGATTATGTCACTCATGTAATATGAAGTCATTCTGATGTGTCATTTCAAAATAAAGGCCATTTGAATTGTCCCATTTCTGTAAATTTAATTCCAAATTTAAATAATTATTAAAAAGAAACCTTTAGTTTGCACAGAACAACTTCACTTCATAATCATAGTACCACACCTGATTATTTCACTCACTTCATATGAAGTCATTCTGATGTGTCATTTCAAAATAAAAGCCCATTGAATTTTCCCATTTCTGTAAATTTATTTCCAAATTTAAATAATTATTAAAAGAAACCTTTAGTTTGCACAGAACAACTTCACTTCATAATCATAGTACCACACCTGATTATGTCACTCACTTCATGTGAAGTCATTCTGATGTGTCATTTCAAAATAAAAGCTCTTTGAATTGTCCCATTTCTGTAAATTTATTTCCAAAATTTAGATCATTATTATAAAAGAAACCTTTAGATTGCACAGACCAATTTCATTTCATAGTCATAGTACAACACCTGATTATGTCACTCATGTAATATGAAGTCATTCTGATGTGTCATTTCAAAATAAAGGCCCTTTGAATTGTCCCATGTCTGTAAAATTAATTTCAAATTTAAATAATTATTAAAAGGAAACCTTTAGTTTGCACAGAACAATTTCACTTCATAATCATAGTACAACACCTGATTATGTCACTCATGTAATATGAAGTCATTCTGATGTGTCATTTCAAAATAAAGGCTATTTGAATTGTCCCATTTCTGTAAATTTAATTCCAAATTTAAATAATTATTAAAAAGAAACCTTTAGTTTGCACAGAACAACTTCACTTCATAATCATAGTACAACACCTGATTATGTCACTCACTTCATATGAAATCATTCTGATGTGTCATTTCAAAATAAAAGCCCATTGAATTGTCCCATTTCTGTAAATTTATTTCCAAATTTAAATAATTATTAAAAGGAAACCTTTAGTTTGCACAGAACAATTTCACTTCATAATCATAGTACCACACCTGATTATGTCACTCACTTCATATGAAGTCATTCTGATGTGTCATTTCAAAATAAAAGCTCTTTGAATTGTCCCGATTCTGTAAATTTTTTTCAAAAGTTTAGATCATTATTAAAAAGAAACCTTTAGATTGTACAGACCAATTTCATTTCATAATCATAGTACAACACCTGATTATGTCACTCATGTAATATGAAGTCATTCTGATGTGTCATTTCAAAATAAAGGCCATTTGAATTGTCCCATTTCTGTAAATTAATTTCCAAATTTAAATAATTATTAAAAAGAAACCTTTAGTTTGCACAGAACAATTTCACTTCATAATCATAGTACAACACCTGATTATGTCACTCAATTAATATAAAGTCATTCTAATGTGTCATTTCAAAATAAAGGCCCTTTGAATTGTCCCATTTCTGTACATTTAATTTCAAATTTAAATAATTATTAAAAAGAAACCTTTAGTTTGCACAGAACAATTTCACTTCATAATCATAGTACCACACCTGATTATGTCACTCAATTAATATAAAGTCATTCTGATGTGTCATTTCAAAATAAAGGCCATTTGAATTGTCCCATTTCTGTAAATTTAATTTCAAATTTAAATAATTATTAAAAAGAAACCTTTAGTTTGCACAGAACAATTTCACTTCATAATCATAGTACCACACCTGATTATGTCACTCACTGAATATGAAGTCATTCTGATATTTCATTCCAAAATAAAGGCCCTTTGAATTGTCCCATGTCTGTAAAATTAATTTCAAATTTAAATAATTATTAAAAGGAAACCTTTAGTTTGCACAGAACAATTTCACTTCATAATCATAGTACAACACCTGATTATGTCACTCATGTAATATGAAGTCATTCTGATGTGTCATTTCAAAATAAAGGCCATTTGAATTGTCCCGTTTCTGTAAATTTATTTCCAAATTTAAATAATTATTAAAAGGAAACCTTTAGTTTGCACAGAACAATTTCACTTCATAATCATAGTACCACACCTGATTATGTCACTCACTTCATATGAAGTCATTCTGATGTGTCATTTCAAAATAAAAGCTCTTTGAATTGTCCCATTTCTGTAAATTTATTTCCAAAATTTAGATCATTATTAAGAAGAAACCTTTAGATTGCACAGACCAATTTCATTTCATAATCATAGTACAACACCTGATTATGTCACTCATGTAATATGAAGTCATTCTGATGTGTCATTTCAAAATAAAGGCCCTTTGAATTGTCCCATTTCTGTAAATTAATTTCCAAATTTAAATAATTATTAAAAAGAAACCTTTAGTTTGCACAGAACAATTTCACTTCATAATCATAGTACAACACCTGATTATGTCACTCAATTAATATAAAGTCATTCTGATGTGTCATTTCAAAATAAAGGCCCTTTGAATTGTCCCATTTCTGTAAATTTAATTTCAAATTTAAATAATTATTAAAAAGAAACCTTTAGTTTGCACAGAACATTTTCACTTCATAATCATAGTACCACACCTGATTATGTCACTCAATTAATATAAAGTCATTCTGATGTGTCATTTCAAAATAAAGGCCCTTTGAATTGTCCCATTTCTGTAAATTTAATTTCAAATTTAAATAATTATTAAAAAGAAACCTTTAGTTTGCACAGAACAATTTCACTTCATAATCATAGTACCACACCTGATTATGTCACTCACTTAATATGAAGTCATTCTGATATTTCATTCCAAAATAAAGGCCCTTTGAATTGTCCCATGTCTGTAAAATTAATATCAAATTTAAATAATAATTAAAAGGAAACCTTTAGTTTGCACAGAACAATTTCACTTCATAATCATAGTACAACACCTGATTATGTCACTCATGTAATATGAAGTCATTCTGATGTGTCATTTCAAAATAAAGGCCATTTGAACTGTCCCGTTTCTGTAAATTTAATTCCAAATTTAAATAATTATTAAAAAGAAACCTTTAGTTTGCACAGAACAACTTCACTTCATAATCATAGTACAACACCTGATTATGTCACTCACTTCATATGAAATCATTCTGATGTGTCATTTCAAAATAAAAGCCCATTGAATTGTCCCATTTCTGTAAATTTATTTCCAAATTAAATAATTATTAAAAGGAAACCTTTAGTTTGCACAGAACAATTTCACTTCATAATCATAGTACCACACCTGATTATGTCACTCACTTCATATGAAGTCATTCTGATGTGTCATTTCAAAATAAAAGCTCTTTGAATTGTCCCATTTCTGTAAATTTATTTCCAAAATTTAGATCATTATTAAAAAGAAACCTTTAGATTGCACAGACCAATTTCATTTCATAATCATAGTACAACACCTGATTATGTCACTCATGTAATATGAAGTCATTCTGATGTGTCATTTCAAAATAAAGGCCCTTTGAATTGTCCCATGTCTGTAAATTTATTTCCAAATTTAAATAATTATTAAAAAGAAACCTTTAGTTTGCACAGAACAATTTCACTTCATAATCATAGTACAACACCTGATTATGTCACTCAATTAATATAAAGTCATTCTGATGTGTCATTTCAAAATAAAGGCCATTTGAATTGTCCCATTTCTGTAAATTTAATTTCAAATTTAAATAATAATTAAAAAGAAACCTTTAGTTTGCACAGAACAATTTCACTTCATAATCATAGTACAACACCTGATTATGTCACTCATGTAATATGAAATCATTCTGATGTGTCATTTCAAAATAAAGGCCATTTGAATTGTCCCGTTTCTGTAAATTTAATTCCAAATTTAAATAATTATTAAAAAGAAACCTTTAGTTTGCACAGAACAATTTCACTTCATAATCATAGTACCACACCTGATTATGTCACTCACTTCATATGAAGTCATTCTGATGTGTCATTTCAAAATAAAAGCTCTTTGAATTGTCCCATTTCTGTAAATTTATTTCCAAAATTTAGATCATTATTAAGAAGAAACCTTTAGATTGCACAGACCAATTTCATTTCATAATCATAGTACAACACCTGATTATGTCACTCATGTAATATGAAGTCATTCTGATGTGTCATTTCAAAATAAAGGCCCTTTGAATTGTCCCATTTCTGTAAATTAATTTCCAAATTTAAATAATTATTAAAAAGAAACCTTTAGTTTGCACAGAACAATTTCACTTCATAATCATAGTACAACACCTGATTATGTCACTCAATTAATATAAAGTCATTCTGATGTGTCATTTCAAAATAAAGGCCCTTTGAATTGTCCCATTTCTGTAAATTTAATTTCAAATTTAAATAATTATTAAAAAGAAACCTTTAGTTTGCACAGAACATTTTCACTTCATAATCATAGTACCACACCTGATTATGTCACTCAATTAATATAAAGTCATTCTGATGTGTCATTTCAAAATAAAGGCCATTTGAATTGTCCCATTTCTGTAAATTTAATTTCAAATTTAAATAATTATTAAAAAGAAACCTTTAGTTTGCACAGAACAATTTCACTTCATAATCATAGTACCACACCTGATTATGTCACTCACTTAATATGAAGTCATTCTGATATTTCATTCCAAAATAAAGGCCCTTTGAATTGTCCCATGTCTGTAAAATTAATTTCAAATTTAAATAATAATTAAAAGGAAACCTTTAGTTTGCACAGAACAATTTCACTTCATAATCATAGTACAACACCTGATTATGTCACTCATGTAATATGAAGTCATTCTGATGTGTCATTTCAAAATAAAGGCCATTTGAATTGTCCCGTTTCTGTAAATGTATTTCCAAATTTAAATAATTATTAAAAGGAAACCTTTAGTTTGCACAGAACAATTTCACTTCATAATCATAGTACCACACCTGATTATGTCACTCACTTCATATGAAGTCATTCTGATGTGTCATTTCAAAATAAAAGCTCTTTGAATTGTCCCATTTCTGTAAATTTATTTCCAAATTTTAGATCATTATTAAAAAGAAACCTTTAGATTGCACAGACCAATTTCATTTCATAATCATAGTACAACACCTGATTATGTCACTCATGTAATATGAAGTCATTCTGATGTGTCATTTCAAAATAAAGGCCCTTTGAATTGTCCCATTTCTGTAAATTAATTTCCAAATTTAAATAATTATTAAAAAGAAACCTTTAGTTTGCACAGAACAATTTCACTTCATAATCATAGTACAACACCTGATTATGTCACTCAATTAATATAAAGTCATTCTGATGTGTCATTTCAAAATAAAGGCCCTTTGAATTGTCCCATTTCTGTAAATTTAATTTCAAATTTAAATAATTATTAAAAAGAAACCTTTAGTTTGCACAGAACATTTTCACTTCATAATCATAGTACCACACCTGATTATGTCACTCAATTAATATAAAGTCATTCTGATGTGTCATTTCAAAATAAAGGCCATTTGAATTGTCCCATTTCTGTAAATTTAATTTCAAATTTAAATAATTATTAAAAAGAAACCTTTAGTTTGCACAGAACAATTTCACTTCATAATCATAGTACCACACCTGATTATGTCACTCACTTAATATGAAGTCATTCTGATATTTCATTCCAAAATAAAGGCCCTTTGAATTGTCCCATGTCTGTAAAATTAATTTCAAATTTAAATAATAATTAAAAGGAAACCTTTAGTTTGCACAGAACAATTTCACTTCATAATCATAGTACAACACCTGATTATGTCACTCATGTAATATGAAGTCATTCTGATGTGTCATTTCAAAATAAAGGCCATTTGAATTGTCCCGTTTCTGTAAATTTATTTCCAAATTTAAATAATTATTAAAAGGAAACCTTTAGTTTGCACAGAACAATTTCACTTCATAATCATAGTACCACACCTGATTATGTCACTCACTTCATATGAAGTCATTCTGATGTGTCATTTCAAAATAAAAGCTCTTTGAATTGTCCCATTTCTGTAAATTTATTTCCAAATTTTAGATCATTATTAAAAAGAAACCTTTAGATTGCACAGACCAATTTCATTTCATAATCATAGTACAACACCTGATTATGTCACTCATGTAATATGAAGTCATTCTGATGTGTCATTTCAAAATAAAGGCCCTTTGAATTGTCCCATTTCTGTAAATTAATTTCCGAATTTAAATAATTATTAAAAAGAAACCTTTAGATTGCACAGAACAATTTCACTTCATAATCATAGTACAACAACTGATTATGTCACTCAATTAATATAAAGTCATTCTGATGTGTCATTTCAAAATAAAGGCCCTTTGAATTGTCCCATTTCTGTAAATTTAATTTCAAATTTAAATAATTATTAAAAAGAAACCTTTAGTTTGCACAGAACATTTTCACTTCATAATCATAGTACCACACCTGATTATGTCACTCAATTAATATAAAGTCATTCTGATGTGTCATTTCAAAATAAAGGCCATTTGAATTGTCCCATTTCTGTAAATTTAATTTCAAATTTAAATAATTATTAAAAAGAAACCTTTAGTTTGCACAGAACAATTTCACTTCATAATCATAGTACCACACCTGATTATGTCACTCACTTAATATGAAGTCATTCTGATATTTCATTCCAAAATAAAGGCCCTTTGAATTGTCCCATGTCTGTAAAATTAATTTCAAATTTAAATAATAATTAAAAGGAAACCTTTAGTTTGCACAGAACAATTTCACTTCATAATCATAGTACAACACCTGATTATGTCACTCATGTAATATGAAGTCATTCTGATGTGTCATTTCAAAATAAAGGCCATTTGAATTGTCCCGTTTCTGTAAATTTATTTCCAAATTTAAATAATTATTAAAAGGAAACCTTTAGTTTGCACAGAACAATTTCACTTCATAATCATAGTACCACACCTGATTATGTCACTCACTTCATATGAAGTCATTCTGATGTGTCATTTCAAAATAAAGGCCATTTGAATTGTCCCGTTTCTGTAAATTTAATTCCAAATTTAAATAATTATTAAAAAGAAACCTTTAGTTTGCACAGAACAATTTCACTTCATAATCATAGTACCACACCTGATTATGTCACTCACTTCATATGAAGTCATTCTGATGTGTCATTTCAAAATAAAAGCTCTTTGAATTGTCCCATTTCTGTAAATTTATTTCCAAAATTTAGATCATTAATAAGAAGAAACCTTTAGATTGCACAGACCAATTTCATTTCATAATCATAGTACAACACCTGATTATGTCACTCATGTAATATGAAGTCATTCTGATGTGTCATTTCAAAATAAAGGCCCTTTGAATTGTCCCATTTCTGTAAATTAATTTCCAAATTTAAATAATTATTAAAAAGAAACCTTTAGTTTGCACAGAACAATTTCACTTCATAATCATAGTACAACACCTGATTATGTCACTCAATTAATATAAAGTCATTCTGATGTGTCATTTCAAAATAAAGGCCCTTTGAATTGTCCCATTTCTGTAAATTTAATTTCAAATTTAAATAATTATTAAAAAGAAACCTTTAGTTTGCACAGAACATTTTCACTTCATAATCATAGTACCACACCTGATTATGTCACTCAATTAATATAAAGTCATTCTGATGTGTCATTTCAAAATAAAGGCCATTTGAATTGTCCCATTTCTGTAAATTTAATTTCAAATTTAAATAATTATTAAAAAGAAACCTTTAGTTTGCACAGAACAATTTCACTTCATAATCATAGTACCACACCTGATTATGTCACTCACTTAATATGAAGTCATTCTGATATTTCATTCCAAAATAAAGGCCCTTTGAATTGTCCCATGTCTGTAAAATTAATTTCAAATTTAAATAATAATTAAAAGGAAACCTTTAGTTTGCACAGAACAATTTCACTTCATAATCATAGTACAACACCTGATTATGTCACTCATGTAATATGAAGTCATTCTGATGTGTCATTTCAAAATAAAGGCCATTTGAATTGTCCCGTTTCTGTAAATTTATTTCCAAATTTAAATAATTATTAAAAGGAAACCTTTAGTTTGCACAGAACAATTTCACTTCATAATCATAGTACCACACCTGATTATGTCACTCACTTCATATGAAGTCATTCTGATGTGTCATTTCAAAATAAAAGCTCTTTGAATTGTCCCATTTCTGTAAATTTATTTCCAAATTTTAGATCATTATTAAAAAGAAACCTTTAGATTGCACAGACCAATTTCATTTCATAATCATAGTACAACACCTGATTATGTCACTCATGTAATATGAAGTCATTCTGATGTGTCATTTCAAAATAAAGGCCCTTTGAATTGTCCCATTTCTGTAAATTAATTTCCGAATTTAAATAATTATTAAAAAGAAACCTTTAGTTTGCACAGAACAATTTCACTTCATAATCATAGTACAACACCTGATTATGTCACTCAATTAATATAAAGTCATTCTGATGTGTCATTTCAAAATAAAGGCCCTTTGAATTGTCCCATTTCTGTAAATTTAATTTCAAATTTAAATAATTATTAAAAAGAAACCTTTAGTTTGCACAGAACATTTTCACTTCATAATCATAGTACCACACCTGATTATGTCACTCAATTAATATAAAGTCATTCTGATGTGTCATTTCAAAATAAAGGCCATTTGAATTGTCCCATTTCTGTAAATTTAATTTCAAATTTAAATAATTATTAAAAAGAAACCTTTAGTTTGCACAGAACAATTTCACTTCATAATCATAGTACCACACCTGATTATGTCACTCACTTAATATGAAGTCATTCTGATATTTCATTCCAAAATAAAGGCCCTTTGAATTGTCCCATGTCTGTAAAATTAATTTCAAATTTAAATAATAATTAAAAGGAAACCTTTAGTTTGCACAGAACAATTTCACTTCATAATCATAGTACAACACCTGATTATGTCACTCATGTAATATGAAGTCATTCTGATGTGTCATTTCAAAATAAAGGCCATTTGAATTGTCCCGTTTCTGTAAATTTATTTCCAAATTTAAATAATTATTAAAAGGAAACCTTTAGTTTGCACAGAACAATTTCACTTCATAATCATAGTACCACACCTGATTATGTCACTCACTTCATATGAAGTCATTCTGATGTGTCATTTCAAAATAAAAGCTCTTTGAATTGTCCCATTTCTGTAAATTTATTTCCAAATTTTAGATCATTATTAAAAAGAAACCTTTAGATTGCACAGACCAATTTCATTTCATAATCATAGTACAACACCTGATTATGTCACTCATGTAATATGAAGTCATTCTGATGTGTCATTTCAAAATAAAGGCCCTTTGAATTGTCCCATTTCTGTAAATTAATTTCCGAATTTAAATAATTATTAAAAAGAAACCTTTAGTTTGCACAGAACAATTTCACTTCATAATCATAGTACAACACCTGATTATGTCACTCAATTAATATAAAGTCATTCTGATGTGTCATTTCAAAATAAAGGCCCTTTGAATTGTCCCATTTCTGTAAATTTAATTTCAAATTTAAATAATTATTTAAAGGAAACCTTTAGTTTGCACAGAACAATTTCACTTCATAATCATAGTACCACACCTGATTATGTCACTCACTTCATATGAAGTCATTCTGATGTATCATTTCAAAATAAAGGCCCTTTGAATTGTCCCATTTCTGTAAATTTAATTCCAAATTTAAATAATTATTAAAAAGAAACCTTTAGTTTGCACAGAACAACTTCACTTCATAATCATAGTACCACACCTGATTATGTCACTCACTTCATGTGAAGTCATTCTGATGTGTCATTTCAAAATAAAAGCTCTTTGAATTGTCCCATTTCTGTAAATTTATTTCCAAAATTTAGATCATTATTATAAAAGAAACCTTTAGATTGCACAGACCAATTTCATTTCATAGTCATAGTACAACACCTGATTATGTCACTCATGTAATATGAAGTCATTCTGATGTGTCATTTCAAAATAAAGGCCCTTTGAATTGTCCCATGTCTGTAAAATTAATTTCAAATTTAAATAATTATTAAAAGGAAACCTTTAGTTTGCACAGAACAATTTCACTTCATAATCATAGTACAACACCTGATTATGTCACTCATGTAATATGAAGTCATTCTGATGTGTCATTTCAAAATAAAGGCCATTTGAATTGTCCCGTTTCTGTAAATTTAATTCCAAATTTAAATAATTATTAAAAAGAAACCTTTAGTTTGCACAGAACAACTTCACTTCATAATCATAGTACCACACCTGATTATGTCACTCACTTCATATGAAGTCATTCTGATGTGTCATTTCAAAATAAAAGCCCATTGAATTGTCCCATTTCTGTAAATTTATTTCCAAATTTAAATAATTATTAAAAGGAAACCTTTAGTTTGCACAGAAAAATTTCACTTCATAATCATAGTACCACACCTGATTATGTCACTCACTTCATATGAAGTCATTCTGATGTGTCATTTCAAAATAAAAGCTCTTTGAATTGTCCCATTTCTGTAAATTTATTTCCAAAATTTAGATCATTATTAAAAAGAAACCTTTAGATTGCACAGACCAATTTCATTTCATAATCATAGTACAACACCTGATTATGTCACTCATGTAATATGAAGTCATTCTGATGTGTCATTTCAAAATAAAGGCCCTTTGAATTGTCCCATTTCTGTAAATTAATTTCAAATTTAAATAATTATTAAAAGGAAACCTTTAGTTTGCACAGAACAATTTCACTTCATAATCATAGTACAACACCTGATTATGTCACTCATGTAATATGAAGTCATTCTGATGTGTCATTTCAAAATAAAGGCCATTTGAATTGTCCCATTTCTGTAAATTTAATTCCAAATTTAAATAATTATTAAAAAGAAACCTTTAGTTTGCACAGAACAACTTCACTTCATAATCATAGTACCACACCTGATTATTTCACTCACTTCATATGAAGTCATTCTGATGTGTCATTTCAAAATAAAAGCCCATTGAATTGTCCCATTTCTGTAAATTTATTTCCAAATTTAAATAATTATTAAAAGGAAACCTTTAGTTTGCACAGAACAACTTCACTTCATAATCATAGTACCACACCTGATTATGTCACTCACTTCATGTGAAGTCATTCTGATGTGTCATTTCAAAATAAAAGCTCTTTGAATTGTCCCATTTCTGTAAATTTATTTCCAAAATTTAGATCATTACTATAAAAGAAACCTTTAGATTGCACAGACCAATTTCATTTCATAGTCATAGTACAACACCTGATTATGTCACTCATGTAATATGAAGTCATTCTGATGTGTCATTTCAAAATAAAGGCCCTTTGAATTGTCCCATGTCTGTAAAATTAATTTCAAATTTAAATAATTATTAAAAGGAAACCTTTAGTTTGCACAGAACAATTTCACTTCATAATCATAGTACAACACCTAATTATGTCACTCATGTAATATGAAGTCATTCTGATGTGTCATTTCAAAATAAAGGCTATTTGAATTGTCCCGTTTCTGTAAATTTAATTCCAAATTTAAATAATTATTAAAAAGAAACCTTTAGTTTGCACAGAACAACTTCACTTCATAATCATAGTACAACACCTGATTATGTCACTCACTTCATATGAAATCATTCTGATGTGTCATTTCAAAATAAAAGCCCATTGAATTGTCCCATTTCTGTAAATTTAATTCCAAATTTAAATAATTATTAAAAAGAAACCTTTAGTTTGCACAGAACAACTTCACTTCATAATCATAGTACCACACCTGATTATGTCACTCACTTCATGTGAAGTCATTCTGATGTGTCATTTCAAAATAAAAGCTCTTTGAATTGTCCCATTTCTGTAAATTTATTTCCAAAATTTAGATCATTATTATAAAAGAAACCTTTAGATTGCACAGACCAATTTCATTTCATAGTCATAGTACAACACCTGATTATGTCACTCATGTAATATGAAGTCATTCTGATGTGTCATTTCAAAATAAAGGCCCTTTGAATTGTCCCATGTCTGTAAAATTAATTTCAAATTTAAATAATTATTAAAAGGAAACCTTTAGTTTGCACAGAACAATTTCACTTCATAATCATAGTACAACACCTGATTATGTCACTCATGTAATATGAAGTCATTCTGATGTGTCATTTCAAAATAAAGGCCATTTGAATTGTCCCGTTTCTGTAAATTTAATTCCAAATTTAAATAATTATTAAAAAGAAACCTTTAGTTTGCACAGAACAACTTCACTTCATAATCATAGTACCACACCTGATTATGTCACTCACTTCATATGAAGTCATTCTGATGTGTCATTTCAAAATAAAAGCCCATTGAATTGTCCCATTTCTGTAAATTTATTTCCAAATTTAAATAATTATTAAAAGGAAACCTTTAGTTTGCACAGAAAAATTTCACTTCATAATCATAGTACCACACCTGATTATGTCACTCACTTATTATGAAGTCATTCTGATGTGTCATTTCAAAATAAAAGCTCTTTGAATTGTCCCATTTCTGTAAATTTATTTCCAAAATTTAGATCATTATTAAAAAGAAACCTTTAGATTGCACAGACCAATTTCATTTCATAATCATAGTACAACACCTGATTATGTCACTCATGTAATATGAAGTCATTCTGATGTGTCATTTCAAAATAAAGGCCCTTTGAATTGTCCCATTTCTGTAAATTAATTTCAAATTTAAATAATTATTAAAAGGAAACCTTTAGTTTGCACAGAACAATTTCACTTCATAATCATAGTACAACACCTGATTATGTCACTCATGTAATATGAAGTCATTCTGATGTGTCATTTCAAAATAAAGGCCATTTGAATTGTCCCATTTCTGTAAATTTAATTCCAAATTTAAATAATTATTAAAAAGAAACCTTTAGTTTGCACAGAACAACTTCACTTCATAATCATAGTACCACACCTGATTATGTCACTCACTTCATATGAAGTCATTCTGATGTGTCATTTCAAAATAAAAGCCCATTGAATTGTCCCATTTCTGTAAATTTATTTCCAAATTTAAATAATTATTAAAAGGAAACCTTTAGTTTGCACAGAACAATTTCACTTCATAATCATAGTACCACACCTGATTATGTCACTCACTTCATGTGAAGTCATTCTGATGTGTCATTTCAAAATAAAAGCTCTTTGAATTGTCCCATTTCTGTAAATTTATTTCCAAAATTTAGATCATTATTATAAAAGAAACCTTTAGATTGCACAGACCAATTTCATTTCATAGTCATAGTACAACACCTGATTATGTCACTCATGTAATATGAAGTCATTCTGATGTGTCATTTCAAAATAAAGGCCCTTTGAATTGTCCCATGTCTGTAAAATTAATTTCAAATTTAAATAATTATTTAAAGGAAACCTTTAGTTTGCACAGAACAATTTCACTTCATAATCATAGTACAACACCTGATTATGTCACTCATGTAATATGAAGTCATTCTGATGTGTCATTTCAAAATAAAGGCTATTTGAATTGTCCCGTTTCTGTAAATTTAATTCCAAATTTAAATAATTATTAAAAAGAAACCTTTAGTTTGCACAGAACAACTTCACTTCATAATCATAGTACAACACCTGATTATGTCACTCACTTCATATGAAATCATTCTGATGTGTCATTTCAAAATAAAAGCCCATTGAATTGTCCCATTTCTGTAAATTTATTTCCAAATTTAAATAATTATTAAAAGGAAACCTTTAGTTTGCACAGAACAATTTCACTTCATAATCATAGTACCACACCTGATTATGTCACTCACTTCATATGAAGTCATTCTGATGTGTCATTTCAAAATAAAAGCTCTTTGAATTGTCCCGATTCTGTAAATTTATTTCCAAAATTTAGATCATTATTAAAAAGAAACCTTTAGATTGCACAGACCAATTTCATTTCATAATCATAGTACAACACCTGATTATGTCACTCATGTAATATGAAGTCATTCTGATGTGTCATTTCAAAATAAAGGCCCTTTGAATTGTCCCATTTCTGTACATTTAATTTCAAATTTAAATAATTATTAAAAAGAAATCTTTAGTTTGCACAGAACAATTTCACTTCATAATCATAGTACCACACCTGATTATGTCACTCAATTAATATAAAGTCATTCTGATGTGTCATTTCAAAATAAAGGCCCTTTGAATTGTCCCATTTCTGTAAATTTAATTTCAAATTTAAATAATTATTAAAAAGAAACCTTTAGTTTGCACAGAACAATTTCACTTCATAATCATAGTACCACACCTGATTATGTCACTCACTGAATATGAAGTCATTCTGATATTTCATTCCAAAATAAAGGCCCTTTGAATTGTCCCATGTCTGTAAAATGAATTTCAAATTTAAATAATTATTAAAAGGAAACCTTTAGTTTGCACAGAACAATTTCACTTCATAATCATAGTACAACACCTGATTATGTCACTCATGTAATATGAAGTCATTCTGATGTGTCATTTCAAAATAAAGGCCATTTGAATTGTCCCGTTTCTGTAAATTTATTTCCAAATTTAAATAATTATTAAAAGGAAACCTTTAGTTTGCACAGAACAATTTCACTTCATAATCATAGTACCACACCTGATTATGTCACTCACTTCATATGAAGTCATTCTGATGTATCATTCCAAAATAAAGGCCCTTTGAATTGTCCCATGTCTGTAAAATTAATTTCAAATTTAAATAATTATTAAAAGGAAACCTTTAGTTTGCACAGAACAATTTCACTTCATAATCATAGTACAACACCTGATTATGTCACTCATGTAATATGAAGTCATTCTGATGTGTCATTTCAAAATAAAGGCCCTTTGAATTGTCCCGTTTCTGTAAATTATTTTCCAAATTTAAATAATTATTAAAAGGAAACCTTTAGTTTGCACAGAACAATTTCACTTCATAATCATAGTACAACACCTGATTATGTCACTCAATTAATATAAAGTCATTCTGATGTGTCATTTCAAAATAAAGGCCCTTTGAATTGTCCCATTTCTGTAAATTTAATTTCAAATTTAAATAATTATTAAAAAGAAACCTTTAGTTTGCACAGAACAATTTCACTTCATAATCATAGTACCACACCTGATTATGTCACTCACTTCATATGAAGTCATTCTGATGTATCATTCCAAAATAAAGGCCCTTTGAATTGTCCCATGTCTGTAAAATTAATTTCAAATTTAAATAATTATTAAAAGGAAACCTTTAGTTTGCACAGAACAATTTCACTTCATAATCATAGTACAACACCTGATTATGTCACTCATGTAATATGAAGTCATTCTGATGTGTCATTTCAAAATAAAGGCCCATTGAATTGTCCCATTTCTGTAAATTTAATTCCAAATTTAAATAATTATTAAAAAGAAACCTTTAGTTTGCATAGAACAACTTCACTTCATAATCACTGTACCACACCTGATTATGTCACTCAATTAATATAAAGTCATTCTGATGTGTCATTTCAAAATAAAAGCTCTTTGAATTGTCCCATTTCTGTAAATTTATTTCCAAAATTTAGATCATTATTAAAAAGAAACCTTTAGATTGCACAGACCAATTTCATTTCATAATCATAGTACAACACCTGATTATGTCACTCATGTAATATGAAGTCATTCTGATGTATCATTCCAAAATAAAGGCCCTTTGAATTGTCCCATGTCTGTAAAATTAATTTCAAATTTAAATAATTATTAAAAGGAAACCTTTAGTTTGCACAGAACAATTTCACTTCATAATCATAGTACAACACCTGATTATGTCACTCATGTAATATGAAGTCATTCTGATGTGTCATTTCAAAATAAAGGCCATTTGAATTGTCCCGTTTCTGTAAATTTAATTCCAAATTTAAATAATTATTAAAAAGAAACCTTTAGTTTGCACAGAACAATTTCACTTCATAATCATAGTACAACACCTGATTATGTCACTCATGTAATATGAAGTCATTCTGATGTGTCATTTCAAAATAAAGGCCATTTGAATTGTCCCGTTTCTGTAAATTTATTTCCAAATTTAAATAATTATTAAAAGGAAACCTTTAGTTTGCACAGAACAATTTCACTTCATAATCATAGTACCACACCTGATTATGTCACTCACTTCATATGAAGTCATTCTGATGTGTCATTTCAAAATAAAAGCTCTTTGAATTGTCCCATTTCTGTAAATTTATTTCCAAATTTTAGATCATTATTAAAAAGAAACCTTTAGATTGCACAGACCAATTTCATTTCATAATCATAGTACAACATCTGATTATGTCACTCATGTAATATGAAGTCATTCTGATGTGTCATTTCAAAATAAAGGCCCTTTGAATTGTCCCATTTCTGTAAATTAATTTCCAAATTTAAATAATTATTAAAAAGAAACCTTTAGTTTGCACAGAACAATTTCACTTCATAATCATAGTACAACACCTGATTATGTCACTCAATTAATATAAAGTCATTCTGATGTGTCATTTCAAAATAAAGGCCCTTTGAATTGTCCCATTTCTGTAAATTTAATTTCAAATTTAAATAATTATTAAAAAGAAACCTTTAGTTTGCACAGAACATTTTCACTTCATAATCATAGTACCACACCTGATTATGTCACTCCATTAATATAAAGTCATTCTGATGTGTCATTTCAAAATAAAGGCCATTTGAATTGTCCCATTTCTGTAAATTTAATTTCAAATTTAAATAATTATTAAAAAGAAACCTTTAGTTTGCACAGAACAATTTCACTTCATAATCATAGTACCACACCTGATTATGTCACTCACTTCATATGAAGTCATTCTGATGTATCATTCCAAAATAAAGGCCCTTTGAATTGTCCCATGTCTGTAAAATTAATTTCAAATTTAAATAATTATTAAAAGGAAACCTTTAGTTTGCACAGAACAATTTCACTTCATAATCATAGTACAACACCTGATTATGTCACTCATGTAATATGAAGTCATTTTGATGTGTCATTTCAAAATAAAGGCCCTTTGAATTGTCCCGTTTCTGTAAATTAATTTCCAAATTTAAATAATTATTAAAAGGAAACCTTTAGTTTGCACAGAACAATTTCACTTCATAATCATAGTACAACACCTGATTATGTCACTCAATTAATATAAAGTCATTCTGATGTGTCATTTCAAAATAAAGGCCCTTTGAATTGTCCCATTTCTGTAAATTTAATTTCAAATTTAAATAATTATTAAAAAGAAACCTTTAGTTTGCACAGAACAATTTCACTTCATAATCATAGTACCACACCTGATTATGTCACTCACTTCATATGAAGTCATTCTGATGTATCATTCCAAAATAAAGGCTCTTTGAATTGTCCCATGTCTGTAAAATTAATTTCAAATTTAAATAATTATTAAAAGGAAACCTTTAGTTTGCACAGAACAATTTCACTTCATAATCATAGTACAACACCTGATTATGTCACTCATGTAATATGAAGTCATTCTGATGTGTCATTTCAAAATAAAGGCCCATTGAATTGTCCCATTTCTGTAAATTTAATTCCAAATTTAAATAATTATTAAAAAGAAACCTTTAGTTTGCATAGAACAACTTCACTTCATAATCACTGTACCACACCTGATTATGTCACTCAATTAATATAAAGTCATTCTGATGTGTCATTTCAAAATAAAAGCTCTTTGAATTGTCCCATTTCTGTAAATTTATTTCCAAAATTTAGATCATTATTAAAAAGAAACCTTTAGATTGCACAGACCAATTTCATTTCATAATCATAGTACAACACCTGATTATGTCACTCATGTAATATGAAGTCATTCTGATGTATCATTCCAAAATAAAGGCCCTTTGAATTGTCCCATGTCTGTAAAATTAATTTCAAATTTAAATAATTATTAAAAGGAAACCTTTAGTTTGCACAGAACAATTTCACTTCATAATCATAGTACAACACCTGATTATGTCACTCATGTAATATGAAGTCATTCTGATGTGTCATTTCAAAATAAAGGCCATTTGAATTGTCCCGTTTCTGTAAATTTAATTCCAAATTTAAATAATTATTAAAAAGAAACCTTTAGTTTGCACAGAACAACTTCACTTCATAATCATAGTACAACACCTGATTATGTCACTCATGTAATATGAAGTCATTCTGATGTGTCATTTCAAAATAAAAGCCCATTGAATTGTCCCATTTCTGTACATTTATTTCCAAATTTAAATAATTATTAAAAGGAAACCTTTAGTTTGCACAGAACAATTTCACTTCATAATCATAGTACCACACCTGATTATGTCACTCACTTCATATGAAGTCATTCTGATGTGTCATTTCAAAATAAAAGCTCTTTGAATTGTCCCATGTCTGTAAAATTAATTTCAAATTTAAATAATTATTAAAAGGAAACCTTTAGTTTGCACAGAACAATTTCACTTCATAATCATAGTACAACACCTGATTATGTCACTCATGTAATATGAAGTCATTCTGATGTGTCATTTCAAAATAAAGGCCCATTGAATTGTCCCATTTCTGTAAATTTAATTCCAAATTTAAATAATTATTAAAAAGAAACCTTTAGTTTGCATAGAACAACTTCACTTCATAATCACTGTACCACACCTGATTATGTCACTCAATTAATATAAAGTCATTCTGATGTGTCATTTCAAAATAAAAGCTCTTTGAATTGTCCCATTTCTGTAAATTTATTTCCAAAATTTAGATCATTATTAAAAAGAAACCTTTAGATTGCACAGACCAATTTCATTTCATAATCATAGTACAACACCTGATTATGTCACTCATGTAATATGAAGTCATTCTGATGTATCATTCCAAAATAAAGGCCCTTTGAATTGTCCCATGTCTGTAAAATTAATTTCAAATTTAAATAATTATTAAAAGGAAACCTTTAGTTTGCACAGAACAATTTCACTTCATAATCATAGTACAACACCTGATTATGTCACTCATGTAATATGAAGTCATTCTGATGTGTCATTTCAAAATAAAGGCCATTTGAATTGTCCCGTTTCTGTAAATTTAATTCCAAATTTAAATAATTATTAAAAAGAAACCTTTAGTTTGCACAGAACAACTTCACTTCATAATCATAGTACAACACCTGATTATGTCACTCACTTCATATGAAATCATTCTGATGTGTCATTTCAAAATAAAAGCCCATTGAATTGTCCCATTTCTGTAAATTTATTTCCAAATTTAAATAATTATTAAAAGGAAACCTTTAGTTTGCACAGAACAATTTCACTTCATAATCATAGTACCACAACTGATTATGTCACTCACTTCATATGAAGTCATTCTGATGTGTCATTTCAAAATAAAAGCTCTTTGAATTGTCCCATTTCTGTAAATTTATTTCCAAAATTTAGATCATTATTAAAAAGAAACCTTTAGATTGCACAGACCAATTTCATTTCATAATCATAATACAACACCTGATTATGTCACTCATGTAATATGAAGTCATTCTGATGTGTCATTTCAAAATAAAGGCCCTTTGAATTGTCCCATTTCTGTAAATTAATTTCCAAATTTAAATAATTATTAAAAAGAAACCTTTAGTTTGCACAGAACAATTTCACTTCATATTCATAGTACAACACCTGATTATGTCACTCATGTAATATGAAGTCATTCTGATGTGTCATTTCAAAATAAAGGCCCTTTGAATTGTCCCATTTCTGTAAATTTAATTTCAAATTTAAATAATTATTAAAAAGAAACCTTTAGTTTGCATAGAACAATTCCACTTCATAATCATAGTACCACACCTGATTATGTCACTCCATTAATATAAAGTCATTCTGATGTGTCATTTCAAAATAAAGGCCATTTGAATTGTCCCATTTCTGTAAATTAAATTTCAAATTTAAATAATTATTAAAAAGAAACCTTTAGTTTGCACAGAACAATTTCACTTCATAATCATAGTACCACACCTGATTATGTCACTCACTTAATATGAAGTCATTCTGATATTTCATTCCAAAATAAAGGCCCTTTGAATTGTCCCATGTCTGTAAAATTAATTTCAAATTTAAATAATAATTAAAAGGAAACCTTACTTTGCACAGAACAATTTCACTTCATAATCATAGTACAACACCTGATTATGTCACTCATGTAATATGAAATCATTCTGATGTGTCATTTCAAAATAAAGGCCATTTGAATTGTCCCGTTTCTGTAAATTTAATTCCAAATTTAAATAATTATTAAAAAGAAACCTTTAGTTTGCACAGAACAATTTCACTTCATAATCATAGTACCACACCTGATTATGTCACTCACTTCATATGAAGTCATTCTGATGTGTCATTTCAAAATAAAAGCTCTTTGAATTGTCCCATTTCTGTAAATTTATTTCCAAAATTTAGATCATTATTAAGAAGAAACCTTTAGATTGCACAGACCAATTTCATTTTATAATCATAGTACAACACCTGATTATGTCACTCATGTAATATGAAGTCATTCTGATGTGTCATTTCAAAATAAAGGCCCTTTGAATTGTCCCATTTCTGTAAATTAATTTCCAAATTTAAATAATTATTAAAAAGAAACCTTTAGTTTGCACAGAACAATTTCACTTCATAATCATAGTACAACACCTGATTATGTCACTCAATTAATATAAAGTCATTCTGATGTGTCATTTCAAAATAAAGGCCCTTTGAATTGTCCCATTTCTGTAAATTTAATTTCAAATTTAAATAATTATTAAAAAGAAACCTTTAGTTTGCACAGAACATTTTCACTTCATAATCATAGTACCACACCTGATTATGTCACTCAATTAATATAAAGTCATTCTGATGTGTCATTTCAAAATAAAGGCCATTTGAATTGTCCCATTTCTGTAAATTTAATTTCAAATTTAAATAATTATTAAAAAGAAACCTTTAGTTTGCACAGAACAATTTCACTTCATAATCATAGTACCACACCTGATTATGTCACTCACTTAATATGAAGTCATTCTGATATTTCATTTTAAAATAAAGGCCCTTTGAATTGTCCCATGTCTGTAAAATTAATATCAAATTTAAATAATAATTAAAAGGAAACCTTTAGTTTGCACAGAACAATTTCACTTCATAATCATAGTACAACACCTGATTATGTTACTAATGTAATATGAAGTCATTCTGATGTGTCATTTCAAAATAAAGGCCATTTGAATTGTCCCGTTTCTGTAAATTTAATTCCAAATTTAAATAATAATTAAAAAGAAACCTTTAGTTTGCACAGAACAACTTCACTTCATAATCATAGTAGAACACCTGATTATGTCACTCACTTCATATGAAATCATTCTGATGTGTCATTTCAAAATAAAAGCCCATTGAATTGTCCCATTTCTGTAAATTTATTTCCAAATTTAAATAATTATTAAAAGGAAACCTTTAGTTTGCACAGAACAATTTCACTTCATAATCATAGTACCACACCTGATTATGTCACTCACTTCATATGAAGTCATTCTGATGTGTCATTTCAAAATAAAAGCTCTTTGAATTGTCCCATTTCTGTAAATTTATTTCCAAAATTTAGATCATTATTAAAAAGAAACCTTTAGATTGCACAGACCAATTTCATTTCATAATCATAGTACAACACCTGATTATGTCACTCATGTAATATGAAGTCATTCTGATGTGTCATTTCAAAATAAAGGCCCTTTGAATTGTCCCATTTCTGTAAATTAATTTCCAAATTTAAATAATTATTAAAAAGAAACCTTTAGTTTGCACAGAACAATTTCACTTCATAATCATAGTACCACACCTGATTATGTCACTCAATTAATATAAAGTCATTCTGATGTGTCATTTCAAAATAAAGGCCATTTGAATTGTCCCATTTCTGTAAATTTAATTTCAAATTTAAATAATTATTAAAAAGAAACCTTTAGTTTGCACAGAACAATTTCACTTCATAATCATAGTACCACACCTGATTATGTCACTCACTTAATATGAAGTCATTCTGATATTTCATTCCAAAATAAAGGCCCTTTGAATTGTCCCATGTCTGTAAAATTAATTTCAAATTTAAATAATAATTAAAAGGAAACCTTTAGTTTGCACAGAACAATTTCACTTCATAATCATAGTACAACACCTGATTATGTCACTCATGTAATATGAAGTCATTCTGATGTGTCATTTCAAAATAAAGACCATTTGAATTGTCCCGTTTCTGTAAATTTATTTCCAAATTTAAATAATTATTAAAAGGAAACCTTTAGTTTGCACAGAACAATTTCACTTCATAATCATAGTACCACACCTGATTATGTCACTCACTTCATATGAAGTCATTCTGATGTGTCATTTCAAAATAAAAGCTCTTTGAATTGTCCCATTTCTGTAAATTTATTTCCAAATTTTAGATCATTATTAAAAAGAAACCTTTAGATTGCACAAACCAATTTCATTTCATAATCATAGTAAAACACCTGATTATGTCACTCATGTAATATGAAGTCATTCTGATGTGTCATTTCAAAATAAAGGCCCTTTGAATTGTCCCATTTCTGTAAATTAATTTCCGAATTTAAATAATTATTAAAAAGAAACCTTTAGTTTGCACAGAACAATTTCACTTCATAATCATAGTACAACACCTGATTATGTCACTCAATTAATATAAAGTCATTCTGATGTGTCATTTCAAAATAAAGGCCCTTTGAATTGTCCCATTTCTGTAAATTTAATTTCAAATTTAAATAATTATTTAAAAGAAACCTTTAGTTTGCACAGAACAATTTCACTTCATAATCATAGTACCACACCTGATTATGTCACTCACTTCATATGAAGTCATTCTGATGTATCATTTCAAAATAAAGGCCCTTTGAATTGTCCCATTTCTGTAAATTTAATTCCAAATTTAAATAATTATTAAAAAGAAACCTTTAGTTTGCACAGAACAACTTCACTTCATAATCATAGTACCACACCTGATTATGTCACTCACTTCATATGAAGTCATTCTGATGTGTCATTTCAAAATAAAAGCTCTTTGAATTGTCCCATTTCTGTAAATTTATTTCCAAAATTTAGATCATTATTATAAAAGAAACCTTTAGATTGCACAGACCAATTTCATTTCATAGTCATAGTACAACACCTGATTATGTCACTCATGTAATATGAAGTCATTCTGATGTGTCATTTCAAAATAAAGGCCCTTTGAATTGTCCCATGTCTGTAAAATTAATTTCAAATTTAAATAATTATTAAAAGGAAACCTTTAGTTTGCACAGAACAATTTCACTTCATAATCATAGTACAACACCTGATTATGTCACTCATGTAATATGAAGTCATTCTGATGTGTCATTTCAAAATAAAGGCCATTTGAATTGTCCCGTTTCTGTAAATTTAATTCCAAATTTAAATAATTATTAAAAAGAAACCTTTAGTTTGCACAGAACAACTTCACTTCATAATCATAGTACCACACCTGATTATGTCACTCACTTCATATGAAGTCATTCTGATGTGTCATTTCAAAATAAAAGCCCATTGAATTGTCCCATTTCTGTAAATTTATTTCCAAATTTAAATAATTATTAAAAGGAAACCTTTAGTTTGCACAGAACAATTTCACTTCATAATCATAGTACCACACCTGATTATGTCACTCACTTCATATGAAGTCATTCTGATGTGTCATTTCAAAATAAAAGCTCTTTGAATTGTCCCATTTCTGTAAATTTATTTCCAAAATTTAGATCATTATTAAAAAGAAACCTTTAGATTGCACAGACCAATTTCATTTCATAATCATAGTACAACACCTGATTATGTCACTCATGTAATATGAAGTCATTCTGATGTGTCATTTCAAAATAAAGGCCCTTTGAATTGTCCCATTTCTGTAAATTAATTTCAAATTTAAATAATTATTAAAAGGAAACCTTTAGTTTGCACAGAACAATTTCACTTCATAATCATAGTACAACACCTGATTATGTCACTCATGTAATATGAAGTCATTCTGATGTGTCATTTCAAAATAAAGGCCATTTGAATTGTCCCATTTCTGTAAATTTAATTCCAAATTTAAATAATTATTAAAAAGAAACCTTTAGTTTGCACAGAACAACTTCACTTCATAATCATAGTACCACACCTGATTATTTCACTCACTTCATATGAAGTCATTCTGATGTGTCATTTCAAAATAAAAGCCCATTGAATTGTCCCATTTCTGTAAATTTATTTCCAAATTTAAATAATTATTAAAAGGAAACCTTTAGTTTGCACAGAACAATTTCACTTCATAATCATAGTACCACACCTGATTATGTCACTCACTTCATATGAAGTCATTCTGATGTGTCATTTCAAAATAAAAGCTCTTTGAATTGTCCCATTTCTGTAAATTTATTTCCAAAATTTAGATCATTATTAAAAAGAAACCTTTAGATTGCACAGAACAATTTCATTTCATAGTCATAGTACAACACCTGATTATGTCACTCATGTAATATGAAGTCATTCTGATGTGTCATTTCAAAATAAAAGCCCATTGAATTGTCCCATTTCTGTAAATTTATTTCCAAATTTAAATAATTATTAAAAGGAAACCTTTAGTTTGCACAGAACAACTTCACTTCATAATCATAGTACCACACCTGATTATGTCACTCACTTCATATGAAGTCATTCTGATGTGTCATTTCAAAATAAAAGCTCTTTGAATATTCCCATTTCTGTAAATTTATTTCCAAAATTTAGATCATTATTAAAAAGAAACCTTTAGATTGCACAGACCAATTTCATTTCATAGTCATAGTACAACACCTGATTATGTCACTCATGTAATATGAAGTCATTCTGATGTGTCATTTCAAAATAAAGGCCCTTTGAATTGTCCCATTTCTGTAAATTAATTTCCAAATTTAAATAATTATTAAAAGGAAACCTTTAGTTTGCACAGAACAATTTCACTTCATAATCATAGTACCACACCTGATTATGTCACTCACTTAATATGAAGTCATTCTGATGTATCATTCCAAAATAAAGGCCCTTTGAATTGTCCCATGTCTGTAAAATTAATTTCAAATTTAAATAATTATTAAAAGGAAACCTTTAGTTTGCACAGAACAATTTCACTTCATAATCATAGTACAACACCTGATTATGTCACTTATGTAATATGAAGTCATTCTGCTGTGTCATTTCAAAATAAAGGCCATTTGAATTGTCCCGTTTCTGTAAATTTAATTCCAAATTTAAATAATTATTAAAAAGAAACCTTTAGTTTGCACAGAACAATTTCACTTCATAATCATAGTACCACACCTGATTATGTCACTCACTTCATATGAAGTCATTCTGATGTGTCATTTCAAAATAAAAGCTCTTTGAATTGTCCCATTTCTGTAAATTTATTTCCAAAATTTAGATCATTATTAAGAAGAAACCTTTAGATTGCACAGACCAATTTCATTTCATAATCATAGTACAACACCTGATTATGTCACTCATGTAATATGAAGTCATTCTGATGTGTCATTTCAAAATAAAGGCCCTTTGAATTGTCCCATTTCTGTAAATTAATTTCCAAATTTAAATAATTATTAAAAAGAAACCTTTAGTTTGCACAGAACAATTTCACTTCATAATCATAGTACCACACCTGATTATGTCACTCACTTCATATGAAGTCATTCTGATGTGTCATTTCAAAATAAAAGCTCTTTGAATTGTCCCATTTCTGTAAATTTATTTCCAAATTTTAGATCATTATTAAAAAGAAACCTTTAGATTGCACAGACCAATTTCATTTCATAATCATAGTACAACACCTGATTATGTCACTCATGTAATATGAAGTCATTCTGATGTGTCATTTCAAAATAAAGGCCCTTTGAATTGTCCCATTTCTGTAAAGTAATTTCCGAATTTAAATAATTATTAAAAAGAAACCTTTAGTTTGCACAGAACAATTTCACTTCATAATCATAGTACAACACCTGATTATGTCACTCAATTAATATAAAGTCATTCTGATGTGTCATTTCAAAGTAAAGGCCCTTTGAATTGTCCCATTTCTGTAAATTTAATTTCAAATTTAAATAATTATTTAAAAGAAACCTTTAGTTTGCACAGAACAATTTCACTTCATAATCATAGTACCACACCTGATTATGTCACTCACTTCATATGAAGTCATTCTGATGTATCATTTCAAAATAAAGGCCCTTTGAATTGTCCCATTTCTGTAAATTTAATTCCAAATTTAAATAATTATTAAAAAGAAACCTTTAGTTTGCACAGAACAACTTCACTTCATAATCATAGTACCACACCTGATTATGTCACTCACTTCATGTGAAGTCATTCTGATGTGTCATTTCAAAATAAAAGCTCTTTGAATTGTCCCATGTCTGTAAATTTATTTCCAAAATTTAGATCATTATTATAAAAGAAACCTTTAGATTGCACAGACCAATTTCATTTCATAGTCATAGTACAACACCTGATTGTGTCACTCATGTAATATGAAGTCATTCTGATGTGTCATTTCAAAATAAAGGCCCTTTGAATTGTCCCATGTCTGTAAAATTAATTTCAAATTTAAATAATTATTAAAAGGAAACCTTTAGTTTGCACAGAACAATTTCACTTCATAATCATAGTACAACACCTGATTATGTCACTCATGTAATGTGAAGTCATTCTGATGTGTCATTTCAAAATAAAGGCCATTTGAATTGTCCCGTTTCTGTAAATTTAATTCCAAATTTAAATAATTATTAAAAAGAAACCTTTAGTTTGCACAGAACAACTTCACTTCATAATCATAGTACCACACCTGATTATGTCACTCACTTCATATGAAGTCATTCTGATGTGTCATTTCAAAATAAAAGCCCATTGAATTGTCCCATTTCTGTAAATTTATTTCCAAATTTAAATAATTATTAAAAGGAAACCTTTAGTTTGCACAGAACAATTTCACTTCATAATCATAGTACCACACCTGATTATGTCACTCACTTCATATGAAGTCATTCTGATGTGTCATTTCAAAATAAAAGCTCTTTGAATTGTCCCATTTCTATAAATTTATTTCCAAAATTTAGATCATTATTAAAAAGAAACCTTTAGATTGCACAGACCAATTTCATTTCATAATCATAGTACAACACCTGATTATGTCACTCATGTAATATGAAGTCATTCTGATGTGTCATTTCAAAATAAAGGCCCTTTGAATTGTCCCATTTCTGTAAATTAATTTCAAATTTAAATAATTATTAAAAGGAAACCTTTAGTTTGCACAGAACAATTTCACTTCATAATCATAGTACAACACCTGATTATGTCACTCATGTAATATGAAGTCATTCTGATGTGTCATTTCAAAATAAAGGCCATTTGAATTGTCCCATTTCTGTAAATTTAATTCCAAATTTAAATAATTATTAAAAAGAAACCTTTAGTTTGCACAGAACAACTTCACTTCATAATCATAGTACCACACCTGATTATTTCACTCACTTCATATGAAGTCATTCTGATGTGTCATTTCAAAATAAAAGCCCATTGAATTGTCCCATTTCTGTAAATTTATTTCCAAATTTAAATAATTATTAAAAGGAAACCTTTAGTTTGCACAGAACAATTTCACTTCATAATCATAGTACCACACCTGATTATGTCACTCACTTCATATGAAGTCATTCTGATGTGTCATTTCAAAATAAAAGCTCTTTGAATTGTCCCATTTCTGTAAATTTATTTCCAAAATTTAGATCATTATTAAAAAGAAACCTTTAGATTGCACAGACCAATTTCATTTCATAATCATAGTACAACACCTGATTATGTCACTCATGTAATATGAAGTCATTCTGATGTGTCATTTCAAAATAAAGGCCCTTTGAATTGTCCCATTTCTGTAAATTAATTTCAAATTTAAATAATTATTAAAAGGAAACCTTTAGTTTGCACAGAACAATTTCACTTCATAATCATAGTACAACACCTGATTATGTCACTCATGTAATATGAAGTCATTCTGATGTGTCATTTCAAAATAAAGGCCATTTGAATTGTCCCATTTCTGTAAATTTAATTCCAAATTTAAATAATTATTAAAAAGAAACCTTTAGTTTGCACAGAACTTCACTTCATAATCATAGTACCACACCTGATTATTTCACTCACTTCATATGAAGTCATTCTGATGTGTCATTTCAAAATAAAAGCCCATTGAATTGTCCCATTTCTGTAAATTTATTTCCAAATTTAAATAATTATTAAAAGGAAACCTTTAGTTTGCACAGAACAATTTCACTTCATAATCATAGTACCACACCTGATTATGTCACTCACTTCATATGAAGTCATTCTGATGTGTCATTTCAAAATAAAAGCTCTTTGAATTGTCCCATTTCTGTAAATTTATTTCCAAAATTTAGATCATTATTAAAAAGAAACCTTTAGATTGCACAGAACAATTTCATTTCATAGTCATAGTACAACACCTGATTATGTCACTCATGTAATATGAAGTCATTCTGATGTGTCATTTCAAAATAAAAGCCCATTGAATTGTCCCATTTCTGTAAATTTATTTCCAAATTTAAATAATTATTAAAAGGAAACCTTTAGTTTGCACAGAACAACTTCACTTCATAATCATAGTACCACACCTGATTATGTCACTCACTTCATATGAAGTCATTCTGATGTGTCATTTCAAAATAAAAGCTCTTTGAATATTCCCATTTCTGTAAATTTATTTCCAAAATTTAGATCATTATTAAAAAGAAACCTTTAGATTGCACAGACCAATTTCATTTCATAGTCATAGTACAACACCTGATTATGTCACTCATGTAATATGAAGTCATTCTGATGTGTCATTTCAAAATAAAGGCCCTTTGAATTGTCCCATTTCTGTAAATTAATTTCCAAATTTAAATAATTATTAAAAGGAAACCTTTAGTTTGCACAGAACAATTTCACTTCATAATCATAGTACCACACCTGATTATGTCACTCACTTAATATGAAGTCATTCTGATGTATCATTCCAAAATAAAGGCCCTTTGAATTGTCCCATGTCTGTAAAATTAATTTCAAATTTAAATAATTATTAAAAGGAAACCTTTAGTTTGCACAGAACAATTTCACTTCATAATCATAGTACAACACCTGATTATGTCACTTATGTAATATGAAGTCATTCTGCTGTGTCATTTCAAAATAAAGGCCATTTGAATTGTCCCGTTTCTGTAAATTTAATTCCAAATTTAAATAATTATTAAAAAGAAACCTTTAGTTTGCACAGAACAATTTCACTTCATAATCATAGTACCACACCTGATTATGTCACTCACTTCATATGAAGTCATTCTGATGTGTCATTTCAAAATAAAAGCTCTTTGAATTGTCCCATTTCTGTAAATTTATTTCCAAAATTTAGATCATTATTAAGAAGAAACCTTTAGATTGCACAGACCAATTTCATTTCATAATCATAGTACAACACCTGATTATGTCACTCATGTAATATGAAGTCATTCTGATGTGTCATTTCAAAATAAAGGCCCTTTAAATTGTCCCATTTCTGTAAATTAATTTCCAAATTTAAATAATTATTAAAAAGAAACCTTTAGTTTGCACAGAACAATTTCACTTCATAATCATAGTACCACACCTGATTATGTCACTCACTTCATATGAAGTCATTCTGATGTGTCATTTCAAAATAAAAGCTCTTTGAATTGTCCCATTTCTGTAAATTTATTTCCAAATTTTAGATCATTATTAAAAAGAAACCTTTAGATTGCACAGACCAATTTCATTTCATAATCATAGTACAACACCTGATTATGTCACTCATGTAATATGAAGTCATTCTGATGTGTCATTTCAAAATAAAGGCCCTTTGAATTGTCCCATTTCTGTAAATTAATTTCCGAATTTAAATAATTATTAAAAAGAAACCTTTAGTTTGCACAGAACAATTTCACTTCATAATCATAGTACAACACCTGATTATGTCACTCAATTAATATAAAGTCATTCTGATGTGTCATTTCAAAATAAAGGCCCTTTGAATTTTCCCATTTCTGTAAATTTAATTTCAAATTTAAATAATTATTTAAAAGAAACCTTTAGTTTGCACAGAACAATTTCACTTCATAATCATAGTACCACACCTGATTATGTCACTCACTTCATATGAAGTCATTCTGATGTATCATTTCAAAATAAAGGCCCTTTGAATTGTCCCATTTCTGTAAATTTAATTCCAAATTTAAATAATTATTAAAAAGAAACCTTTAGTTTGCACAGAACAACTTCACTTCATAATCATAGTACCACACCTGATTATGTCACTCACTTCATGTGAAGTCATTCTGATGTGTCATTTCAAAATAAAAGCTCTTTGAATTGTCCCATGTCTGTAAATTTATTTCCAAAATTTAGATCATTATTATAAAAGAAACCTTTAGATTGCACAGACCAATTTCATTTCATAGTCAAAGTACAACACCTGATTGTGTCACTCATGTAATATGAAGTCATTCTGATGTGTCATTTCAAAATAAAGGCCCTTTGAATTGTCCCATGTCTGTAAAATTAATTTCAAATTTAAATAATTATTAAAAGGAAACCTTTAGTTTGCACAGAACAATTTCACTTCATAATCATAGTACAACACCTGATTATGTCACTCATGTAATGTGAAGTCATTCTGATGTGTCATTTCAAAATAAAGGCCATTTGAATTGTCCCGTTTCTGTAAATTTAATTCCAAATTTAAATAATTATTAAAAAGAAACCTTTAGTTTGCACAGAACAACTTCACTTCATAATCATAGTACCACACCTGATTATGTCACTCACTTCATATGAAGTCATTCTGATGTGTCATTTCAAAATAAAAGCCCATTGAATTGTCCCATTTCTGTAAATTTATTTCCAAATTTAAATAATTATTAAAAGGAAACCTTTAGTTTGCACAGAACAATTTCACTTCATAATCATAGTACCACACCTGATTATGTCACTCACTTCATATGAAGTCATTCTGATGTGTCATTTCAAAATAAAAGCTCTTTGAATTGTCCCATTTCTGTAAATTTATTTCCAAAATTTAGATCATTATTAAAAAGAAACCTTTAGATTGCACAGACCAATTTCATTTCATAATCATAGTACAACACCTGATTATGTCACTCATGTAATATGAAGTCATTCTGATGTGTCATTTCAAAATAAAGGCCCTTTGAATTGTCCCATTTCTGTAAATTAATTTCAAATTTAAATAATTATTAAAAGGAAACCTTTAGTTTGCACAGAACAATTTCACTTCATAATCATAGTACAACACCTGATTATGTCACTCATGTAATATGAAGTCATTCTGATGTGTCATTTCAAAATAAAGGCCATTTGAATTGTCCCATTTCTGTAAATTTAATTCCAAATTTAAATAATTATTAAAAAGAAACCTTTAGTTTGCACAGAACAATTTCACTTCATAATCATAGTACCACACCTGATTATGTCACTCACTTCATATGAAGTCATTCTGATGTGTCATTTCAAAATAAAAGCTCTTTGAATTGTCCCATTTCTGTAAATTTATTTCCAAAATTTAGATCATTATTAAAAAGAAACCTTTAGATTGCACAGACCAATTTCATTTCATAATCATAGTACAACACCTGATTATGTCACTCATGTAATATGAAGTCATTCTGATGTGTCATTTCAAAATAAAGGCCCTTTGAATTGTCCCATTTCTGTAAATTAATTTCAAATTTAAATAATTATTAAAAGGAAACCTTTAGTTTGCACAGAACAATTTCACTTCATAATCATAGTACAACACCTGATTATGTCACTCATGTAATATGAAGTCATTCTGATGTGTCATTTCAAAATAAAGGCCATTTGAATTGTCCCATTTCTGTAAATTTAATTCCAAATTTAAATAATTATTAAAAAGAAACCTTTAGTTTGCACAGAACTTCACTTCATAATCATAGTACCACACCTGATTATTTCACTCACTTCATATGAAGTCATTCTGATGTGTCATTTCAAAATAAAAGCCCATTGAATTGTCCCATTTCTGTAAATTTATTTCCAAATTTAAATAATTATTAAAAGGAAACCTTTAGTTTGCACAGAACAATTTCACTTCATAATCATAGTACCACACCTGATTATGTCACTCACTTCATATGAAGTCATTCTGATGTGTCATTTCAAAATAAAAGCTCTTTGAATTGTCCCATTTCTGTAAATTTATTTCCAAAATTTAGATCATTATTAAAAAGAAACCTTTAGATTGCACAGAACAATTTCATTTCATAGTCATAGTACAACACCTGATTATGTCACTCATGTAATATGAAGTCATTCTGATGTGTCATTTCAAAATAAAAGCCCATTGAATTGTCCCATTTCTGTAAATTTATTTCCAAATTTAAATAATTATTAAAAGGAAACCTTTAGTTTGCACAGAACAATTTCACTTCATAATCATAGTACCACACCTGATTATGTCACTCACTTCATATGAAGTCATTCTGATGTATCATTTCAAAATAAAGGCCCTTTGAATTGTCCCATTTCTGTAAATTTAATTCCAAATTTAAATAATTATTAAAAAGAAACCTTTAGTTTGCACAGAACAACTTCACTTCATAATCATAGTACCACACCTGATTATGTCACTCACTTCATGTGAAGTCATTCTGATGTGTCATTTCAAAATAAAAGCTCTTTGAATTGTCCCATGTCTGTAAATTTATTTCCAAAATTTAGATCATTATTATAAAAGAAACCTTTAGATTGCACAGACCAATTTCATTTCATAGTCATAGTACAACACCTGATTGTGTCACTCATGTAATATGAAGTCATTCTGATGTGTCATTTCAAAATAAAGGCCCTTTGAATTGTCCCATGTCTGTAAAATTAATTTCAAATTTAAATAATTATTAAAAGGAAACCTTTAGTTTGCACAGAACAATTTCACTTCATAATCATAGTACAACACCTGATTATGTCACTCATGTAATGTGAAGTCATTCTGATGTGTCATTTCAAAATAAAGGCCATTTGAATTGTCCCGTTTCTGTAAATTTAATTCCAAATTTAAATAATTATTAAAAAGAAACCTTTAGTTTGCACAGAACAACTTCACTTCATAATCATAGTACCACACCTGATTATGTCACTCACTTCATATGAAGTCATTCTGATGTGTCATTTCAAAATAAAAGCCCATTGAATTGTCCCATTTCTGTAAATTTATTTCCAAATTTAAATAATTATTAAAAGGAAACCTTTAGTTTGCACAGAACAATTTCACTTCATAATCATAGTACCACACCTGATTATGTCACTCACTTCATATGAAGTCATTCTGATGTGTCATTTCAAAATAAAAGCTCTTTGAATTGTCCCATTTCTATAAATTTATTTCCAAAATTTAGATCATTATTAAAAAGAAACCTTTAGATTGCACAGACCAATTTCATTTCATAATCATAGTACAACACCTGATTATGTCACTCATGTAATATGAAGTCATTCTGATGTGTCATTTCAAAATAAAGGCCCTTTGAATTGTCCCATTTCTGTAAATTAATTTCAAATTTAAATAATTATTAAAAGGAAACCTTTAGTTTGCACAGAACAATTTCACTTCATAATCATAGTACAACACCTGATTATGTCACTCATGTAATATGAAGTCATTCTGATGTGTCATTTCAAAATAAAGGCCATTTGAATTGTCCCATTTCTGTAAATTTAATTCCAAATTTAAATAATTATTAAAAAGAAACCTTTAGTTTGCACAGAACAACTTCACTTCATAATCATAGTACCACACCTGATTATTTCACTCACTTCATATGAAGTCATTCTGATGTGTCATTTCAAAATAAAAGCCCATTGAATTGTCCCATTTCTGTAAATTTATTTCCAAATTTAAATAATTATTAAAAGGAAACCTTTAGTTTGCACAGAACAATTTCACTTCATAATCATAGTACCACACCTGATTATGTCACTCACTTCATATGAAGTCATTCTGATGTGTCATTTCAAAATAAAAGCTCTTTGAATTGTCCCATTTCTGTAAATTTATTTCCAAAATTTAGATCATTATTAAAAAGAAACCTTTAGATTGCACAGACCAATTTCATTTCATAATCATAGTACAACACCTGATTATGTCACTCATGTAATATGAAGTCATTCTGATGTGTCATTTCAAAATAAAGGCCCTTTGAATTGTCCCATTTCTGTAAATTAATTTCAAATTTAAATAATTATTAAAAGGAAACCTTTAGTTTGCACAGAACAATTTCACTTCATAATCATAGTACAACACCTGATTATGTCACTCATGTAATATGAAGTCATTCTGATGTGTCATTTCAAAATAAAGGCCATTTGAATTGTCCCATTTCTGTAAATTTAATTCCAAATTTAAATAATTATTAAAAAGAAACCTTTAGTTTGCACAGAACTTCACTTCATAATCATAGTACCACACCTGATTATTTCACTCACTTCATATGAAGTCATTCTGATGTGTCATTTCAAAATAAAAGCCCATTGAATTGTCCCATTTCTGTAAATTTATTTCCAAATTTAAATAATTATTAAAAGGAAACCTTTAGTTTGCACAGAACAATTTCACTTCATAATCATAGTACCACACCTGATTATGTCACTCACTTCATATGAAGTCATTCTGATGTGTCATTTCAAAATAAAAGCTCTTTGAATTGTCCCATTTCTGTAAATTTATTTCCAAAATTTAGATCATTATTAAAAAGAAACCTTTAGATTGCACAGAACAATTTCATTTCATAGTCATAGTACAACACCTGATTATGTCACTCATGTAATATGAAGTCATTCTGATGTGTCATTTCAAAATAAATGCCCATTGAATTGTCCCATTTCTGTAAATTTATTTCCAAATTTAAATAATTATTAAAAGGAAACCTTTAGTTTGCACAGAACAACTTCACTTCATAATCATAGTACCACACCTGATTATGTCACTCACTTCATATGAAGTCATTCTGATGTGTCATTTCAAAATAAAAGCTCTTTGAATATTCCCATTTCTGTAAATTTATTTCCAAAATTTAGATCATTATTAAAAAGAAACCTTTAGATTGCACAGACCAATTTCATTTCATAGTCATAGTACAACACCTGATTATGTCACTCATGTAATATGAAGTCATTCTGATGTGTCATTTCAAAATAAAGGCCCTTTGAATTGTCCCATTTCTGTAAATTAATTTCCAAATTTAAATAATTATTAAAAGGAAACCTTTAGTTTGCACAGAACAATTTCACTTCATAATCATAGTACCACACCTGATTATGTCACTCACTTAATATGAAGTCATTCTGATGTATCATTCCAAAATAAAGGCCCTTTGAATTGTCCCATGTCTGTAAAATTAATTTCAAATTTAAATAATTATTAAAAGGAAACCTTTAGTTTGCACAGAACAATTTCACTTCATAATCATAGTACAACACCTGATTATGTCACTTATGTAATATGAAGTCATTCTGCTGTGTCATTTCAAAATAAAGGCCATTTGAATTGTCCCGTTTCTGTAAATTTAATTCCAAATTTAAATAATTATTAAAAAGAAACCTTTAGTTTGCACAGAACAATTTCACGTCATAATCATAGTACCACACCTGATTATGTCACTCACTTCATATGAAGTCATTCTGATGTGTCATTTCAAAATAAAAGCTCTTTGAATTGTCCCATTTCTGTAAATTTATTTCCAAAATTTAGATCATTATTAAGAAGAAACCTTTAGATTGCACAGACCAATTTCATTTCATAATCATAGTACAACACCTGATTATGTCACTCATGTAATATGAAGTCATTCTGATGTGTCATTTCAAAATAAAGGCCCTTTGAATTGTCCCATTTCTGTAAATTAATTTCCAAATTTAAATAATTATTAAAAAGAAACCTTTAGTTTGCACAGAACAATTTCACTTCATAATCATAGTACCACACCTGATTATGTCACTCACTTCATATGAAGTCATTCTGATGTGTCATTTCAAAATAAAAGCTCTTTGAATTGTCCCATTTCTGTAAATTTATTTCCAAATTTTAGATCATTATTAAAAAGAAACCTTTAGATTGCACAGACCAATTTCATTTCATAATCATAGTACAACACCTGATTATGTCACTCATGTAATATGAAGTCATTCTGATGTGTCATTTCAAAATAAAGGCCCTTTGAATTGTCCCATTTCTGTAAATTAATTTCCGAATTTAAATAATTATTAAAAAGAAACCTTTAGTTTGCACAGAACAATTTCACTTCATAATCATAGTACAACACCTGATTATGTCACTCAATTAATATAAAGTCATTCTGATGTGTCATTTCAAAATAAAGGCCCTTTGAATTGTCCCATTTCTGTAAATTTAATTTCAAATTTAAATAATTATTTAAAAGAAACCTTTAGTTTGCACAGAACAATTTCACTTCATAATCATAGTACCACACCTGATTATGTCACTCACTTCATATGAAGTCATTCTGATGTGTCATTTCAAAATAAAAGCTCTTTGAATTGTCCCATTTCTGTAAATTTATTTCCAAATTTTAGATCATTATTAAAAAGAAACCTTTAGATTGCACAGACCAATTTCATTTCATAATCATAGTACAACACCTGATTATGTCACTCATGTAATATGAAGTCATTCTGATGTGTCATTTCAAAATAAAGGCCCTTTGAATTGTCCCATTTCTGTAAATTAATTTCCGAATTTAAATAATTATTAAAAAGAAACCTTTAGTTTGCACAGAACAATTTCACTTCATAATCATAGTACAACACCTGATTATGTCACTCAATTAATATAAAGTCATTCTGATGTGTCATTTCAAAATAAAGGCCCTTTGAATTGTCCCATTTCTGTAAATTTAATTTCAAATTTAAATAATTATTTAAAAGAAACCTTTAGTTTGCACAGAACAATTTCACTTCATAATCATAGTACCACACCTGATTATGTCACTCACTTCATATGAAGTCATTCTGATGTATCATTTCAAAATAAAGGCCCTTTGAATTGTCCCATTTCTGTAAATTTAATTCCAAATTTAAATAATTATTAAAAAGAAACCTTTAGTTTGCACAGAACAACTTCACTTCATAATCATAGTACCACACCTGATTATGTCACTCACTTCATGTGAAGTCATTCTGATGTGTCATTTCAAAATAAAAGCTCTTTGAATTGTCCCATGTCTGTAAATTTATTTCCAAAATTTAGATCATTATTATAAAAGAAACCTTTAGATTGCACAGACCAATTTCATTTCATAGTCATAGTACAACACCTGATTGTGTCACTCATGTAATATGAAGTCATTCTGATGTGTCATTTCAAAATAAAGGCCCTTTGAATTGTCCCATGTCTGTAAAATTAATTTCAAATTTAAATAATTATTAAAAGGAAACCTTTAGTTTGCACAGAACAATTTCATTTCATAATCATAGTACAACACCTGATTATGTCACTCATGTAATATGAAGTCATTCTGATGTGTCATTTCAAAATAAAGGCCCTTTGAATTGTCCCATTTCTGTAAATTAATTTCCAAATTTAAATAATTATTAAAAAGAAACCTTTAGTTTGCACAGAACAATTTCACTTCATAATCATAGTACCACACCTGATTATGTCACTCACTTCATATGAAGTCATTCTGATGTGTCATTTCAAAATAAAAGCTCTTTGAATTGTCCCATTTCTGTAAATTTATTTCCAAATTTTAGATCATTATTAAAAAGAAACCTTTAGATTGCACAGACCAATTTCATTTCATAATCATAGTACAACACCTGATTATGTCACTCATGTAATATGAAGTCATTCTGATGTGTCATTTCAAAATAAAGGCCCTTTGAATTGTCCCATTTCTGTAAATTAATTTCCGAATTTAAATAATTATTAAAAAGAAACCTTTAGTTTGCACAGAACAATTTCACTTCATAATCATAGTACAACACCTGATTATGTCACTCAATTAATATAAAGTCATTCTGATGTGTCATTTCAAAATAAAGGCCCTTTGAATTGTCCCATTTCTGTAAATTTAATTTCAAATTTAAATAATTATTTAAAAGAAACCTTTAGTTTGCACAGAACAATTTCACTTCATAATCATAGTACCACACCTGATTATGTCACTCACTTCATATGAAGTCATTCTGATGTATCATTTCAAAATAAAGGCCCTTTGAATTGTCCCATTTCTGTAAATTTAATTCCAAATTTAAATAATTATTAAAAAGAAACCTTTAGTTTGCACAGAACAACTTCACTTCATAATCATAGTACCACACCTGATTATGTCACTCACTTCATGTGAAGTCATTCTGATGTGTCATTTCAAAATAAAAGCTCTTTGAATTGTCCCATGTCTGTAAATTTATTTCCAAAATTTAGATCATTATTATAAAAGAAACCTTTAGATTGCACAGACCAATTTCATTTCATAGTCATAGTACAACACCTGATTGTGTCACTCATGTAATATGAAGTCATTCTGATGTGTCATTTCAAAATAAAGGCCCTTTGAATTGTCCCATGTCTGTAAAATTAATTTCAAATTTAAATAATTATTAAAAGGAAACCTTTAGTTTGCACAGAACAATTTCACTTCATAATCATAGTACAACACCTGATTATGTCACTCATGTAATGTGAAGTCATTCTGATGTGTCATTTCAAAATAAAGGCCATTTGAATTGTCCCGTTTCTGTAAATTTAATTCCAAATTTAAATAATTATTAAAAAGAAACCTTTAGTTTGCACAGAACAACTTCACTTCATAATCATAGTACCACACCTGATTATGTCACTCACTTCATATGAAGTCATTCTGATGTGTCATTTCAAAATAAAAGCCCATTGAATTGTCCCATTTCTGTAAATTTATTTCCAAATTTAAATAATTATTAAAAGGAAACCTTTAGTTTGCACAGAACAATTTCACTTCATAATCATAGTACCACACCTGATTATGTCACTCACTTCATATGAAGTCATTCTGATGTGTCATTTCAAAATAAAAGCTCTTTGAATTGTCCCATTTCTGTAAATTTATTTCCAAAATTTAGATCATTATTAAAAAGAAACCTTTAGATTGCACAGACCAATTTCATTTCATAATCATAGTACAACACCTGATTATGTCACTCATGTAATATGAAGTCATTCTGATGTGTCATTTCAAAATAAAGGCCCTTTGAATTGTCCCATTTCTGTAAATTAATTTCAAATTTAAATAATTATTAAAAGGAAACCTTTAGTTTGCACAGAACAATTTCACTTCATAATCATAGTACAACACCTGATTATGTCACTCATGTAATATGAAGTCATTCTGATGTGTCATTTCAAAATAAAGGCCATTTGAATTGTCCCATTTCTGTAAATTTAATTCCAAATTTAAATAATTATTAAAAAGAAACCTTTAGTTTGCACAGAACAACTTCACTTCATAATCATAGTACCACACCTGATTATTTCACTCACTTCATATGAAGTCATTCTGATGTGTCATTTCAAAATAAAAGCCCATTGAATTGTCCCATTTCTGTAAATTTATTTCCAAATTTAAATAATTATTAAAAGGAAACCTTTAGTTTGCACAGAACAATTTCACTTCATAATCATAGTACCACACCTGATTATGTCACTCACTTCATATGAAGTCATTCTGATGTGTCATTTCAAAATAAAAGCTCTTTGAATTGTCCCATTTCTGTAAATTTATTTCCAAAATTTAGATCATTATTAAAAAGAAACCTTTAGATTGCACAGACCAATTTCATTTCATAATCATAGTACAACACCTGATTATGTCACTCATGTAATATGAAGTCATTCTGATGTGTCATTTCAAAATAAAGGCCCTTTGAATTGTCCCATTTCTGTAAATTAATTTCAAATTTAAATAATTATTAAAAGGAAACCTTTAGTTTGCACAGAACAATTTCACTTCATAATCATAGTACAACACCTGATTATGTCACTCATGTAATATGAAGTCATTCTGATGTGTCATTTCAAAATAAAGGCCATTTGAATTGTCCCATTTCTGTAAATTTAATTCCAAATTTAAATAATTATTAAAAAGAAACCTTTAGTTTGCACAGAACAACTTCACTTCATAATCATAGTACCACACCTGATTATTTCACTCACTTCATATGAAGTCATTCTGATGTGTCATTTCAAAATAAAAGCCCATTGAATTGTCCCATTTCTGTAAATTTATTTCCAAATTTAAATAATTATTAAAAGGAAACCTTTAGTTTGCACAGAACAATTTCACTTCATAATCATAGTACCACACCTGATTATGTCACTCACTTCATATGAAGTCATTCTGATGTGTCATTTCAAAATAAAAGCTCTTTGAATTGTCCCATTTCTGTAAATTTATTTCCAAAATTTAGATCATTATTAAAAAGAAACCTTTAGATTGCACAGACCAATTTCATTTCATAATCATAGTACAACACCTGATTATGTCACTCATGTAATATGAAGTCATTCTGATGTGTCATTTCAAAATAAAGGCCCTTTGAATTGTCCCATTTCTGTAAATTAATTTCAAATTTAAATAATTATTAAAAGGAAACCTTTAGTTTGCACAGAACAATTTCACTTCATAATCATAGTACAACACCTGATTATGTCACTCATGTAATATGAAGTCATTCTGATGTGTCATTTCAAAATAAAGGCCATTTGAATTGTCCCATTTCTGTAAATTTAATTCCAAATTTAAATAATTATTAAAAAGAAACCTTTAGTTTGCACAGAACTTCACTTCATAATCATAGTACCACACCTGATTATTTCACTCACTTCATATGAAGTCATTCTGATGTGTCATTTCAAAATAAAAGCCCATTGAATTGTCCCATTTCTGTAAATTTATTTCCAAATTTAAATAATTATTAAAAGGAAACCTTTAGTTTGCACAGAACAATTTCACTTCATAATCATAGTACCACACCTGATTATGTCACTCACTTCATATGAAGTCATTCTGATGTGTCATTTCAAAATAAAAGCTCTTTGAATTGTCCCATTTCTGTAAATTTATTTCCAAAATTTAGATCATTATTAAAAAGAAACCTTTAGATTGCACAGAACAATTTCATTTCATAGTCATAGTACAACACCTGATTATGTCACTCATGTAATATGAAGTCATTCTGATGTGTCATTTCAAAATAAAAGCCCATTGAATTGTCCCATTTCTGTAAATTTATTTCCAAATTTAAATAATTATTAAAAGGAAACCTTTAGTTTGCACAGAACAACTTCACTTCATAATCATAGTACCACACCTGATTATGTCACTCACTTCATATGAAGTCATTCTGATGTGTCATTTCAAAATAAAAGCTCTTTGAATATTCCCATTTCTGTAAATTTATTTCCAAAATTTAGATCATTATTAAAAAGAAACCTTTAGATTGCACAGACCAATTTCATTTCATAGTCATAGTACAACACCTGATTATGTCACTCATGTAATATGAAGTCATTCTGATGTGTCATTTCAAAATAAAGGCCCTTTGAATTGTCCCATTTCTGTAAATTTAATTTCAAATTTAAATATTTATTTAAAAGAAACCTTTAGTTTGCACAGAACAATTTCACTTCATAATCATAGTACCACACCTGATTATGTCACTCACTTCATATGAAGTCATTCTGATGTATCATTTCAAAATAAAGGCCCTTTGAATTGTCCCATTTCTGTAAATTTAATTCCAAATTTAAATAATTATTAAAAAGAAACCTTTAGTTTGCACAGAACAACTTCACTTCATAATCATAGTACCACACCTGATTATGTCACTCACTTCATGTGAAGTCATTCTGATGTGTCATTTCAAAATAAAAGCTCTTTGAATTGTCCCATGTCTGTAAATTTATTTCCAAAATTTAGATCATTATTATAAAAGAAACCTTTAGATTGCACAGACCAATTTCATTTCATAGTCATAGTACAACACCTGATTGTGTCACTCATGTAATATGAAGTCATTCTGATGTGTCATTTCAAAATAAAGGCCCTTTGAATTGTCCCATGTCTGTAAAATTAATTTCAAATTTAAATAATTATTAAAAGGAAACCTTTAGTTTGCACAGAACAATTTCACTTCATAATCATAGTACAACACCTGATTATGTCACTCATGTAATGTGAAGTCATTCTGATGTGTCATTTCAAAATAAAGGCCATTTGAATTGTCCCGTTTCTGTAAATTTAATTCCAAATTTAAATAATTATTAAAAAGAAACCTTTAGTTTGCACAGAACAACTTCACTTCATAATCATAGTACCACACCTGATTATGTCACTCACTTCATATGAAGTCATTCTGATGTGTCATTTCAAAATAAAAGCCCATTGAATTGTCCCATTTCTGTAAATTTATTTCCAAATTTAAATAATTATTAAAAGGAAACCTTTAGTTTGCACAGAACAATTTCACTTCATAATCATAGTACCACACCTGATTATGTCACTCACTTCATATGAAGTCATTCTGATGTGTCATTTCAAAATAAAAGCTCTTTGAATTGTCCCATTTCTGTAAATTTATTTCCAAAATTTAGATCATTATTAAAAAGAAACCTTTAGATTGCACAGACCAATTTCATTTCATAATCATAGTACAACACCTGATTATGTCACTCATGTAATATGAAGTCATTCTGATGTGTCATTTCAAAATAAAGGCCCTTTGAATTGTCCCATTTCTGTAAATTAATTTCAAATTTAAATAATTATTAAAAGGAAACCTTTAGTTTGCACAGAACAATTTCACTTCATAATCATAGTACAACACCTGATTATGTCACTCATGTAATATGAAGTCATTCTGATGTGTCATTTCAAAATAAAGGCCATTTGAATTGTCCCATTTCTGTAAATTTAATTCCAAATTTAAATAATTATTAAAAAGAAACCTTTAGTTTGCACAGAACAACTTCACTTCATAATCATAGTACCACACCTGATTATTTCACTCACTTCATATGAAGTCATTCTGATGTGTCATTTCAAAATAAAAGCCCATTGAATTGTCCCATTTCTGTAAATTTATTTCCAAATTTAAATAATTATTAAAAGGAAACCTTTAGTTTGCACAGAACAATTTCACTTCATAATCATAGTACCACACCTGATTATGTCACTCACTTCATATGAAGTCATTCTGATGTGTCATTTCAAAATAAAAGCTCTTTGAATTGTCCCATTTCTGTAAATTTATTTCCAAAATTTAGATCATTATTAAAAAGAAACCTTTAGATTGCACAGACCAATTTCATTTCATAATCATAGTACAACACCTGATTATGTCACTCATGTAATATGAAGTCATTCTGATGTGTCATTTCAAAATAAAGGCCCTTTGAATTGTCCCATTTCTGTAAATTAATTTCAAATTTAAATAATTATTAAAAGGAAACCTTTAGTTTGCACAGAACAATTTCACTTCATAATCATAGTACAACACCTGATTATGTCACTCATGTAATATGAAGTCATTCTGATGTGTCATTTCAAAATAAAGGCCATTTGAATTGTCCCATTTCTGTAAATTTAATTCCAAATTTAAATAATTATTAAAAAGAAACCTTTAGTTTGCACAGAACTTCACTTCATAATCATAGTACCACACCTGATTATTTCACTCACTTCATATGAAGTCATTCTGATGTGTCATTTCAAAATAAAAGCCCATTGAATTGTCCCATTTCTGTAAATTTATTTCCAAATTTAAATAATTATTAAAAGGAAACCTTTAGTTTGCACAGAACAATTTCACTTCATAATCATAGTACCAAACCTGATTATGTCACTCACTTCATATGAAGTCATTCTGATGTGTCATTTCAAAATAAAAGCTCTTTGAATTGTCCCATTTCTGTAAATTTATTTCCAAAATTTAGATCATTATTAAAAAGAAACCTTTAGATTGCACAGAACAATTTCATTTCATAGTCATAGTACAACACCTGATTATGTCACTCATGTAATATGAAGTCATTCTGATGTGTCATTTCAAAATAAAAGCCCATTGAATTGTCCCATTTCTGTAAATTTATTTCCAAATTTAAATAATTATTAAAAGGAAACCTTTAGTTTGCACAGAACAACTTCACTTCATAATCATAGTACCACACCTGATTATGTCACTCACTTCATATGAAGTCATTCTGATGTGTCATTTCAAAATAAAAGCTCTTTGAATATTCCCATTTCTGTAAATTTATTTCCAAAATTTAGATCATTATTAAAAAGAAACCTTTAGATTGCACAGACCAATTTCATTTCATAGTCATAGTACAACACCTGATTATGTCACTCATGTAATATGAAGTCATTCTGATGTGTCATTTCAAAATAAAGGCCCTTTGAATTGTCCCATTTCTGTAAATTAATTTCCAAATTTAAATAATTATTAAAAGGAAACCTTTAGTTTGCACAGAACAATTTCACTTCATAATCATACTACCACACCTGATTATGTCACTCACTTAATATGAAGTCATTCTGATGTATCATTCCAAAATAAAGGCCCTTTGAATTGTCCCATGTCTGTAAAATTAATTTCAAATTTAAATAATTATTAAAAGGAAACCTTTAGTTTGCACAGAACAATTTCACTTCATAATCATAGTACAACACCTGATTATGTCACTTATGTAATATGAAGTCATTCTGCTGTGTCATTTCAAAATAAAGGCCATTTGAATTGTCCCGTTTCTGTAAATTTAATTCCAAATTTAAATAATTATTAAAAAGAAACCTTTAGTTTGCACAGAACAACTTCACTTCATAATCATAGTACCACACCTGATTATGTCACTCACTTCATATGAAGTCTTTCTGATGTGTCATTTCAAAAAAAAAGCTCTCTGAATTGTCCCATTTCTGTAAATTTATTTCCAAAATTTAGATCATTATTAAAAAGAAACCTTTAGATTGCACAGACCAATTTCATTTCATAGTCATAGTACAACACCTGATTATGTCACTCATGTAATATGAAGTCATTCTGATGTGTCATTTCAAAATAAAAGCCCATTGAATTGTCTGTAAAATTAATTTCAAATTTAAATAATTATTAAAAGGAAACCTTTAGTTTGCACAGAACAACTTCACTTCATAATCATAGTACTACACCTGATTATGTCACTCATGTAATATGAAGTCATTCTGATGTGTCATTTCAAAATAAAGGCCATTTGAATTGTCCCATTTCTGTAAATTTAATTCCAAATTTAAATAATTATTAAAAAGAAACCTTTAGTTTGCACAGAACAACTTCACTTCATAATCATAGTACCACACCTGATTATGTCACTCACTTCATATGAAGTCATTCTGATGTGTCATTTCAAAATAAAAGCCCATTGAATTGTCCCATTTCTGTAAATTTATTTCCAAATTTAAACAATTATTAAAAGGAAACCTTTAGTTTGCACAGAACAATTTCACTTCATAATCATAGTACCACACCTGATTATGTCACTCACTTAATATGAAGTCATTCTGATGTATCATTCCAAAATAAAGGCCCTTTGAATTGTCCCATGTCTGTAAAATTAATTTCAAATTTAAATAATTATTAAAAGGAAACCTTTAGTTTGCACAGAACAATTTCACTTCATAATCATAGTACAACACCTGATTATGTCACTCATGTAATATGAAGTCATTCTGATGTGTCATTTCAAAATAAAGGCCATTTGAATTGTCCCATTTCTGTAAATTTAATTCCAAATTTAAATAATTATTAAAAAGAAACCTTTAGTTTGCACAGAACAACTTCACTTCATAATCATAGTACCACACCTGATTATGTCACTCACTTCATATGAAGTCATTCTGATGTGTCATTTCAAAATAAAAGCTCTTTGAATTGTCCCATTTCTGTAAATTTATTTCCAAAATTTAGATCATTATTAAAAAGAAACCTTTAGATTGCACAGACCAATTTCATTTCATAGTCATAGTACAACACCTGATTATGTCACTCATGTAATATGAAGTCATTCTGATGTGTCATTTCAAAATAAAGGCCCTTTGAATTTTCCCATTTCTGTAAATTTATTTCCAAAATTTAGATCATTATTAAAAAGAAACCTTTAGTTTGCACAGACCAATTTCATTTCATAGTCATAGTACAACACCTGATTATGTCACTCATGTAATATGAAGTCATTCTGATGTATCATTCCAAAATAAAGGCCCTTTGAATTGTCCCATGTCTGTAAAATTAATTTCAAATTTAAATAATTATTAAAAGGAAACCTTTAGTTTGCACAGAACAATTTCACTTCATAATCATAGTACAACACCTGATTATGTCACTTATGTAATATGAAGTCATTCTGCTGTGTCATTTCAAAATAAAGGCCATTTGAATTGTCCCGTTTCTGTAAATTTAATTCCAAATTTAAATAATTATTAAAAAGAAACCTTTAGTTTGCACAGAACAACTTCACTTCATAATCATAGTACCACACCTGATTATGTCACTCACTTCATATGAAGTCTTTCTGATGTGTCATTTCAAAATAAAAGCTCTCTGAATTGTCCCATTTCTGTAAATTTATTTCCAAAATTTAGATCATTATTAAAAAGAAACCTTTAGATTGCACAGACCAATTTCATTTCATAGTCATAGTACAACACCTGATTATGTCACTCATGTAATATGAAGTCATTCTGATGTGTCATTTCAAAATAAAGGCCCTTTGAATTTTCCCATTTCTGTAAATTTATTTCCAAAATTTAGATCATTATTAAAAAGAAACCTTTAGTTTGCACAGACCAATTTCATTTCATAGTCATAGTACAACACCTGATTATGTCACTCATGTAATATGAAGTCATTCTGATGTGTCATTTCAAAATAAAAGCCCATTGAATTGTCTGTAAAATTAATTTCAAATTTAAATAATTATTAAAAGGAAACCTTTAGTTTGCACAGAACAACTTCACTTCATAATCATAGTACTACACCTGATTATGTCACTCATGTAATATGAAGTCATTCTGATGTGTCATTTCAAAATAAAGGCCATTTGAATTGTCCCATTTCTGTAAATTTAATTCCAAATTTAAATAATTATTAAAAAGAAACCTTTAGTTTGCACAGAACAACTTCACTTCATAATCATAGTACCACACCTGATTATGTCACTCACTTCATATGAAGTCATTCTGATGTGTCATTTCAAAATAAAAGCCCATTGAATTGTCCCATTTCTGTAAATTTATTTCCAAATTTAAACAATTATTAAAAGGAAACCTTTAGTTTGCACAGAACAATTTCACTTCATAATCATAGTACCACACCTGATTATGTCACTCACTTAATATGAAGTCATTCTGATGTATCATTCCAAAATAAAGGCCCTTTGAATTGTCCCATGTCTGTAAAATTAATTTCAAATTTAAATAATTATTAAAAGGAAACCTTTAGTTTGCACAGAACAATTTCACTTCATAATCATAGTACAACACCTGATTATGTCACTCATGTAATATGAAGTCATTCTGATGTGTCATTTCAAAATAAAGGCCATTTGAATTGTCCCATTTCTGTAAATTTAATTCCAAATTTAAATAATTATTAAAAAGAAACCTTTAGTTTGCACAGAACAACTTCACTTCATAATCATAGTACCACACCTGATTATGTCACTCACTTCATATGAAGTCATTCTGATGTGTCATTTCAAAATAAAAGCTCTTTGAATTGTCCCATTTCTGTAAATTTATTTCCAAAATTTAGATCATTATTAAAAAGAAACCTTTAGATTGCACAGACCAATTTCATTTCATAGTCATAGTACAACACCTGATTATGTCACTCATGTAATATGAAGTCATTCTGATGTGTCATTTCAAAATAAAGGCCCTTTGAATTTTCCCATTTCTGTAAATTTATTTCCAAAATTTAGATCATTATTAAAAAGAAACCTTTAGTTTGCACAGACCAATTTCATTTCATAGTCATAGTACAACACCTGATTATGTCACTCATGTTATATGAAGTCATTCTGATGTGTCATTTCAAAATAAAAGCCCATTGAATTGTCCCATTTCTGTAAATTTAATTCCAAATTTAAATAATTATTAAAAAGAAACCTTTAGTTTGCACAGAACAACTTCACTTCATAATCATAGTACCACACCTGATTATGTCACTCACTTCATATGAAGTCATTCTGATGTGTCATTTCAAAATAAAAGCTCTTTGAATTGTCCCATTTCTGTAAATTTATTTCCAAAATTTAGATCATTATTAAAAAGAAACCTTTAGATTGCACAGACCAATTTCATTTCATAGTCATAGTACAACACCTGATTATGTCACTCATTTAATTTGAAGTCATTCTGATGTGTCATTTCAAAATAAAGGCCCTTTGAATTGTCCCATTTCTGTAAATTAATTTCCAAATTTAAATAATTATTAAAAAGAAACCTTTAGATTGCACAGAACAATTTCACTTCATAATCATAGTACAACACCTGATTATGTCACTCAATTAATATAAAGTCATTCTGATGTGTCATTTCAAAATAAAGGCCCTTTGAATTGTCCCATTTCTGTAAATTTAATTTCAAATTTAAATAATTATTAAAAAGAAACCTTTAGTTTGCACAGAACAATTTCACTTCATAATCATAGTACCACACCTGTTTATTTCACTTACTTAATATGAAGTCATTCTGATGTATCATTCCAAAATAAAGGCCCTTTGAATTGTCCCATCCATCCATCCATCCATCCATTATCCGTAACCGCTTATCCAATTTAGGGTCGCGGGGGGTCCAGAGCCTACCTGGAATCATTGGGCGCAAGGCGGGAATACACCCCGGAGGGGACGCCAGTCCTTCACTGGGCTGAATTGTCCCATGTCTGTAAAATTAATTTCAAATTTAAATAATTATTAAAAAGAAACCTTTAGTTTGCACAGAACAATTTCACTTCATAATCATAGTACAACACCTGATTATGTCACTCAATTAATATAAAGTCATTCTGATGTGTCATTTCAAAATAAAGGCCCTTTGAATTGTCCCATTTCTGTAAATTTAATTTCAAATTTAAATAATTATTAAAAAGAAAGCTTTAGTTTGCACAGAACAATTTCACTTCATAATCATAGTACCACACCTGATTATGTCACTCACTGAATATGAAGTCATTCTGGTGTGCCATTTTAAAAAAGAACTATTGTAAATGATCACATTTCAGCTATATTCACTCCGGATGTTGGAATTGTTATTAAAAGGAATCCTCCAGTTTGCACACACCACTTTCACTTTATAATGAAAGTACACCCCCTAAATATATGTCTCTCACTTAATATCAAGTCATTCTTGTGTGCCATTTCAGATTAGGACCACTGTAATCAATCAGATTTAAATTATATTCACTGTAGATGTTGAGATTGTTAATAAAAGGAATCCTCCAGTTTGTAAACACTACTTTCACTTCATAATGATAGTACAGCACATGCAAGCATCAATCATTTAATGTCATACTATTGTAGTGTGTCTAATTTGTTCATCCACTCATTACATCCAGATCACATTACTGATATAATGCACGACGCGGTTCCTCAGCGCCTTCAAGAGTAGTCGACTCATGTACCGAGTGATTACTCCAGTGTGAATCGAAGGAACTGGCGTTAGAAGCGTGCTGGAGTCACCCCCTCGCTGGTGGATTACCCCTTCAGGTCCGGGGAAATTTTTGGGGGGGGGGTTAAGGGTGGGGGCTGTTAGCCTCCGACTTCAGGACAAGGGAAGTGAGGCTAACAGGGGCGCACCTCTGGGGGATCCATGGTTAAAGAAATCCCTCAAGAGTTCGCCCATCAGACCCCCTAAACCCTTAACAGTTCCAGTACAGGACGTCATTGCAGGGCCCCCTGCCTCCGTGGACGTCGTTGCAGGGCCCCCTGCCTCCGTGGCGTCGTCGCAGGGCCCCCTGCCTCCGTGGACGTTGTCGCAGGGCCCCCTGCCTCCGTGGACGTCGTCGCAGGGCCTCCTGCCTCCGTGGACATCGTCGCAGGGCCTCCTGCCTCCGTGGACGTCGTCGCAGGGCCTCCTGTCTCTGTGGACGTCGTCGCAGGGCCTCTTGTCTCCGTGGACGTCGTCGCAGGGCCCTCTGCTCCCATGGACGTCGCTGCACTCCCTCCTGATCTCCAGGAGAAGCTTGCAAGCCTCTTGGCACGTCTGGAGGTCTCCATGAAGGCGGCACCCGCCACTCCTGTCTCCGTGAAGGCGGCACCAGCTGCTCCTGTCTCCGTGAAGGTGGCCGCTTCTGCACCCGTGACTGTGGCTCCGGCCGCTTCTCCACCCGTGACTGTGGCTCTGGTCGCTTCAGGTCGTGTCCCCATAACTGTGCCCAGGCTGGTTCCTCAGACTTCCCCTCAGACATTTGCCAGTCCTGGGCATCCCCCAGTTGTTTTGATTCCCATGTCTGTTCCTGTCCTGGTTCCTGTCTTAGTCCTCGTCCCTGTACCTGTGTCTGCCTTTGTCTCTGTTCCCGTCCCTGTCACTGTGTTCGTGTCAGTCCCGGTAAACGTCCTGGTCCCTGTTCCCCTGCCAAGTCTTATCCAGTCCCCTGTTAATCCAGTCCAGTCCATATTTTAGTCTTATGTCTTATCACCTGTCTCTTCACCTGTCTTGTCTTCAGTCCAGTCTCCATTTCAACCCTCTGTCCTGTCTCAAGTCCAGTCTCCTGTCCATTCCCAACACCCAGTCCCGTCACCTGTCCTGCCTCATTTCCAGTCCCCGTATACATCCAGTGTTCAATCAAATGTCCTGTCCCCTGTTCAGTCACTTGTCTTGTCTCCCTTCCAGTCCACTGTCCTGTCCCCTGCTCCTGTCCAATCTTCTGTCTCTGGTTCTGTCCTGTCCTCAGTTATGTCCCCTGTCTCGTCACCAGTCTCTGCTCCTGTCCAGTCCCATTACCCAGTTCTGCCACATGTTCTGTCTCCATTCCAGTCCCCTGTCCTGTCACCTGCCCATGTCCAGTCTTCTGTCCCTAAACCTGTTCAGTCACCTGCTTCTGTCCCGACTCCAGTTCCTAGTCTCGTCCAATCCCCGTTCCCATCCATTGTCCTATCCAATGTCAAGCACCCTGTCCAGTTTCCTGCTCCGGTTCAGTCTCATGTGTCCTGTCTAGTCCTTTCCAGTCTCAAGTCCTGTCTCCTTTTCCCTTTTTTCAGTCACCCGTTCAGTCCCGTCTGCTCTCCAGTTTTGTCTCCAGTTCGTCCCCCTCTTCATTCCAGTATTTCATCACCCGTCTCTAGTTCTGTCTTGTCCCGTTTCTGTCCTCTGTCTTGTCCCAAGTCTCTTCTCCTGTAGCCCCCCTTTGTCAGCCTCCTGTCCTGTCCTGTGTCCAGTCTCCTATATCCGGTCCGGTCATGTCCCCAGCTCCTGTGTCTGTTCTGTTGTGTCTGTTGTCCTTGTCTCCGCCCATGTCCCGCCTTTGTTCCGCCTCCTTGTCCGCTGTCCTCGTTATCTGTCTCAGGTGTGTCTCGTTTGTATGTAGTATTTAAGTTCCCTTGTGTCACTTCCTGTAATTGGTCATTTGTTTTGCTCTTTCCCAGTCAAGTCATGTCGTTTCGTTTTGTGTTGTTAACTTCCTAGTCAAGACGTTTCGTTTAGTTTCCCAGTCATGTTGTTTCTTCCTTTTTCATAGTCATATGGTGTTGTTTCTCTCCCACTTTAAGTCAGGTTGTTTTTGTTTCCTAGTCGTTTCATTTTGATTCCAAAGTCATGTCGGTTTGTGTAATTCTCATTTGTAGTCATGTCATTTTGTTTTTCTCCCCAAGCCTTGTCATTTCTTTCCTCTAAGTATCGTTGTTTCGCCTCCAGTGTATCTGTGTCTTGTTTCTTAGTTTGGTCTGTCTCTGTTGTTTTCCTCAATTCATTTCATATGTCTAGTTGTTTCCGTAGTTGCCAGTCTTTGTTTTGTTGTATCTTTTGTTTCATTAAAATTACTGTGTTTTAGCAAGTGCGTCCGCCTCCGTCAGTCTGCCCCCCTAATCGTGACATTCACTGAGTGACGCTTTTTAAATGTGTAAAAAAAGCCACAGTCACGGGTGCAGAAGTGGCCGGAGCCACAGTCACGGGTGCAGAAGCGGCCGGAGCCACAGTCCACAGAGACAGGAGGCCCTGCGACGACGTCCACGGAGGCAGGAGGCCCTGCGACGATGTCCACGGAGGCAGGAGGCCCTGCGACGACGTCCACGGAGGCAGGGGGCCCTGCGACGACGTCCACGGAGGCAGGGGGCCCTGCGACGACGCCACGGAGGCAGGGGGCCCTGCAACGACGTCCACGAAGGCAGGGGGCCCTGCAACGACGTCCTGTACTGGAACTGTTAAGGGTTTAGGGGGTCTGATGGGCGAACTCTTGAGGGATTTCTTTAACCATGGATCCCCCAGAGGTGCGCCCCTGTTAGCCTCACTTCCCTTGTCCTGAAGTCGGAGGCTAACAGCCCCCACCCTTAACCCCCCCCAAAGAATTTCCCCGGACCTGAAGGGGTAATCCACCAGTGAGGGGGTGACTCCAGCACGCTTCTAACGCCAGTTCCTTCGATTCACACTGGAGTAATCACTCGGTACATGAGCCGACTACTCTTGAAGGCGCTGAGGAACCGCGTCGTGCATTATATCAGTAATGTGATCTGGATGTAATGAGTGGATGAACAAATTAGACACACTACAATAGTATGACATTAAATGATTGATGCTTGCATGTGCTGTACTATCATTATGAAGTGAAAGTAGTGTTTACAAACTGGAGGATTCCTTTTATTAACAATCTCAACATCTACAGTGAATATAATTTAAATCTGATTGATTACAGTGGTCCTAATCTGAAATGGCACACAAGAATGACTTGATATTAAGTGAGAGACATATATTTAGGGGGTGTACTTTCATTATAAAGTGAAAGTGGTGTGTGCAAACTGGAGGATTCCTTTTAATAACAATTCCAACATCCGGAGTGAATATAGCTGAAATGTGATCATTTACAATAGTTCTTTTTTAAAATGGCACACCAGAATGACTTCATATTCAGTGAGTGACATAATCAGGTGTGATACTATGATTATGAAGTGAAATTGTTCTGTGCAAACTAAAGCTTTCTTTTTAATAATTATTTAAATTTGAAATTAAATTTACAGAAATGGGACAATTCAAAGGGCCTTTATTTTGAAATGACACATCAGAATGACTTCATATTACATGAGTGACATAATCAGGTGTTGTACTATGACTATGAAATGAAATTGGTCTGTGCAATCTAAAGGTTTCTTTTTAATAATGGTCTAAATGTTGGAAATAAATTTACAGAAATGGGACAATTCAAAGAGCTTTTATTTTGAAATGACACATCAGAATGACTTCATATGAAGTGAGTGACATAATCAGGTGTGGTACTATGATTATGAAGTGAAATTGTTCTGTGCAAACTAAAGGTTTCCTTTTAATAATTATTTAAATTTGGAAATAAATGTACAGAAATGGGACAATTCAATGGGCTTTTATTTTGAAATGACACATCAGAATGACTTCATATTACATGAGTGACATAATCAGGTGTTGTACTATGATTATGAAGTGAAATTGTTCTGTGCAAACTAAAGGTTTCTTTTTAATAATTATTTAAATTTGAAATTAATTTTACAGACATGGGACAATTCAAAGGGCCTTTATTTTGGAATGATACATCAGAATGACTTCATATTAAGTGAGTGACATAATCAGGTGTGGTACTATGATTATGAAGTGAAATTGTTCTGTGCAAACTAAAGGTTTCTTTTTAATAATTATTTAAATTTGACATTAAATTTACAGAAATGGGACAATTCAAAGGGCCTTTATTTTGAAATGACACATCAGAATGACTTTATATTAATTGAGTGACATAATCAGGTGTTGTACTATGATTATGAAGTGAAATTGTTCTGTGCAATCTAAAGGTTTCTTTTTAATAATTATTTAAATTTGGAAATTAATTTACAGAAATGTGACAATTCAAAGGGCCTTTATTTTGAAATGACACATCAGAATGACTTCATATTACATGAGTGACATAATCAGGTGTTTTACTATGACTATGAATTGAAATTGGTCTGTGCAATCTAAAGGTTTCTTTTTAATAATGATCTAAATTTTGGAAATAAATTTACAGAATCGGGACAATTCAAAGAGCTTTTATTTTGAAATGACACATCAGAATGACTTCATATGAAGTGAGTGACATAATCAGGTGTGGTACTATGATTATGAAGTGAAATTGTTCTGTGCAAACTAAAGGTTTCCTTTTAATAATTATTTAAATTTGGAAATAAATTTACAGAAATGGGACAATTCAATGGGCTTTTATTTTGAAATGACACATCAGAATGACTTCATATGAAGTGAGTGACATAATCAGGTGTGGTACTATGATTATGAAGTGAAGTTGTTCTGTGCAAACTAAAGGTTTCTTTTTAATAATTATTTAAATTTGGAATTAAATTTACAGAAATGGGACAATTCAAATGGCCTTTATTTTGAAATGACACATCAGAATGACTTCATATTACATGAGTGACATAATCAGGTGTTGTACTATGATTATGAAGTGAAATTGTTCTGTGCAAACTAAAGGTTTCCTTTTAATAATTATTTAAATTTGAAATTAATTTTACAGACATGGGACAATTCAAAGGGCCTTTATTTTGGAATGATACATCAGAATGACTTCATATTAAGTGAGTGACATAATCAGGTGTGGTACTATGATTATGAAGTGAAATTGTTCTGTGCAAACTAAAGGTTTCCTTTTAATAATTATTTAAATTTGAAATTAATTTTACAGAAATGGGACCATTCAAGGGGCCTTTATTTTGAAATGACACATCAGAATGACTTTATATTAATTGAGTGACATAATCAGGTGTTGTACTATGATTATGAAGTGAAATTGTTCTGTGCAAACTAAAGGTTTCTTTTTAATAATTATTGAAATTTGAAATTAATTTTACAGACATGGGACAATTCAAAGGGCCTTTATTTTGGAATGATACATCAGAATGACTTCATATTAAGTGAGTGACATAATCAGGTGTGGTACTATGATTATGAAGTGAAGTTGTTCTGTGCAAACTAAAGGTTTCTTTTTAATAATTATTTAAATTTGGAATTAAATTTACAGAAATGGGACAATTCAAATGGCCTTTATTTTGAAATGACACATCAGAATGACTTCATATTACATGAGTGACATAATCAGGTGTTGTACTATGATTATGAAGTGAAATTGTTCTGTGCAAACTAAAGGTTTCCTTTTAATAATTATTTAAATTTGAAATTAATTTTACAGACATTCATTACCGTAATGTTCAGAATACGACATTCCACCAAATCTAAGTGGGGGCTGGCTTGACCAAGCTTTTCCAAGTGGAGGCTGGCTTGACGAAAACCAAGTGTAATATAATGTATATGCGTTACAAAGCTGATCACGCTGTGTTAATTGATTTTACGTGAGTTATAATAAGTCTTTCATAGCTAATTAAGTATTAATTTACCTTTGTAGGAATATGTCTTCTGAAAAAGATCTCTGGGAAACCATTCTGGAGAGAGTCCAGACTGTTCTAGAAAGCCACCTTGTTGGAGAGTGGGCGGTACCCTCGGTCTCTCACGTGGACGTCCACGCAGAGATCGCCCTGGCCATCACTGACCAGATCTTTGTAGTCATTAACAGTCTGGAGAATGACTATACCCATCCAACCAGTGATGGTCAGGTGGATGAGGCAAACGAGGAGCTTCCCAGGATGCCGAAGTATACCCGCATCCAAGATTTTATCTGGAGCCTTCCTGAAAAAGTTACAGAGGAAGAAGAGGAGCACAGCTCCACAAGAGCATGGGATGGGTCCAAGGAGGTGAGCACGGAGACCACAAGCCTCACGTCTCAGTCTTCACAGGTCGATCAACCTGAGAAGACTGAAGAGGTTGTGAGTGTGGTGGACTGCACCTGCTGTGGTCCTGTCTCTGGAGTGTGGCTCTCCTTCAAGAAGAGAGTGCGGGGCCTTTACAAAAGGGCTTCACGGCTCTTCAAGAGGAGGGCACCTCCTGCTCCCTCCACGCTAGAGTGAGGGGGCAGCAGTGGTAGAAGCTCAAAACGAGCTCCCACTGCCTGCAGAGAGGACCAGGGAAGGAGGCTCAAATCCATCCTAAAGGTTAGTGAGAGTTTGATTTTTATTGACGAAAAAACTAGAAAGGGAAAGATTGTGCATGAACTTTAAGGTGGTGTGTTAAGGCACTTGAAGATAATTTGGCTGTTGGGAGTGTTTACGAAGAAGCCCTGGTAAAAATGATGGACAGGAGCTGTTCCCCCAGGTTTAATACTTCATTGAAAACAAACAAATCACAGACAGGACCCAAAATGCTTTTTGTTTAAATCTGAAAATACTGGCTTCTTGGAACACAATAATAAGCACATTTCTAGGTGGATTGGTTTTTCAATATTGTCCATAGGTGTGTTAAAGATGCCATAATTTCCTCAGGACAGGATCTGTTCATGCAGACAGCTAGGAATTTTCCTTTTATTGTGCTTTATTGAGTTTATTCTGCTCATTGCAGCTGTAACCCGTATGGCAGGAGGCACAAAACACCCCATCAATTGGTGCATGTACAGGTAAGTGTACATGTATAGTGTTGAAAAATTTATTTATTATGAAAGAAATGTACCAAACGGTCTTTCAGCTTTACAAAAACAGTTCTTGTTATATTAACACAATTAAATAGGTTTTTGGTAAAATACGAGTTAATTAATTAAAACCTATTTAATTTAAACAAAAATCAGACCTACTCATTCTCATAATGTGGAATTGATGTGATCAATAGACGTAACATTGATATGATGTAATTAAGTGAAGGGTCAAATCTCGCGCGAGAAGATTTGGGCGGGAAAGTATCAGCTAGTGCTCCTGAAGTGGTTTTGAATCAGGTAAGAACAATTCAAGTTCAGGTTTGATATTTTTACATGTTGTGAATGCCAGCTCTAGACTATGTTTCTTTGGTTGGTGTGTTTCTCTACGTTTATTGTAGAGCAGACAACCGTCGTATTTACCTGATGATGCATATTATTTTTATAAATTCAAGTTGTGGGGTCTGCATTTGTCCACTGCAAGAGATGATGTATGTATTTTATGTTTGTTTGAGACTAAACAGGACAAAAAAAATGAATTTCTGTGCCTGACAGCTGTTTTAAGGCTGTTAGCTGTTAACATTTAAGTTTTTATGTTTCATATACTTTGAGGATCATATGTGATAATCAAACGTCTGATGATTACAACAAAAAGAATTTGATGAAAATCAGTTAAATACTAAGGGAATCATAAACTCGTCATATCTCCATTAAAGTGTATTTGTTTACGAGCGGATCTGGACCGTCCCAATATGGCGGGCGCGCAGACGCATTGCTTCTGTTAGAGGTATGTATGTATTGGGGGACGCGTTAGTATACCTATCTCTCAAACCAAGGAACTCTTCGAGACGGTCAAATCTCGCGAGAGTATTTGAGCGGGAAAACTTACTGTAAGTGTAAGGATGGAAGGTCATATCTCACGAGAGAAAGCCACTGCAAGCGGATTTGGGGAGGAAAGTTTTACTGAGGTTCGAAGCAGGTGAAAACGTGTGCGTGTGAGCTGGATAATTTCCAGACACAACAGAGACAGTGAGTGTAGGAGCTAGTTTAGCATGGCGGTTAGTGAACTCAGGTTTACACCAAAAAATAAAATAAAACAATTATAAGTTAACAGTGTATCATTCAACCAGCACACATTAAATCATCCACATATAACAATACAGAGATTTTTTTTTTTATTATTTACTACAGAACTCACGGAACATGACAATATTTAATTAATGAAATTATTTAAAATTATATTTGTATATAAACATGTTTTACATTTTATAATTAAAGGTATATAATTGTGTTGTATATGTATGTATAAATAAGACAAAGTCAAGACAAACTGCAAAAATAAATGGAAGAGTAATGTAAAAAAAAAAAAATATTTTGGCATGAAAAAAAACATTCTTGTGCTCTTTGTCGCTGCAGATTGACAATCTCAGTCTTCCGGAGTCAGTACTTTCACTGTGGACTTCAGTGTTTGTGGTGAGTATAGATGATTTGTATATTCATTCTGTTAATGTCAATCCTGATAGTTCTGTAAATTGGATGCTTTGTCTGCAACACTGATCTTTTTATATAACTTACATAGTTGCTGGGACTCTCCCCATCTTTCAGAGTCTTCAACTGACGCTATATTTATATACAAAGATTTTCTGTAATTGAATTTATTTTGATTCTAGAACAAAAACTAGGTGTTTATGTACACTGTACTTAACAATCTAATAAAAGTCTAATTAACCTGATCAACAATGCTGTGCATGAATGGAGAAATCAAGAAGCGTAATAACAGAGAGAAAGCTGGGGTAGTTAGGTAGTAGTTGAGGTAAGTTTTAAGAAATAAAGTGACTACTTGTGCTGTAGATGGTATGTGCAGCTGTTAGACTAAAGCTTTCTACACTCACTGTCTATTATATCAACTTTGTTTACTATATAGGAGCCCTTTGTAGTTCTACAATTACAATCTGTAGTCCATCTGTTTTTCTCTGCATGCTTTATCCTCTTTTCACCCAGTTCTTCAGTGGTCAGGACTCTCACAGCACCACCACAGAGCAGGTATTATTTGGGTGGTGGGATCATTCTTAGCACTGCTGTTGGTCCTATTCACTGTGTGTATGTGTTTATATATACACACCTCAACACTGCAATTGCAACACCATGAAGGGAATGTCATGGAGTTATGGAAATCATAGGGTTGATTACCATGTTAGTAATATGTAAATGATGAAAAATTGGGAACAAAATATTCAAAACATCTTGATTTCTTCAGTATCAAGTATGAGTGCCACATGCAGAAATGCATGCACTTGCACACCTTGCCATGCTATCAGTAAGGTTATAATTGGCTGTCTGAGGAATGTCCTGCCAATTGGGCATGCAAGTAATCAAGATCCACTGCTGTGAATGTCATATGACACTGAGAGTTTTGAATAACCCCTCTTGCAGAGTTACTTGTGCAGGCCTTGGTGTTCTTATTTTTGTAGCTTTGGTATGACATTGTGTGTATGGCAGTGAGCTGTGTCGTAAAACGGTTTCATGTTGTTTCAGATAAATGCAGAGATCAGGTGCATCACAACTATGCCTCTACAGTCAAGGTTTCTGTCACTGCTTGACCTGCACTCTGCAGATCTCCTGAGTGTGTTTGCGAAGCGATCAGGGCAACAGGGCAAGAAGCTCACAGACACGAAGACAGTAAGAATTTTTTATAATTTAAAGGAGAATTGTTGTCGTGTATTTGCTAAGTAGTAAGTAGAGGGGCGGCAAAATGGCACAGCAGGTAGGTATCGCAGTCACACAGAACTGGATAAGAGGTTACAGATGAATAATGAATGAATGAATAAAAGTAAGTAGACAAATATATGCATTATTGCATATTTATATAAAAAAAAATCCATCAGACTTTCACATTAGTACATATGTCGTTGCTACCTGTCACTGCTTAAGTGTTTGCCTTTGTAAAATTAATCAAGTGAGATTAAGATAGTAATCATAAACTTAATGAATCTCAGGCGTGTTGTTTTTGTGAAAGGATTTTGCTACAAAGACAACAAATACTCCTGATTCAACTTGTCAGCTGATAGCCAGGTGTGGTAGGGTTAAAAGTGCAGGAAATCGTCCCTCCAGATCCAGGATTGCCACCCCTGTGATATAGGGTGCATAACTTTATTTGTACCCAGGCACCTGAGGTGACTGCAGATTGTACACATATGAACAAACTAGTTAATTGCTAGTTTTGACATTATTGGTGCTTTGTGTTTTGTTGCCGTAAAACCAGTTGCCCCTCTGTACAAATGAAGTTATACATTTGGGAATATGAGAAAACTCTGGTAAGGCTGTTTGTTGGTATGTTACAGCAGTTTGGTATGCAGTAATGATTCTGGGAGGTTGTCTGCCATTGTTTTAGTCTGTTTTCTGTCTGCTGCATTTTGTTTTTCAGATTGTTTATGCCGATGCCAGCCTCAGGTTAACTGTTACAAAACGCTTTTGCCTACTTTCATCCATGCTGTTGACAATTAGAGTTAAATGGTCTCCATGTTCTTTGTTTTAATCCTTGAGGATGATGTTGATGCTGGTAGAGAGTGCATCATAAAAGGACTGTACTTGTACCTCAACGAGGATCCTGAGAATCTGGTGCAGGAGTACATGGTGAGTACATATTAAATAATTACTAGTAGTCTAGAAAGAAAATGAGTTAGTTTTAGTAATTAGCAATGAATTAATATATTATTAATAAAGTAACAGTGTTTAAAAAAGTTGGACACAGCTTCATCTGTGTGTCTTATCACTTTATACTGTGTAAGTACATGATGTGAGTTAAAAGTCTGAGTGTAAATATGGAACCCAGGTGATGCAATTTGAATTTTGAAAGCAATTTGGATGTGTCAGACTTTCACATTGTCAATTGCAGAGTTATGTGATTATATGACAAAAGTGGGGATCTATGTTGTCAGAGAGACTCCCAGCAGTAACTCTTCTGATGTTGGATTAATCCTTGAGGGTGTGGTGGTGCTTCACACTCTGGAGAATGTGGCCCTTACAACTGCCATGCTGTTTGGACATTTTTATGCCTTAAATATGAGGTATCCATAAAAGCTGTGCTACACCTTGGAAGTTATTTAAAAGGTAATAATGGAGTTGCAGCCAATCTAACAAGAAAGGCCCCTAGCTTGAAAACAAAAATACACCAGTGAGGAGAACTGAGTTCACTGTTCATGTAAAAGAAACATATCTCTACGTTTCTGGACTGAGTAGTGTGGCTGGTTTTATTGCTACTCACAAAACTAACATATAACCGAATAGTTCTTAGCCTATTTGGCACTTCTACAGATGTAATTACTGTGCAGTTCTCTACATGTTTGATTTTACCATTTTGTTTTGTCATATTAGAGTCATTGTTGATATTGTTGCATTTAATGTGCACTTAAGATGTACCGAGGTAAAACACTGGTATCTGCTGAGCTTTGCTTTTTCTGTTTTCTATTTGTTACAAACATGACATTTTGTGACAGCTCGCGTGCAGGTTTCCCATGCACCTATGACCCCAAAACACTCATCCTGCCCTTCTGACTCTGTAGGTTTTATTACCCACACTCCTTTTCTGTCACCAAGATTCAGAGGGGTCACTAATGGAGTTAAGGTCACTGAGGTGCCCTAAAGTTCAACTGTCCTAACTAACACTTGGAATTTATACTACCAGCCTAAGTGCAGATGTGTTAAAAGATCTAAGGAATTAGAAAGATGTAAACACTGAGTCAACATGTCAGAAGGTGTGCAGATTCTAAACTGTTTAAATGCATGGTTAAAATACTGGTTAATCATTCATATGAATACAAGGTTTCATACAATGAATATGTAATTATACTTTCTAATTTTAACTAATCATCATTCAATGATATTTGTCCACTAATACAAAGTAATACAATTATTTTTCACAACAAAGTTTTATAACATAACTGTCATTGTTTTCAGTAAAAAAAAAAAGGTGGATAATATTAATGATGAAGGAATGCTTAATTAGAAATATTAGTCAAGAAAATAATTGCTGAAGGTTTAATGTATACTTTAAATGTAATGTTTGCAGAAAATTACATTTATAAATTAATTTTTTTAGCTGTATGGAGTTTAATTTTTACAGTTATTAAAATATTGATATTAAAAATATTGGGAGGTTGCTCAGTGTGAGAATTGGGACCAAAAAAAAAAAAAAAAGAAAAAAGATATTGCTAGTTGAGTTAAAAATAGCACTGGAATTATGGGATTGTATTTTGTTGTAATAAAATTGTTTAAGACGTTTTATCTAATCAAATTTTAATAAATCTACACCAACACAGTACGTGTTAACTATAAATAGTTTGTCTTAAATTTAACTTACAGAACTGTGCTTAAACAAATTAAATTTATTTATTTTCAATCAACACAAAGTACTCCTGATGATTAAACATAATTTGATTGCTTTAGAAGCAACTTACAAGATTGTCTTAAATCAGAACACACCATTTATTTTTAGTCAACAAGAAGTACCTGGACTGACTGAACATAAATAAATTGTTTTGATTTAACACTATTCTGTTTGTTGCTCCCAAAACGAACGGTTTGTGTGCAACCAATGTCCACTATTGAATTAAGTGAATCCAATGTGGGGGTTTTTTCAGTGTATATTGTCAATAGTATTCGCTCCTCTGCCTCCACCAAATTTAAAATGCAGTCAGGCAAGTACCGTTCTCCTGGCAACTGTCATGCCCTCGTCAAGTCTGTTTTTCCGACCATGTGCTGAGAGCGAGCACATGGCTATGTTTGTTGTTGTTTCCTGTCTCCTTTGTCCTATGTCTAGTCGGTCGTGTTTTCTAGTCTGTCCGTCTGTCTCCACAGTTTCGCCGTGTGTGTTTTCCTAGTCATTGTTTCATGTCGTAGTTTCTTTACTTCTGTCGTTATTTCGTTAACTCTTTAGTCTGTCAGTCCCGTTTGCCCTGTTTAGCTCCCCGTGTTTAGTTTAGCCTGCTTGGCTCCCTGTTTGTTTTCGTTCTGTTAAAGTCTTTGTTTTGTTATTATTCGTTATTAAAGTTTGTTGTGTTTTAGCGAGTGCGTCCGCCTCAGTCAGTCTGCCCCTCGAGCCTGACAGCAACCACCAAACCCCGACTCTCTCTCCCTCCATTGCTCTTTCTCCTCTCACTCATCTTTACTTGATCCTTCCTTAATTTTTCAAACATCTCTGTGCACGCATGCATGCACACGCAAACACTTTCAGCTCTTATCAAGCACTATGCAAATCTAGTTTTTTTTTTTTTGTCTGCTTTTTTGATTTGTTTATGATTCCCTTAGTATTTAACTGATTTTTATCAAATTCTTTTTGTTGTAATCATCAGACGTTTGATTATCACATATGATCCTCAAAGTATATGAAACATAAAAACTTAAATGTTAACAGCTAACAGCCTTAAAACTGCTGTCAGGCACAGAAATTCATTTTTTTTGTCCTGTTTAGTCTCAAACAAACATAAAATACATACATCATCTCTTGCAGTGGACAAATGCAGACCCCACAACTTGAATTTATAAAAATAATATGCATCATCAGGTAAATACGACGGTTGTCTGCTCTACAATAAACGTAGAGAAACACACCAACCAACTAGGTTACCTTGCTAACCATAACATAGCAGAACCTCCATAAATTTACTCTTAATGGCCAGAACAACTCACTAACTGCACTATTACATATTCAGGTGCTCTTTAAGAGCGATATATATTTTAGCATGACCGAAAATCAATATAAACGTAGAAAAAAATAATAAAATAATCAGCGGTATAATCTCTACACACTCTTTCTCTCAGCTGAATAGCGGGACACAGAGAGGGTGTGTAGTGTCTGCAGTGAGACTGCCTTGCAAGAAATAACAAAGGCTCTCTATAACAAGTAGAGATTTGACCCTTCACTTAATTACATCATATCAATGTTACGTCTATTGATCACATCAATTCCACATTATGAGAATGAGTAGGTCTGATTTTTGTTTAAATTAAATAGGTTTTAATTAATTAACTCGTGTTTTACCAAAAACCTATTTAATTGTGTTAATATAACAAGAACAAGGTTCTGCAGTTCTCTCTGGGAACATCGAGGATGTTCTTTGCCAGGCTTGACTAAGCCCACCCACCAGCACAAACCAGGCAAGTAGATTACACAGCGAACAGGTAAGTGATTTTAAGGATACACTTACAGATAATGGCCATTTGTTTGCCCATAGTAAGGGTATATCTACAAAGCTTGTTCTAAGAAATATAAAACTTTGTTACAGTATCAAGACTGTGTCTGTCCCCCGAATCAAACTTAAACCCAGAAAATATCAAACAGCGTGCCCCAATAACCTAATCACTATTAAACCATCAGAAACAGAGGGTAGTATCATCCCCACAGACCTAAAGTTTGGCCTACTCAATATAAGAGCACTTAACTCTAAAGCAGTCATTATACATGAAATAATAATGGATCAGAAACTTGATGTTTTATGCCTTAGTGAAACTTGGCTCAGAAATGATGAATATTTAGCACTAAATCAAGCCACTCCTACAGGCTATAAATATGTACACAGCCCCAGACTAATGGGCAAAGGGGGTGGATTATGTATAATTTACAAAAATAATTTAATTATTAACCAAAAACATGGTTACAACTTTACTTCCTTCGAAATTATGTACATTAACATAATTAACCCCGCCACAAATAAGAACACAATCTCCTTATTAAACATTTATAGACCGCCAGGGCCCTATTCAGAATTTATAAAAGAATTTGGTGAACTAGCTGCTAATTTAGCAGTGTCATGTGATAAGTTAATAATTGTAGGAGACTTTAACATTCATTTTGAGAAAAGTGATGATCCCCTAAAAAAGGCGTTCACATCAATCATAGATTCTGTTGGTTTCACACAAAATGTATCAGGTCCTACTCATTATTGTAATCACACACTAGACTAGGTTTTGACCCTGGGCACGAACATAAAAAACCTAAATATTCTCCCTCAGTCTTCCACGGTCTCAGATCACTACCTAATTTTATATGAACTGAGTTTCGATGTTAAAAAATGTACATGCCCACATTATTATCTAAAGCGCTCACTAACCCCATCTACAGCCCCTAAATTTACTGAAAACATCACTGATTTATTGACCTCAGTCAGTAGTCCAGCAGACCCACTGGAGCTGGACAGACTAACAGACTACTTAGATAACACACTTTGATCAACTTTAGATAGTGTAGCACCGCTTGAGCGTAAAAAGCTACAACAGAAAAAACTCGCTTCCTGGTATAATGAAGAAACACTCACCTTAAAACAAACCGTAAGGAAATTACAGCGGAAATGGCGGTCGACTAAACTCGAAGTATTTCACTGTGCCTGAAAAGACAGCCTTATCCAATACAGAAGGGCACTCGTCAATGCACGTTCAGCACATCTGTCCTCACTGATTGAAAATAATAAACACAATCCTACAGCACTCTTTAATGTAATCTCTAAACTTACAAACAATCGGGCAGCTACTGATCCACAGATCCCAGCCATTCACACCAGAAATGCTTTTATGGACTTTTTTAACAATAAGATTGAAAATATTAGACAATCAATAAAATACCATATTACTAAATCCAGCCTGTCTGTCATCTGGTGTGGATGATATAGAACAAAACATAGAAGAAAGATTAGAGGACTTTGACCCACTACCACAGCTAGAACTGGAGAAAATCATCTACTCGTCAAATTGTATGACCTGCACACTTGATGCAATACCAACAAAACTATTTAAAGAAGTATTACCAGTCATAATCAATCCCATCTTAACAATCATAAATTCGTCCCTTAGACTAGGTCACATACACAAAGCATTTAAACTAGCAGTTATTAAACCCCTGATCAAAAAACCGAATCTTGATCCTAGTGTACTATCCAATTACAGACCCATCTCTAACCTTCCCTTCATATCTAAGATCTTAGAAAAAGTTGTGGCCCAACAACTTAGGTCATACTTGCATAAGAATAACATATATGAAATATTTCAATCTGGTTTTAGGCCACACCATAGCACTGAAACAGCTTTAGTTAAGATAACAAACGACCTTCTTCTCGCCTCTGATCGAGGCTGCGTATCCATGCTAGTTCTACTAGACCTCAGTGCAGCTTTCGATACAATTGATCATACTATTCTGCTAGAAAGATTAAAAAACATGGTTGGAATAACAGGAACAGCCCTATCATGGTTTAAGTCTTACCTCACAGATCGCTATCAGTTTGTAAACGTAAATAATGTTTCTTCTACTCATACAAAAATGAGATTTGGAGTTCCCCAAGGCTCCATTTTAGGACCTTTACTATTCATATTATACATGCTGCCACTGGGCAGAGTTATTAGCAGGCATGGCATTACCTTCCACAGTTACGCAGTTGACACACAGTTATACATATCAGCCAAACCAGATGACAAACCTACACTAAAGAAAATGGAGGACTGTGTTAAAGAAGTGAAGCATTGGATGTCATACAATTTCCTTCTGCTAAACAGCGACAAAACCGAGGTTCTCCTTCTAGGTCCAAAACCTGCTATAAATAAGGTATCAGACTTAATACATAATTTTGACTTCCCTGTTCTCCCGAGCTCATCAGCTAAAAATCTGGGTGTTATAATTGACTCAGATCTATCATTTGATCAGCATATAGGTAACATTACAAGAATAGCTTTCCTACATCTTCGAAACCTCGCTAAGTTAAGAAACTCCTTATCCCTCCCAGATGCGGAAAAATTAGTTCATGCTTTTATTTCATCAAGATTAGATTATTGCAATGCACTTTTATCAGGATGCTCCAGCAGAAACTTGAGTAAACTCCAGTTAATTCAAAATGCTGCAGCCAGGGTCCTCACTAAAACTAGAAACTTTGATCATATCAGCCCAGTATTGTCGGCCCTTCACTGGCTTCCAGTTAAATTCCGTATTGATTACAAAATTCTTTTACTCACATATAAATCCTTACATGGTCTCGCCCCTGAAAACTTGCAAGACCTCATCACACACTATGAACCACCAAGATTACTCAGATCTCAGGGCGCCGGCCTCTTACTAGTACCCAGAATTCATAAGACTTCAGCAGGGGGAAAAGCCTTCTCCTACAAAGCCCCTCAGCTCTGGAACAATCTTCCAGCTAGTGTTCGGGATGCAGACACAGTCACTATGTTTAAGTCTAGGCTCAAAACACACTTGTTCAGTTTAGTCTTTGGCAACTAACCTCTGTCTAGTTTAATGTTGTCATTTCAGGAACTCATGGACATGGAGAATCAGGGTAAACCTGGATGATGTGCTCACAATTTCTCTTGCTTGGAACGAAAGGATGTCTTTGCCTGTGCTCCTTCTGGTTTCCCTCCTCCCAGTCAGATCCCTCACTACACTAAAGAAAATATTCACATGCTCTTATTCTCTACTGCACTCAACTAAACTAACTACTTCCCTTTACTGTTTTACTGTTTTCTGAGAGAATGGTAGCCCACTGATGGAAGATTGTTTGCTGGATTCTCCTGCGGCCCAGACCAGACCAGACCAGCTGCTCACCTTATTATTATTATTATTATTATTATGTAGCATAATGACACTTCATTGGTGATCATTTAAAATTCAATCTATAGTTTGATCAGAGGAGGATGGGTCCCCTTTGTGAGTCTTGGTTCCTCCCAAGGTTTCTTCCTCCAGCCTCGAGGGAGTTTTTCCTTGCCACTGTCGCCTTCGGCTTGCTTGCATTGGGCTTTAATTTAAATGTTCTGTTTTGAAACTGTGAAGCTGCTTTGTGACAACGTCAGTTGTAAAAGGTGCTATACAAATAAATTTGATTTGAACTGTTTTTGTAAAGCTGAAAGACCGTTTGGTACATTTCTTTCATAATAAATACATTTTTCAACACTATACATGTACACTTACCTGTAAATGCACCAATTGATGGGGTGTTTTGTGCCTCCTGCCATACGGGTTACAGCTGCAATGAGCAGAATAAACTCAATAAAGCACAATAAAAGGAAAATTCCTAGCTGTCTGCATGAACAGATCCTGTCCTGAGGAAATTATGGCATCTTTAACACACCTATGGACAATATTGAAAAACCAATCCACCTAGAAATGTGCTTATTATTGTGTTCCAAGAAGCCAGTATTTTCAGATTTAAACAAAAAGCATTTTGGGTCCTGTCTGTGATTTGTTTGTTTTCAATGAAGTATTAAACCTGGGGGAACAGCTCCTGTCCATCATTTTTACCAGGGCTTCTTTCACAAAAGAAATCTAACCTCAGTTGATCTAGAGCTGGACGAATCAATGGAACATGAAGGGGGTGGTGTACTAGAGCTGAATGAATCAAATGAATATGGAGAAGGTGGTGTAGTATTAGCACTACAATCCTATACAAAGAAAAAAGGTATAAATGCCACATGACAGTATTGTTTTTGTGTGTGACTTGTCAGACTAGTTCATTTGAATACAATATGACGAGCAGACAAAACATTATTTTCAAATGCGATTAGTGATTATAGTTGTACTACAAAAATTCAGGAAGTTCAGGGTCATGTCTGTGTGTAGCCTTTGAATTGTACGTAAAGAGCAACCTATGAATACATTAACCTTTTTAGCACTATGCTATCTCTCAAATCTTAAGGATTATTATTCACTAACTGTATGGATAAAATGCTGAATTTTGGTGTTTTCTTCAATAGAACACTTAAAATTACATGTACATGTGTTTTTGATCATAAGAATGATTCCATACGCTTCCATCTTAGTGCTGAATATCAAAAACATTAGGCGCTCACTGTTTCTTTTTTGTCTTGAAACAATATTTTACACTTCATTTCACTATGAAAGCAATCATCAGATGTCCATTTTGTGGCTTAGATGTCTTGTGTTAACATTTAGCACTATTAGTCTCTGACAAGCCATGCTGATCTTACTACTTGTCCTAAATGTGTTTTCTTTTGGTGTAATATACCTCTCCAAAGTGCTAAAATAGACCACTTGGATATGTGTATGTTCAAATACAATGTGAAAGAAAGTCAAGAAGCATGTTCTTTTGCTTGAACATTTATTTTTCAAAAGTCACACTTATAAACCCAAATATGTAAAAGAATCAAGCTCAAATAATAAATAAAGTAAATACAAAAAAATAAAATATGAAGCAGACCTCGTCTCCATAACAAAAGAAGAGGCAGAGCTTGACACCTCAGGCTGAGATGTTGATGGGGTGTCAATGGTTCAGGTGATAACAGTGGGGGGTAGTGCTTTTGGAACCAGAGAGAGAGGCCCTGTGTCTCTCCGTTTCTGTGCTAGGCTTCCATTCCTCATCACTGCTTGCTTTTGAGTCCGGTTCAGTATCACTACAAAAATAAGTGCAATAAGTAGAATTCAATGAATTAGTAACAGTACAGTTGCTACTTGAATGTGTGTGTGCTGAATTATGAAATAGAAGCACCAAAATACTCATTTACAGCAGTAATATAAATGTAGGCAAACAACAAAGCAATCTGTACATGACTGATTTTCCTAAAACACAGGCACAATAATATTACTAAACCCATATATGTATAACTTTGTGGTAGAGTAAATATATGAATAACATTATAACATTTGTATAATAATATGTAGGAGCTATTCTTGAATAGCTACATTTATATTTATAGCATTCGCCATACGCACACGTGCAGAAATATTTACAAACGTGTTTTGTGTTTGGGCCGTTTTTTTTATTATTATTATAAATAAAAACACTACAATACTGATTACAGCACTAAAACAACCTAAATGTAGCCAGAAAGGTAAATATATATATATATATATACATACCTGTTGAGTAAAGGATCCTCTCCTTCCACAAAAGCATTTTCGTCTATTGAATCATATGAATATTCGCTGTTACTTTCCAGCGGCTGCTCGGTATCTGACTCTCTTTCCAGTTCAGCCAAAACCTCTTCTTTTGTGTCGCCATTGCGAAGATAATCAGTAAAACAAGCAAAAACGTATTGAAATTCTAATATTCGGGTGAATTCCTCCTTCAAAGTGCGCTCCAGGCGCTCTCTCTGTAGCTGCGCAGCGGGGTTTCTCGGCTCCTGGTTTGTCCGCATAGTCGCGCGAGGTGTCCAATGAAAGCTTAGGGTTTCAACTTTACGACAATATAGATTGTTTTATGATCATGTGATGTCCCTTGGCTGGAGGATTTTTTCAAAGTAAGAGCACCCTTTCTGGGTTTCTTATTTTCCTATAGATTACTATAGGGAAATAGTGGATTATTTTTGATAGTAAAATAGACAAATCAGGGCTTGTTAGTTTCAGGAGAATCTCAGGAATTCAGAGATGCTAAGCATATACATATAAGTTGTTTTTATTAAAGTAAAAGTCATAAAAACATTTTTTTCATTTTCGGAATCAGTGATAATGAAATATAATTATTTGCTGTAATAAAAATAAATCTAAACAACTGGAAGAAAAATGGTTTATCATTTCATAATTCTCAGCCTCTGCCCTTTCATTGGATAAAAGATTTATTCCTATTTATTGAAATATATTGTTATAAAGAATATAAATATATTCAGCCCCCTTCAGATTTCTGCATTTTATCTTTTGGGCACACGATTTTTCTGAAACAGGTTACTTATTAGCTACCACAAACTTTACTACTCCATTGGAAGGGCACAGGTCCAGTTTACATTTAAAACCTTCAAAATGTTGATGATCATGCACAGACATGAGTCATGTACAACACCTCGTAATTATGGAATGTGTCCAGGTGAAAGATTCTAAAAGCTACTCGCACATTCTAGTGTATTCTGGAACCTTCAGGTTGCTAGGTGCTATGACTGTGACATCACCAGTGACATCACACTCACACTGAAGCATCACCTATAAAAGGCTACGTTCACATGAGCGCCCTCATTCTTGCATTTGAATTGAGATGTCCTGGTAAGACGGAAGTGTCTCTTTTTCTTTGACTTCGTCACTTAGCACAGACTCATAAAAAAGTGTTGAAACTGTAATTAGCAATATAACAACCACATTTCGATTATAACTGCATTATTATTAATAATACTAGCTGTGGAGTTATTATATGTAATAATTCATTCATTGTCATTAATCCACCTCCAAATTAAGGAAAGAATGGGGGTGTGTTCACAAAAACCAAGTGTAATATAATGTATATGCGTTACAAAGCTGATCACGCTGTGTTAATTGATTTTACGTGAGTTATAGTAAGTCTTTCATAGCTAATTAAGTATTAATTTACCTTTGTAGGAATATGTCTTCTGAAAACGATCTCCTGTGGGAAATCGTTCTTGAGAGTGTCCGGAATGTTCTGGACAGCCACCTTGTTGGAGAGTGGGCGGTACCCTCGGTCTCTCACGTGGACATCCACGCAGAGATCACCCTGGCCATCACTGACCAGATCTTTGTAGCGATTGACGGTCTGGAAATTGACTACATGCATCCAACCAGTGATGCTCAGGTGGATGAGGCAAACGAAGAGTTGCCCAGGGTGCCGAAGTATACCCGCATCCAAGATTTTATCTGGAGCCTTCCAGAAAATGATACAGATGAAGAGAAGGAATTGGAAATCAACCACAAGTCCCAAAGAGCACGGTCCGGATCAGAGGAGGCGAGCATGGAGACGATAAGCCTCATGTCTCAGTCTTCACAGGTCGATCAGCCTGAGAAGACTGAAGATGATGTGAGTGTGGTGGACTGCACCTGCTGTGGTCCTGTCTCTGGAGTGTGGTTCTCCGTCAAGAAGAGAGTGCGGGGCCTTTACAAAAGGGTTTCGCGCCTCTTCAAGAGGAGGGCACCTCCTGCTCCCTCCACGCTAGAGTGAGGGGGCAGCAGTGGTAGAAGCTCAAAACGAGCTCCCACTGCCTGCAGAGAGGACCAGGGAAGGAGGCTCAAATCCATCCTAAAGGTTAGTGAGAGTTTGATTCTTACTTGAAGGTGGTGTGTGAAGGCACTTGAAGATAATTTGGCTGTTGGGAGTGTTTACTGTTTAACTGAGGAAATAAAAACAGCAGCACCTCTAATAAATAAAGTTACACTGTGTTTTTCCAGGTGTTTGTCAGTTGGTTAACAGCTGTGATTGTCTTTCTTTCAGAGTGTCAGTCTGAGGAGGTGCAGGGAGTGAGTGAGGTCTCAGAGGAAACCATTACAGAAAAAGTGACAGGAAGAAGTGGAGCACAGCTCCACAAGAGCAAGGGGGTGGTCAAAGGGGATGAACAAGGAGACCATAAGCCTCACATCTCGGTTTTCACAGGACGATCAGCCAGATCCTGAGAAGACTGAAGATGTTGTGAGTGTGGTGGACTGCACCTGCTGTGTTCCTGTCTCTGGAGTGTGGCTCTCCGTCAAGAAGAGAGTGCGGGGCCTTTACAAAAGGGCTTCGCGCCTCTTCAAGAGGAGGGCACCTCCTGCTCCCTCCACGCTAGAGTGAGGTGGCAGCAGTGGTAGAAGCTCAAAACGAGCTCCCACTGCCTGCAGAGAGGACCAGGGAAGGAGGCTCCTCTTTTAGCTTCCCAAATCCATCCTAAAGGTTAGTGAACATTTGATTTTTATTGGAAAAAGAACTAGAAAGGGAAAGATTGTGAATTAACTTGAAGGTGGTGTGTTAAGGCACTTGATAATTTTGCTGTTGGGAGTGTTTACGGTTTAACTGAGGAAATAAAAACAGCAGCACCTCTAATAAATAAAGTTACACTGTGTTTTTCCAGGTGTTTGTCAGTTGGTTAACAGCTTTGATTGTCTTTCTTTCAGAGTGTCAGTCTGAGGCGGTGCAGGGAGTGAGTGAGGAGTCAGAGGAAACCATTGGGGAAGTGGTGACCAGTCCACAGCTCAGTTTCAGCTCATGATGTGCTCACAGAAGCTTCAAGCACCAAGTCTTAGGGACCAGGGTTTCACCATCTAGGCCTGCAGCTGAGTAAATCCTAAGTTCTTCAGATGAGCTTCTCACTTCTTTCTGAGGAAAACAGTTTCCGTTCTTTGTGTTTTTGCAGGTCACTGAAGTAATATCTGAGCTTCAGAAGTGCAGGGGGAAGATCTCGAGCTCCACAAGAAGCAATGAACAATCAGAGGTCTTCAGCTCTACGAGTCTGCGCTACAACCTCCAGACGCTCTAAACAAAAGACCTATAAAATTTATTGAAATTTACAAAAAAAAAAAAAAGAAACTAAATAAATGATGTCATTTTTGAAATGTCTTTAGAAGAAAGAAACTTTTTACATTGTCACAACACAAGAGCACAAATACATGTATTCATTCATTCATTTTCTGTAATGTCTTCATCTTAATCAGGTCTGTGGTGGGTCATTGGGTAGTTTCTTATCCAGTTTCCTATTTAATGACATGAGGAACACTGAAACTGGTAACTTACACACAGCTGATCAGAAGAGCAGTTAACAAACACTGCAAATTGATTCTTTCGGTGTTATTTTTCTGTAAAAATAAGGGGGAAAAAGTGCTGCTTTACAATGGCTCCTTGCATTTACATGTGCCACTTGAAGTTGGTGGAATAAAAAACTCAAAACTATTTAAAAACTATTTTTTATTATTATTTTAATATAATCTTTTACATTTATACATACCTGGTAACTGAGCTTTTAAACATATTTAGAAGAATTCAGTATTTTGTCTTAATCTCTTATTTTAAGAGCATACACCTTAATTATTGTCAAATAAGGTGCAGACATATTTATGGAAAATCTATTTTTAAAAAATATTGGTGTCATGTCCGAAAGTTTAGAGAAATGTTTCAACAGGTCAGTAAAATTAGTCACTTTAAGGGCTTTAAATATCATAAGCAGAGCTGCATAGTACGGATGTTTAAACTTAATGGAGCAATATAGCTGAAGGTGAACAGCTTCAACTAGTAAGATATTTAAAGATATTCAACTAGTGAGATATTTAAATGGTTTTAGCCTATTTAAGGCTGATGATTTAGCCTTGACAATATGTTTGAATATTTATCCTGTAGCTCAGTTAAAACAAAGTTACCTTTATTCTTTTAATTACTTTTTAATAACATTAGAAAAATACCCTTCCAACAACTGAAATGTATAATCCTAAGAGCTGATAAACATCTGTGGTTGCTTATGTATTTATACTGAGTAATTATAACAAAGAACATTTAAGGACTTCAATAGTAATGACCCCTCAGGTCAGACGTGTGTCTGGGCTGGAATTAACTGGCTAAATTGAGAAATGCTTTGTGAAATAAGCGCCTGAATAGTCAGTGCAATTCATGGTCAATACTGTCCCCTTGTGGTCAAGTCTGGATATTATTACACTATTACACCCTTTTCCTTAGTAGCTGCCAACATGAGCAAAGACACAAGCGTACGAAAGACTTAAGTGGTTTTATTCGGAGTTGGGTGCTGTTTTTTGAAGTTACAGTGGACAGAGGGGTGAAGCAAGTACAAGAAAATTAAAATAAATAGCAGAATGGAGGCGTGGGGGAGGGGCATACAGAAGCCAAAACAAAGATGGCGTCTTTTGTTTTTGGTGTCTGATCATCCCTCAGAGAGCTCTCTTCTCCTTTTCTCTACCTCCATTTCCATCTCTTCTTTATTTCCTCTACCTCCGTGATGGGACAGAGAGGGGTTGAAAGAGAGGGGTGGTGTTCTATTGTAGACGTCTGGAAACCCCACTCTTTTAACCTCCTCCTTTTCTCATTATGATTGACAGGGGAAGAGTACTGCTCCACAAATTCAGTACGTCCAGTTCCGCAGCCCTGCTGCTGGAGGCCTAGCTGCCGATCTGTTTCAAACCAACAGCTGGGCGCACACCATAGCACCCAAGAAAGGCTTCTCTGCTGAGAATTAGCATAAAGTTGGTATGGTGCACGCGCTGGTTGACTGGACTGAAGGAGATACAGAAAATAAAAAAGTGCCATGTAAAGGCAAAGAGAAAGAGGGGAACAGGAGAGCAATGGCAGTTTAATGACACAGCCTTCCTTTTATTGAACATGAAGCCGCTAACTCCATGGCTAACTCACATTCAGAAAAACCCAAATCCAACCCAACCCAAGTCTCTCTATTGGCTGGGCAAGTGAGGGAGGGAGGTCACATGGAGAGATTAGAGAGGCAGAATGTGAGCATGACGTGGAGGAGAGTGGAGGTAGGGATGTAGTTTGGGTTAGAAATGAAAGGAGAGGTGGATGGATGGATGATGGATGAATGAAAGGACAGAAGGAAGGTGCTTTACTCCTCTTCCTTCTCCTCTCCGTGTGTGATGACGTAGCAGATGTTCTTGTAGTCAACATTGCCAGCCACATCTGGGGGGAAGGCAGCCCACAGGTTCTTCATCTGAAAGATGGCAGAGCGAGAAACATGGAAAAACCTTTATTTCAAGTAACATTTATATGCAGATGCCATACAGAAGTCCTAATAAGGATACAAATAAATACAAAGATCATCCAAAATCAAGTTCTGTTTTAAAAATATATCAAATTAACAAACTATTAATATTATCTAAAAATCATTCATTCATTCATTATCTGTAAACGCTTATCCAGTTCAGGGTCACGGTGGTTCTTGTAAAATTAATCTTATTTGCCTATAATAAAAGATTTTAACAGTAATATTTCAGAAGTGGAGGTCAGTTCTTAAGGCAGTTAGACTGACAAGAAGCAGTAGTAGTCGTATTAGTAAAAACAAGTTATTGTTTTTAAAGTAATAATGAAAGAAAACTGAAGCTGACCTCCTCAGCACTGAATCTGTCGCACTGGGTGGTCAGAAGCTCCTCAAGGCTGGAGAGAGATAAAAATATATATGTTGATCGCTCAAAGTGTATCCAAAAATAATGAAAAACAAATGTGGAGACAGTTTGTTTGGACAGCACAGAAATATACGTACAATTCCTTCTTGATTCCGCCGGTTCCCTCAGGGTCCAGGACCTTGAATGCTTTAACGATTTCATCCTCAGGGTCAGCACCTTAAAGAATTATGACAATATTTATTTATTATTTACTGCCTTTGACCAGATGAGGAGGTGTACAGTGTGAGTCAATATAAAACAAGAAATGTCTTTGCTGGTTTACTGAACATTTAATATAAAATCAATTGCTATGGCATTTTGTAACACATTGGAAAACTGGAAAAAAACTGGATAATATATATATATTATTTTTTTATAAAGAAATATTAATTATGAATAGAAAACGTATATTATGTTCTATTTTTCTCCAGTATGTTACATATATAAGCTGTATATATATATTACAGTGCGCTGAAGTATGAGCATTATCTTTTTCAGTGCTTTTTAGACTGGCAGCAACCATATGCAACATAATTTGCATTTTAATTTTGAAATTAACTAGAAGGCATAGGGCCAATAGAAACCAAGTGACCTACCCTTCAGCTTCTCACCGAACATGGTGAGGAAGACGGTGAAGTTGATGGGTCCGCTGGCCTCCTTGACCATGGCCTCCAGCTCCTCATTCTTCACATTCAGCTGGCCCATGCTGGCCAGTACGTCCCTTAGGTCGTCTTTGCTGATGATGCCGTCCCTGTTCTGGTCGATGATTGTGAAGGCCTGTGGGTTTGGGAGATAAATAACAAAAAACACTTAACTCGCATGACTATTAATTCAGACCTTAAAGTTTAGGTTAACACACACACTGTCAAGAAAACAGGTGCTGCAGAGCTTCATTTGTGTTCACCAACGTACAAACGACGTCACTGAAATACCAAATGTACAAAATGTACACGTGTGTCCTTTAAATGAGTTTAAATAGAAAAGGTCAAATAAAAGAAAAAAACTCAAGACACTGTGTGTAGTCTCAGCTTAATGTTAAATAAATATATAAAATGGCAGTGGAGTATGATACATTTATGTTCTCTAACTCTATGCACTGAAGATATAGCCTTGACTGGACCGCTCCAAAGAAGATTAGTTTGTTTTATTCTGAGAGGGTAGGAGATGTTTATGATTTGCACATGATTGGAAGCCTTTTGCTAACTTTGTAATTAAAGATGTCATTCAAGGAATCTGGCAGCATGCATGTTACGATTAGACACAGCCCTGAAAGTTCATTAGTCATTACTGAGGTGTCTCATTCTTGGATATCCCTTTTGAGTCTCAGGAAAATGTTTCTCAGTCTGAGAGGATTACACAGGCATTGTCATTTTTTATTCTGGAAAGCATAAGGCACACCGCAGCATGTCAGTCAGGCTTATACATATTATTATTAAGCGTGCCTAACAGTGTCCATCTGTCATCATGAAATATGTGCTACTAGAATGCTCAAGAACATCACTCATTTGTGTGCTCCCCTAGTAAAGCATTGACGGCATACCACTCAATCAACCTGTTAATTACACCATCATGTTTTACATGACTTCAAGAATAATCAGAGTGCCTCTATAGGAATAATTAAGAATGAGTTAATGTGTCAACATAAATATGAAATGTCTCTACTCTCATGGTGCCAGCGCATGGTGTGAGCTCTGAGAATAAGACCCCTTGAAATCGGAGAAGGAAACCTGAGACATGGGGCACTCTTGGCAGCTGTCGTGCCACTTGTCTTTCTAAGGTGTTGAAATGTTCTTGGAATTTGCGACAGGACTTTGGGAACATTTAAGGAGAAGGGATTGATTACACTTGTCCCCTTTACTCACCCCCAACTAGTCCCTCATTTTTTTCATATCACTTCCATTATGCAAGCACTTCAAGAGGAATGTTCACTCCAAGAAAAAATTAATGTCAGGAAGACCGGAATCTCACACCTGGAAGTCCAGAGAGATCCCTTAAAGCTCTTCTGACTTTGAAAATGATCAGATAACAATGAGTATAATTATGCTAATCTTATTTAACCTTTGTTACACTTCTGAAGCTAATCCCCCTGAAGAATGAACATTTGGCTAGTGGGGCTAAATTCTGCTAGCATCTACCAACTGTTGAGCAAGACATTCCATTGGGGTAATTTTGGAGAAGAGCCTGATTGCTAACATTAGCAGTTTCAGGATTTGCAGCTTTCTCAATCTAGCATGAGATTAGCATGATAATAAATAAACAAAAACAAAATGGAAAGAGAGCCGCTGTGCCTCCACCGATAGTGGTGTCAGACCTTCTGATTTATTTTTATGAGGCAAGTTAATAGAGAGATAGAGGAAGTCTGGCATAAGCCACAACAACATAGTTTATTTTTAACCCTGGCATTTTGGGGACCCCCTTCAACACATATGGCGTGCTCAGTAGGAGGAGGCAGCTGATCACCACAAGGTTTGCTTGGCCAGCAGAGCTAATCTTTAGCTTGACATACACAGCAGAATCCTGAGTTGTTGAGTTAGCACCTGCTGTGCTGGAATGACAGCTACAGTGAAGAAATGTGGCAGTTTTTCTGTGTACTCAGCTGCACCATGAGTCCTAATTCAACACTGAGGATTCTGCTGTTTCAGTATACAATCAAATTATTCTTGTCATGCTGTATCTGTACATCATGTTCTGATGCTAAATTGTGGATATTGCATAAGTACAACACAGGTCTGTTTGTCTCACCTCCTTGTACTCCTGGATTTGGCTCTGCTCAAACATGGAGAACACATTGGAGCTACCACCCTCTGCTGCCTGCCTCCTCTTGGCTTTCTTGGGTGCCTGGAGATGAACAAAAACACAGAAGGTCTTCCTCAAGAACTTACACCAAAAACCTACTCAACAACATTCTTGTCCTATGCTGAGATCCCTGGTGGGTCTTTTTAGAATTGGATCCCAAACCCAGGTCAAAAAATCTAAAAAAATCTTATCATCTTGAGCCGCTGATGTTTTAAGATCATATTGCATTCCCGATACAAATCCATGCCATATTACATCAACAAGCACAAGCCAAATAGCACAGTAAGCTTTAATGTGGTCTGGCACTGGCTACCGAGGACTTGATACTTTGCCTTCCACAGCCATTTTAATTCCAATCTGCTTTCAAGGATGCATGTCTAGTAAAGCTGTTTGGCATACTAGAGTTTCCTGACTTGCCAAACCTCTGACAAAACACAAGTCTGTGAGCAAAAACTAGAGACAACCAGTCTCTCATGCCATTTGCACCTGAAATCATATGGTTTTTCTAAGTGATATATATTTTATAATGTAATCCCGGAATTTTATTTTAGCTTGTTTAGTTCTTTAAGTTCTCCCTGATGTTGTTGCGAATCATCAATGCCGCCAAAATGTCCAAATATTCACAGCAAAACACTCACCATCTCTCAAGGTTATGTGGAGTTTGGGGGATTGGTCAAGAGAGGAGAAGCCTGCGCCAAGCCGGTGTGACTGACATGTAAATGCTGATCCTATGGGACCTTATATACTGGCATTGGGTGTCTAACTATAGCATCACCATCAGGTTTGGCAGTGAAAGAGTGAGCAGGGGAAAGTAATAGAGAGGAGTGTTGTGTGCTTCAAGTGTCACCTTTCGTTCCCCACCATCCAAAATAGGATCTGAACGCCTTGGAATGAGGTGAATTCATAGATTGGTGCAGCCTGCAGTCTTATAAGGAAAGATGGCTAATGTTGTGGCCAGATTGAACGTCAGGACTAGGCTCTGTACTTTAGAAACCATTATTTTGGAAGCTTGACAATGCCACCTTTTTATGGGTGTTACCAACTTTAAAACAGGTAAAGGACCACAAGGGGCAACAAACAGCTGACTTTCCTGAATATCCCATTTGGTTTCATATGTGAGTTACTCTTGGATTAGCTGCATTTTATTTATTTGGCCCTCAATCTTCAAACGGTGTGCTAATGTCAACACTTGATCCCCTGAATGATCTGGCAATGTACTAGACAACATAACACAGCCATGAAACTTTAAGAGCGTTTACTGAAGGGATTTGATTCAGATCCAAAATGGCAACAGACCAGATGACACCACCACACTACCAGCTAGTGCCAAGTAAACAATGAACAGAAAATCAGTCCGTTTATGTATTTATTGGGTGAAAATGGCTTCTTTTGAAAATGTAAAGTTTTTTTTAAAGTGCTAACATACTATGCTAATGTTGTTTTAAACTGTAAACTAATTATATGACTTCATACTAGTTAGTTACTAGATAATTTATAACAGTTACTGTGATATAAACGTGTTCATATGTGTTCATTTTGAAGTTTCAAGTGTACAACAAACGAGCAAAGATTTTGTGTTGTTAGCTGATAGATCCTTTGCCTAACTCCTAACTGTCTTTAAACTGCTAAATTCTTGGAATTATGGGCATTCCGTTGACTTGCAACTACATGCCCTACATACCAGTTTCAAAGCTTAAAGAACAGTAACTGTAAAATAAGTCTGAAAAATTAGGCCAGAGTTTAACGGTTCTAAAAATGATTAGGACACTACTGATAAAATGGCCAGGATTTGGTTGTTAGCTGATAGATCACAGACCATTTGTACACATTAACGTCTTTACTTCACCACCTTGCCTGCTACAATATTCAGTCTTTATCTTTGAGTTTTTAGATATGGAATTGCATTGATGAGGATGAGAACTAAAATATTGATGTGACTGTATCAGGAATATGGCTCTATATTGAGGAGCACACACTGACCCTTACTTTAGCATAAGACTCCACTCCATATATGAGCTCCATTGCCAGCCATCCATCATGTCTTGAAGTGTGTTAGGCATGTACCGAAATGCAGAGTTGTGAGAACCGATATGGCTTCTCTCCAAAGACCCAGAGTGTGTCTCTCTCTCTCTCTCTCTCTCTCTCACTGCGACACACCCTGTCTGTCCCTTTTATGGAAAGCATTGTGTCCGCATCAGGACAAGTTTTTATACTCTTTCCTGGATCATGAACAATTCTTCTCTTTCACCCAGAAATTAAACATTAATACAAAATAAAAATATCTAAAATTTCCCAAAAAGGAACTGAACAATATCTTAAAATAAATAAATAAATGTTTTTAACCTGCTGTCAACACAGCAACATTGGAGCTCAACACACTTGGAGGAGAACATTAACTGCCATACACTGTTATGTTCACCAACAGATGTCGCTGCCGGCAAGCATCATACTAAAGTATGGGGGAAGGGAAAGGCCTGGCCATCCTACCTAACCAAGGAGAGAAAAGTTGTGTTCTCTTGTACTAAATATGTTTGGTCTAAAACAGAATGGTCTGTGTGAATGGGGGAAGGAAGAGTTATTTCGGTCACAGCAGCAACAGCTGACGTTTTATTTTAAAGATTAAGTGCACTGTCTTTTTTTGTATCTTCTGTTCTTTCAGAGCTCGTTAGTTGTTTACTCAAATATAAACACAAAATAGGGCAAAAACCATAACCAGCCTGTTGCTTCATTTACAATTAAAAGATCTAAAAAGTCCTGTACAAATATATAGGCAAAAAAGTGTGGTCAATGAGATGAGAGAACATAAATTAATAGAAAATATACTTACAGAGGATGTTTCTGCCCTGTTCCTCCAGCCAAAATCAGGATGTAATGGTCTAAATTTTGAGAACTTCCCCGCAACTCAAACCCAAACTCAAAAAAAAAAAAAAAATAATAATAATTCTGTCTATGAGAAACTTAACTTGGACTCAAAAGTGCTAATATGGGCCTGACACTGACTGTAGAAAAATGACACATCAAGCCTGTAGTGCATGTGACTGAGAGATATGCATGTGTTTTTATCTACAGTGTTTTGCTCCATGCAGCAAACACACACTTCATGTTTTTTGACGTTTGACGTTTTTTGACGATGCTTTCTGTCTCCCATCATTCTTTGGCCTGAAGGCATTTTGCCCTTTTAACCTCCACACATGTTCTTCTCTGTGGCATTTGTAGAGCCAATTTTTTGTTGTCAGCATTTAGGAGCAATAAAATTCCACCTGTTACAATGGATAGGACAAGATCAAGAGGTGAAGAAAGAATGATTTGCTTCAATGACATGCCATGTTACTGAATATTTTCCATTGTTAGCAGTTAATAATTCAACATACTACCTTAAAACCTTGTGACTTATATAGTAAACAGATAAGCAGTAGCTTAGCAGTGAATGGAAATGGTTTCCAACTTTTCCTAAATATAAAGCAACCAAAGAATGATTTGTGTCTGAAGTTAGCATCTTTAGCTCTGCACTGGAGCTAAGAGGCTAATGTAGCATACAGCTAGATGTGGGGAGCAGATCCTGTAGATATGTGCGATTGAAATACTTTTTTTCCTTAAACTGTCGAGTTGTTCAGTAATCTTTAGTAACCATAGATTTATGAGACACCGTATGATATAGTCATTTATAAACAAATATGCTGCTAGCAAACAACTGAACAAACATCAATTGCATTAAATTTATATATCAGATTTTATCAAGCAATATAAACATACATCTCATAGCATCCAATAAATATTCAGATTCACCACTTGAACCCAAAAATGTCAAAAAATGACATTAAAAATACACTTAAAACTAAAGTATAATTTAGAACATTTGGTCATTTGTAATTTTATCACAGAAAAATATAAATATTATAATAATGAAAGAAATACACAATAAAACATAAATAACTCCAATGATAACATAAAAATACAATCAACATCTACAAAGAAGTGTTTAATAAGTGCATACGTCGCATAACTGAGACTCCTTGCCTTCTTTCCAGGAAAATATGATGTTTTCACTGTTAATTTATTTATGATTATCCTTTAACTATATTTACCCACGGCACTCACCTTCATATTCATCAAAGTGTCTTCTATGATAGGAATAAAAAACAAAGCCTTTATATCGATTGGCCAGGATTCTCTTACAAGCAATTGTAAAAACAAACAAACAAAAAGCTTTTAAAGCTTTGAGCCCTGACAACCCAGCGTTTCACAGTCTTCACATTCACATTTTGTACCTTGAATGAAACTGAAAGAAATGTTTTTTAAAAAAAGCAAAATGAAATGGTTAAAATAAGCGAAATCACTGAGAGCAGTGATGAAAGGAACCAGATGGCTCAGAAAGAATATGAAATTATAATGGTATGCTGCCAGATGGCTTAAGTATCCTCAACCTATATAAAACTCAACTCTACAAAATGGTGAGTTTTTGTAAGTCGTGGGTTATGTTCCCATTACCAAGCTGAAGTGACACAGGTCGGATTTTTTCAGGCTGTATGCATCTGTCAAACCCAATCTTTTCAAATATCTTTCATAGCAGGTCCTATATTGGATATGTCTATGATTCATGGGCATGTGTCGTGAACGTAAACGATAAGCCTCATGTTCCTAAAACATTTGTTATTTACATCTCAACCATGGTTTTATGCTGATGATTTGTGGAATTGTGGAAAGTGGAATCCCCCTTTAATATGTTCCATTACAAATCCACTAATAACACATGCATATGTACTAAAACATTTTATAATTCATGTGCCTCCAGCTTTTTGACTGGCTATGTATAGTGTCTCTCAGGTGAAGAATCTCCTTTACATAATTTCCCATAGATCAACCCAGACATTCATGTCCAAAGATTAATTCTTAGTTTTGCACTGGAGCTGTGATGAGTTTAACTATGTTGAGTTGTTCAGTATTTTCTAGTAGATCTGTGTTCATGTTTCTGACCACACTCATCTACAAACCAGCATGTACAATATGCAAATTACAAGATATCATATCAAGTGTTAAAAACCACACAAGCAAGTGTAATGCAGTTTGGATGACGCTAATTTTTGTTACAATGTTCCATCACCTGTTAGAAACATCTTGTAGCACACGTGCAACACTAAAGAAGCAAACTTAAGACACCAAATATGTCTTCAATGTTCAGATATTATTTGGAAATAAAAGAAAACTGTGCATATTATTGTGATTTTTCACCTAATCCAAATCAATGAGATCTTCCTGAGGCACAGCCTTCGTTTCCCGGGCCTTCTTCTGCCAATCAGCGATCAGTTGCCTCACCTCCCTTCCAAATTCCTCGTGCATTTTGCTGAACTCCTCTGTGGGCTCTGACCACTCCCCAGGGGATGAAGCTGGGCAGCTGATGGGCATGACTTGGGCGCTTCGTTTAGGCCAGAGTTTAGGGGATCGTTTGCCAGGATGCTTAGCCATGGTGGGTATGGGCTGGAGCTGCTGGTTGTTTCCCGGAGCCGCTGAGCCTCTCACCTCCAGGGTGTTGTTCTGTGTGTAAAACGTAGAGGCTATATGCGACTTCTGTGAATAAGCCATGCTTTCTTTAACCGTCTGAAAACCATCCACTGGTTTCACACCTGCCTCTCGTGCTGCCTCTGTAGGACAAGAATATAAACAAAGACACTTCAGATGTGCAACTGTAAAGTGCTAAGATGGTTTGAAGTAATACTGTACAATAAGGGCACGAATAATTATTTAATATCATGCAGTATCAGTATTAAGCTTTTTAATGACTCAAGCTGAAATGAAGCTCTTCGTACCCAGGTACTGCTGGTGGAGGTCCTGCAGGAGGATGGAGAGGAAGCTGTGGTGGGCGGAGTGAATGGCTTTAACCCAGCACACCTGACTGGCTTGGTTCTCGGCGGAGAATTTGTAGGTGCGGAGGCCAGCCTCGCTGAACACCACAGAGAAGGCGAACTGCTCATCTGATTCACACAGCTGCACAGAACAGCCCTCCAGCACGATGACCCCCAGGATCTCCCTGTCTCCTGGCCGGTCACGGTAGAACAGCAGGTTCCCCTTCAGAGTGAACCAGCGCTTCTGATAAGATGTGTTCACTTCACCCTGATCACACATAATAACGTTAATAATAAGAATACATGATTACAAAGCACTAGCAGCTCAAATAGTTTTATAGACATAATACAGGCCTCAGTTACCCACAACTGAAGACAAAGTGTGCGCTAACACAGATACATCAATGTTGCTGCATATTTATATAACATAAATAAACATATATAAACCAACAAAGCTAGAAGTTAAATTATAAGCTACATATAAGACAGTGGTTCCCAAATTGGGGGAGGTATTGCTGGGGGCAGTGCAGCAAGGAACATGAATAAGACATTTAAGGCTTGTCACTTGTAATGACTCCACTGTAAATTTGATTTCTCATTTTATTTTTGTTGCAGTTTTATATCTGGAAGTAAAATATGTGTAGGTGTGTGAGAGGAGAGGGGCATGAAACTACTCTCATTTACAAAAAGGGGGCACTGCAGAAAATTTGGAAGCCACTGATTTAAGGGATCTCTTTTCAAGTCTTAAAAGGTGTGTACCATATTATTGCCTTATTCAAAATATAAAAATAACTTCCACAGAAAGTGGACCTCCTGTGTTTGCTTTATTTAACAGATATTTACTGAAGGCTGATATCTGCTAATCTAAGATCACATGCTAGAACAGAAAGACAAACAAGCAAAACAATTTAAACCTTATCTTAAAGGATACAGTCAGCCAGTGCAGGTCTTTCACAAGAGGGTGGAAATATACATTTGTTTTTGTAATAACTCTTCTGACATAGAATGCCAGCCACTTCTTCTTTTCAAACTGCTGCTAATACAACGTAACTGCAGCTCAACACACTTGTAGGAGAACACAAATGCCCAATTCCATTTCACCACTTGGTCCTACAACTTAGCCCTAGCCCTTCACTTTACTAGGGGTAGGTCTGTCAGTTTTTCTTGGGATAGAGAGATAAGGAAAAGTTTTAGTAGTATCCTGAGGATACTGAAATACTAAGGTGGAATTCCAGTAGAGCATTTCTGAAATCACTGAAGACTGGCAGAACTGCTTACAGACCATAGCTAGTAGCCTGCGAATGACACTTGCTTTGTTTTATTTGGGTTGTGATTACGTATCCTGCTCTTTTTTCATAGAGGAAGATTTTAACCACTACACATTGTGACTAGTGGTAGGGGTAATATAAGAAATGCGATTGGACCAATGGGATTGTGTCCAAGTGACCAGATGTGTTACATCAGCCTGCTGAAACATACAGATGGGAGGGCCATCTAATTTAAAGGAATACTACTTAATACCTATAACAGAGAGAACAAAGTCTCTGTTGTTGCTACTCTGGGCACTGCTGAAACTGAACTATGTAACTTTTGGAGGAGGGTAGGAAACCAAACCCCTCTCTCTGCCTCCATATTTCAGTACAGTAAAGTTTATTTACACTAGGGAGAGCCCCAGGAGCAAATAACCCAAATGTTACATAGTGTTCCTTTCAGGGTTTCAGAAGGTAAATCATCAGTTTATAAATCATGAGTTACTGGTAATTTTCTTGAAGGCAGCAGTAATTTGTGACTCACTGAATATTCAACTGACACATGAGTGACCAGGTCAGCAGATATGTAGGCTGATTCACTGACCAAAACGTCCAGGGTTTGCAAGTGAAATACAGATATAGGCTACAGTTTTATGCATTTCATGAGAGTATGTATATTTGCACAGACCACATAGTCCTCCAGAGATTAATTACCACTGTGATGAATACACTTTAATCTTTTAATAAATGTCCAAAAATACATACATGAGCTTACAGTCACAAAGCCCAATGAAAACATAGATGATTTCTACACTTGGATACATCTTCAGCTCACCTTTTTGTACAGAAACCCCTCCTTGTCCACTGGTGCATGACAGGAGAGGTAGTGATTTAGGATTTTTCCATGGATCTTCATCACTGTGCAACACCATGAGCTTCTTAATACAAACACCACAGCAGACTGAGGATTGGTGGTTCTTCAAGGGCAATATTACCAATTACTTCAAAATGTCTGATAAGTTAAGGATTTAAGAGTTAAACAAAGTCATTTAAGAGTTAAACATGTTTTTACTTTTTTTTTTTAAGTAAACTTTTTTTGCCCCTTTTCCCAGATGATTTAGGAATATCAGCAATCCAAATAAACAGTGGAATAAATACATTTTTATGTCATAAACATTGTGACCCTGGTTCCTGTCACTACTATTGTAAAAACCTTCTGGTCATTGATCAAACCCCTAAAACATATCTATTCATCAGAATTATATTTTTGCAGGTTACATCCTAGAAAAATTTCCACTACAGTCTGTAGGAATATGCAATTAGTCCCCACCTCTATCTCCACTGCCACTCACCAGCCAATCAGAAGCTCCTTAAATTGACAGCATTGGTTCTTTAAGTTTATGATGTATGAAACCCTAGCTGTCTGAATTTGCCTTTTTAACACCGCTGTTTCAAAATCGAAATGTTCAGCCATGGCACTGGCTGCTTATTTCACTCATGACACATCTTCTAGAGTACAACTAACCCCACAGAGAGTGGCTAACAAGGTAAACACTTGATTTTCCTCAAGGGGGCTTCTTTAAGTTTTAATAAAATGCTTTGTTTAATATGAAATCCCTTTGCTTACTTCTATATGGTCTGAATCTGGACTTATTCATGCAGGTTGGAAAATCACTTAAATTTAACATATAGTACAAATGTGAGAGAACACAACAAACCATCATATAATCATTATAAAGATGAACAAGCACTTTTAAAACTCGCTGTTCTTGCCATTAACAGATATTAACTGGATTTGCCACTCGCAGAGGATTACAGCCTCAGAAGTAGGTTGTTTTAGATTTAATCAAATAACACGTTTCTAATGACACAGTCACTGTGGACGTGTGAATACGTCAAGGCTCACTAAATTGAACCCCTACACAGCCGAAAAGTTCCCTCAGCAAGCATTATAGGAGTGAGCTTAAGACAAAGGCAGAGGGTATAGACACAGTCCGGCTGAGAAGGGTGAGGTTTAAGGCGGTGTATATTGTGTATTTCAGTGTTTTCTTACCGAGGCTGGTCTCAGAACACAACAGCAGCGCTTCACACCTCTCTCCACTTCCGCAATAAACTAACTCCCTCACTCACTCCACCTCTACACACACTTAATTTATTCAGCCCACACAGCTGTTCACCAACATTTTTATTCAGATATAGCACCAACCATTTACAAATAGCAGCGCATATACTGTTTCGGTCGTTTATTATCCACACGTTCTGCTTCAAACATTTACTGACGGCAGGAAAATTGTGAAGTGCTGTTTATTGGAATAGCGTGTTTTGTGTGTTTACCTCACCAAATACTATTTAATAGCTACCGTATTCAGCCTCTTCATCCCTCATTTGTATTATTTTCCTGGTTTTAATACACGGTATGTTATTTCCAAAGACTCAGCTGCAGGTTCTTCTTCCCACCCGTTTTAGGGCAAACCCGATATAGGTTTCATTTGGGTCGTTTTATGCACAATTTCGGTCTTGTCTGATAGTAACTCTTTCTAAAATTAAGTATCAATATGTAAAGTGCTAAATGTTTTCAAGACCCCCATAACTCTGTGTGGTTGTTGTTGCTGTTGTAGTTTTAGCAAATTAAATAATCTTTTCCTAGTACGATTACTCACTTGATACTAAATTTCCTATACATTTTCTATATTAGAAACTAATTTGCCCTGACGTCCTTTGAAACTGTATTATTTTCCGGGCATAAAAAATGATTTTTATTAGAAATTAATGTGAACAATTCGCACTTACATATGCACTTTTGTTTCTTACCCGTTTTCCGACGAGCGTCGCCTCTCCTTCGCTGTGATTGTTTGAAATAGCTGCCCGTCTGTAAGTAACCAATCAGAGCACAGGACGCAAATAACTTGTGGAAACTGTCGAGAGAGTTTTGACTCTGACTTGATTCCCCTTTACCTTCAGCGAAGCGAGTAAGACCTTTCACATAAATACTTAAATGTAAAGTGAGACACAAAACCAGAACTGTGTAACGAGACTAAATTCAAGTAGCTCAACAGTTCTTGCAAAATTTGCATGAAAAGTTTTGAATGTGTCCCCCAAGCGCCCAATTTAACTAAAGATAAATATTTAAGATGGACTTTGGACTATAATCTAATCACTCACCAGCCCTAGTGTTGACCTTTGCCCCTGAAGGATTTAGATAGTCCAGAGTCTCAGAAATACGCTGTCTATGTTCAAATATCTAACGTATTCCAGGACAGAATGCTTCTGGAGGAACAGTCAAGAGCAGCCAATCAGAACACAGATCATTTACATAGCTTGCAGTCTTCAAACCCGCATTAAAGAAACACTTGGTAAGGTTTGGGGTTTTTGCTCCTGGGGCACAGCGTAGTGTAATTCTTATTTACAGCACTGTACTGAAATCAGTTTTGTGAGTGTGGAGGGGGTGTCATACCCTTCTCCAAATGTTATGCAGTGCAGTTTCTGCAGTGCTGGGCCAAGAGTAGCAATGACAGAGGATCTACTCCCTATATTACAGGTCAGTGGAGCATCACAATAATTTTGAAGCTGTAATTTTAAGGTAAAAATATTGCGTAGTATTCCATTAACAAAACTTGCTTATTAGTTCCCAAGAGATTAAGAGAAACGTTATATGGTCCTGTACTGAAAACAAATACTAATTACTACTACGTTTGTTAGCAACAAAACTACAGAAATAAATGAATAAATAAATAAAATTTAAAAGGGAACCTCAAACAAGTAAAAATAAAGCAGAACAAAAGAGAATCTATAAATAGACTATTATTTACATTTTTTTAAATTACATTAATAAAATCAACATCAAATCCTTAAATCTTGCAACTGGAATATCTTCTAGAGGCTTTGCCTTTTTCCGGGCAGCCATTGTAAATAAGAAGTTGTTCTTAATGACTGGATAAATAAAGGTTCACATATTTCAAATCTTGAACAAAAGAGAGTTGTTTCCCTTACAAAACAATTAGACCTTGATCAGATTGCTTCGAAGAACACGAGTGAGATCTACACTATATGCAGCTGAACTTTCATAAGTCACTATATACTAATGGTGAAAACCAAAAAAAAACACCACAGGGAGCTGCCGCTTACTTTCTCACTTACACAACAGTGGTGCGAAGAAAGGATTGGAATTAGCCTGGGGTGAATTTGTATTAGAACAGTTTTCTGATCACATCAGGGCTTCCCCAGGTAAAGTATCTTTTGCGTAAATAATGAAGTGGATAAACCCTGAGAAAAGGGCGTGTTTCTTTAGGTAAAACTTGTTTTGATTTATTCATGCACTAAAATTAATTTTATCATTCTGTTAGATATTAAAAGTTGACAAAAGTACAAAGGAAGCTGCAATGCACACTCAATGTAAATGAAAGAAACAAACAGTCTGTACGTTGCAGCATTTGTTACAGTGGTTTGAGTGATACATTTCTCATGAAAGCTGCACTGCAAAATGAAAGTCAAATATTGTAATGCCAGCAAAACTGCGAAAGATGTTCTCATATTAGATGTTGGTCTTAGCGCAGCCTTATTGAGGGTCCTTCCAAAAGCGCTGGTGATGTAAACTCTGTCCGATGTGGATCTTTTGATGCCGTTTGAGGTTCTCCCTCCGGCTGAAGCTTTTTCCGCACTGAAGGCAGTAGTAGGGCTTCTCCCCAGTGTGAACCCTCTTGTGTTTCTTCAGGTCTCCGGCCTGGATGAAGCATCGGCCACACACAGGGCAGCAGTACGGCTTCTCTCCAGTGTGACACCTCTCATGGATCCGAAGGTTCCCCACACGACTGAATGTCTTCCCACACACCTGGAGGCAGTGATATGGGTGTTATCAAAAACCTCATCAAGGTTAGGGTAGAAAATATGAATAAATTCTGAATCTTTTGGACAAACTTCATCACAATTCATTTGTGGTCCATAGAGATTAATATTTTCTGGCCAATAAAAATACTCCAAATATACAGAAACCAAACAGAGTTAACTTATCAATTATATAACTGTAAATCACTTAAGGTGTGCCCCAAAGATCTAGTCTAAGCCCAATGCTCTTTATTAATTACAAAGTAATACTATATAAGATTTGGTTTTTTTGCTCCTGGGGCTCCCCTAGTGAAATTAATTTTTACAGCACTGTACTGTAATTAATTGGGAAGGGTGTGGTTTCCTACCCTCCTCCAAAAGTTACATAGTGCAGTTTCTGCAGTGCTGAGCCCAGAGTAGCAATAACAGTGGCTCTATTCTCCCTTTTACAGGACAGAGGATTATCACAATGATTTGTGAAGCTGTAAGTTTATGGTAAAATATTATACAGTGTTCCTTTAATAGACATATTATTAGTCTATCGCTCTATCTGAGTATCAGTGGGCCATCCTTACCCGGCAACCATGGCTCTCCTCACTCCGTGGTCCCTGCAGGGTTCGGACCCCTGGCCTTGGGGTCCTTCCAGTTATCACACCCCTACCAGCCGTACTGAAGTTCGATGGGGTGAAGACAAAGCCATATGAGCTTGTGCCAATGAGTTCATGTCCAGCTTCAGGGTCCCCCAGACACTCAGGAACATCATCAAACCCAACCTGAGACGTGTGCTGCTGTGGGGAGGAGTGTGCTGTAGAAGCGGATTCAGTCTTAATGTCCTCCGCAGATATGTTTGGAGTGCAGTCTTTGGGTGAGGGATCTGAAACTTGTGCACTGTGCTGCGTTTCATTCAAGTCTGTGCTACCGTCAGGTTCTGCTTCTGATGTACACATATCAGCTAACGTTAGCGCCACCCTCAGGTCACAAACCGTCTCTGTGTTTCCACCACAGGCTAGAGTTTCTCCTTTGACAGCTGGGTCCTCAGTCTGAGCAGACGTAGGGTCTTGTCGCAAATGGGTCACATCTGAGGCGGGTGTCTGCTGAGTCTGAGCTGAGAGGCTGTTAACCGACAGGGAGATGGAAGCCAGCCTTGACACTGCAAAGGTATGAATGAGAATAAATGACAATGGGTTCACACGATGTAAGCTTATAGTTTAATCATTTAAAAAAATATATTAATAAAATAATAATAAAAAAAATTCAAGATCTAGTCAAAGCAACACTAGGTAGTTTTTTTACCTCAAAATAACAGCTTAAATAATCATTGTTATGCTTCACTGACCTGTAATGGGGAAAACAGAGCCCCTGTCGTTGCTACACTGGGCTCAGCGCTGCAGAAACTGCACTATGTAACTTCTGAGGAGGGTAGGACACCTCCTCCACCCCCACAAAATTAAAACCCACCTATCTTTGGTACTTATTTATATTCTCCCCTAAAGTATTGTTTATTCTGTCTGTAAAGCACATGAGGATGTGTCCAGCAAACAAACACCACATTGAGCCTTATGTTTAGTAGAGCGTCTGCCCATTGGCTGTGCATTAATAAGACTTGTTCCTAGTCTCTAAATTAGTTGTGATGTTTTAACGGGTTCTCTCACACCTTCTCTCTCTTTCTCCAGCTGTTCTAGAGCGTCCCGTAGTTTGAGCCTCAGTCTTTCGTTCTCTCTCTGTGTCCTTGCGGTTTTCTCCTGATATTCACACACGGTCTCTCTCACCACCTCCAGCACCTCGTGTACGGCCACCGTCAGCAGCTTGCTCACACGCATGTTCAGACGGTCCAGTTTAGTCATGTTATTGCTGGTTTTGAGGAGAGAACAACAAAAACATGTCAAACAATCTTTTCAGAAGAAAATAGATCAACAACTTATAGTTAAGACTACACTAATATTTATTTGCACTGTAGATGCAAGGTGACTCCTTTTGTGTGTGTGGGTGGGGGGTGGGCTGTCTAAACTGATCTGGCTAAATTGAGAAATCCTGCTTTGTGGAACACCCTTTGTTTACTATCATCACCACTATAAAAATAACAGTTATACAACATATCATTTCACATCAAACCACTCTGAATGCGTTTGGTTGCATCACAGCGACAGAGTTAGGGATAATGATTTCCACCATAAATTAATCTAAAGTTGATGCTGGTTATAGCCATAAAGTAATAATAATAAAACTACTAATAATATTATTAATAATAATAATAATCATTCAAATTTTATTCATATAGCACTTTTCACAAAAAATGTAATCACAAAGCAGCTTTAAAGAGATCCGGGCCCGAGCCTCCTTTCAAAAAGCCAAGGTTGACAGTGGCAAGGAAAAACTCCCTCAGTGCACAAAGAAGAAACCTTGAGTGGAACCAAGACTCAAAAGGGGGAATTCCTCCTCCTCTTTATAATAATCACACAACTACTAATCTTTAATATTTATTACAGCTCAATTGCTGTTTTGGATAAAAGGAAGTCAATTCAGACAAAACACTGGGTTTCACCACAGAACTGTTGAAGAACAGAAGAAAAGCCACTCAGTCATGTCATGTGTGTGTGTGTGTGTGGGGGGTCAGGGCACTTTAGGGGGCTCACAAGAGGGAGTCTACCATGAACGGGCAGGATACTTATATTTAATTCTGGTTATAAACAGATAAACGTTTTTTTGTTCTATTTATATCTTTATTTCTCAGTTTATTTATTTGTTCGTTATTTAAAAACTGGTACATGTCTATATTTCTCATATTTTTGGCCCAAACATGAAATATACAGACCCTATATTATATGAAGATAATAAAAAAGTAAAGGATGAAGTGTAGATAAGAACTGTTTTAAAAGGAATTTTAAAAATAGAAAATTAAACAAACATTTTTTTCTCTTCTCTATAAGGAAATAAATAAAGGGGATGTATTAATACAGGAACGGAAATAAATAATAATAATAACAATAATTATAAAAAGCAATAAAACAATTGTGTGAATTATTTATTGTTATTGCTTTTTTTAATGTTTTATTATTCATTTATTTATTATTTTCATTATTCTTTTTTGTCAGACCTGGTCATCCACATTTACATGACTTTCTAAAGCCCAATCAATGATGCACATTTACTATGCCATTGAGCACAGACCATTTTCCTTCCCAACAAATCAGTACCACATATTGTAAACCATAGTTACATTTCCCCAACCAATGTACAAAAGGAAATGCTGTGTATGTTTATCTGTGTTCACTGGGTTCTTCGGTCATGTTCTGCTTAACTGGGGTGAAACAGGAAGTGATCAGGCTCCTGTTAAACTAGCTCTGGTTTCACTTCTTTACTCTAAGCATCATATGACCATGACTTCCCCTTTCCACCAACAGAGACGTTAAATAAAAGGCCTCCCAAAGACGGACTGTAACGAATGTCATGAGGTCAGTTATTTGAGGCAGAACACATAACAATGAATGTAAGAACGGGGGCTGGAAGACATACAAATATTCCACTTATAGGTACAAATAATATAATACCATTCTATTAAAGGAGACTGCAGTACTCAACACATTAAAGCACTTCAATAAATGGCATTAAATGACACTCTAATCACTTCCAGAATGGTTTACAATTGTTTACTACACTATCAGTCGTACAGATTACTAACATATTATTAGAAGAATATTGGGCAGATGGGAAAAAATAATCAATGTAAAGTATTTTACAGCATCAAACAATTTTATACATATACATATACATAACGGGCAATTGGAGGAAGTTACTCCTTCAGCCTTTAAACTGATTTTACAACATTCCTGAATAATTCTGTTGCTTCATTCTCGAGAGACAGAGTGGTTAAGTGTGGCCTGATGCTGACACACTGTTTTACCAGTTTTTAGATAAATGATGATCCATCATCCACATCCATTATAACAGCTGAGACTGCATGTACAGTTCACTGGGGTTGGCGGATATTCAATAAAACGCTGTATGGGTTGCAGTCACTGTGAGAGCTGGTTCCTATCTGTTTCTCTATATTCACTGATCAGTAAACCACTCTGAAGGACTGTGCATAAATCTGTATTGTATTAAACTGAAATGTAAAAATAGGCAGAATTGCCCTTTAACAGGATACAACAAATGATGCTTAAGTGTTTATATGGATTAGAAGAGATTTCTACGGAGCCCTGCTGGGGACATCCCTTCTCATTCACAAACCATTAAATACCACACTTTATTGAACCATTCACAAACTTTAAATATCCGATTGGCATGTTTTATTAATGTTTTATCACATACCGTTACACAATATTAAGTAGTAGGCACACATTAAATATATTGTTTAAATATTTAAACATTAAATAAATCATTTAAAATGAAATATCTCACTCCTATGCAAGTCATTCCCATGTAATAAATATTAATCCTCACACTGAAATATATAATTCTCAGGGACAAAATTTCCAGTTACCACACCTTAAAACATTTTCACACAATAAAATTTAAATCCCACACCTTACTAATCGTATGCATTAAATATCTTGTTCCCATGTATTATATAACTAATTCCTATGCTTACGTATATCGTTCCCAGGCACAAAGTTTGTAGTTACTACACCGTAAGATGTTTCCATGCATTAAATATCTTTCATTCTCATGCCTTAATTTGTTCCCACGTATTAAATATCTAAATCGTTCGTACGCCTTAGTTTTATTTTGAAGGTATGTCACCAGCAGGGCTCCGTAGATTAGAGTAACGTTGCTTTAGTTGTTACTGACAGTCAGTTTGACGTTTTTAAGATTATATATCAATAATAAATAAACAACAGTGGATTGTGAATAGATAAAATATGAAGTAAATATTAACGATAGCTTTTACAGAGGGAGGGTCGCGGTTAAATATGTGATAAAACACAAGTTACCGAGAGAAAGACTGACTCCTCTCCAGCGTCGAGGACATGGTGCTGGATGGTTTCCTCTGGAGAATATTCAGCTAATAAATTTTATAAGATACCTTAAAGACAACCAGCAAACAGAGAGCTGCAGAAAACAAACCAACAAACACAGTCCGCAGCTGCACAGCCCGAGAGGTGCTCCTAACCCAGGACATGAAAATAATGTTATAACCCCGCAGCCAGCCCCGTCCTCCGTTCGGTTACTGTCTGGCCGCCCTCTTCACCCCGGACCACATTGTGTTGGAGAGAAACACTGCGGTTTAAAACAAAGAGGAACTCCAAAAAGAGGAATTTAAATCCGAATCCTCTCCCTGAGTCTTATTTACAGCCCAGTGCGCCGGCGATTTCAAATTAAAAGTCCACAGTCACGCCGAACAGGAGCTGCAGTTCATAGCTCCTGTTCGGCGTGACTGTGGACTTTTAATTTGAAATCGCCGGCGCACTAGCATAGACCGAGCCGACAATAATGCACCACTAACCCTTTTAACATTGAATAATTGAGTTTTAACATGTTATTTATTTAGTAAATTACTACATTTTATTCAAAAAATATATTTCTTTTTACCGTTCCTTTCCTGACAGTGGATTAGAGCCCTATAAAGTCATCTCATCAAAAATAACAGGTTCACAGTTCTATGTAACTACACCTTCACTTTCATTCAGTATGCGCAGATCTATGAATATGCATTTAGCCTCCCCTTCTGACTCCACCCACCTCTCTGCCATTCACCTGCAGCTCGCCAGGATTGGTTCCTTAGGTTTGTGACATGAGAAATCCGGCTACTTGAGACTGTTGTTGAAACAATGAAGAAATGCTCAGCCACAGCACAAAACAAACCTTGGTTTTCACAAGAACTCTCTTTAAAATATGAGCAAGATGACTAACATTTTTTAAAGTACAGAATTAGCATAATCAACAAATGTGGTTAACCTGCATCCATGCCAATTTTTTATATTTCAAATATATAGTTTTTTTTAACAGGGGTCAGGTTTTGAGTTGTCCTTTATGTCCAATTATGACATTGACATAATTATGACATTATGTCAATGTCATAATTGAAAGCAAAGATAAAAAAGTTTAAAACATAATAATAATAAATAAAATAAAATTACTTTTCTCCTTCCCAAGATCTTCAGGAAAACTGGCTAATAAATATTCCTGTTAAATATGTGACTTGAAGAATATTCTAGATGTTTCACTGGGATGAATGTATTCAGATTACAGGGTTAAGTGAATATTAAGGAACACCAATCACTAAATACAGTGTTTACCTTGGATTCTCACTTTAATGCAAAATAATATGAGTGTTTCCCTGACTGTATTTGAAGGTAAGGTCCACACACAGTGAACTGGGTTTGTCAAACTTTGTAGAAATATATATTATTTATCTGAAACGGATGTAAATAATTGTGAAAGACGGTTTCCTTCACATGACTAAATCAACACCTCTATATTCCCTACATAGTATGTGACTAAGTTCTGTGGTTAGATCGTAAAAGGAACTGCAGTTACTGGAGTAAAATGGGGAGGGGGAGTGAAGGAATAGTGCTTTCTCTTTCCTCAACATTCACAGCTGAAGTGCCCTTGAGCAAAGCACCTACTGCCCAACTTCTCCCCAGGGGCTGTGGCTGGTTGCTCAAGTTTCTGGTGTGTGTGTGTGTGTCCCAACAGGTTAAATGTAAAGACTTGAAATCAGTTATATTTATTTGTTGAAGCTTCTGTGAAAGTATCTGTTAGATAGTTTTCAGTCTTTTCTCCTGATGTGGAAAAACTAATAAATTACACTTTGATTAGAAACTAAATATTTAAAAAACTGCTTCTTCACCGTAGTCTCTTTCATGGTGATTCTCGGTGAGGTTCCTCATTCACTGTGGAAGGAACAGATAGTAACAAATGTCATTTATTTGTCAATTTTTAAATGACAGTTCCAGTTTGGTGAATTAATTCTTTAGTGTCATAAGTTTTAACCCATAAAAATACAAGTCAGTTTTTTCTTTAACACAATGCTGTAGAGACACCACTGTGGCCCCAAGCCATTGTTAATGCAATCCTAACTTTCTGAGCTGTCACCAAAGAATATGCTGTTGTATTTAAAAGTTTGTATTCTCCTAGGGTGTGCTGCATGTTTAATACAGAAATATTGTTCTTTGTTGTTATTTGCTGCTTGAACACACAGGAAAAAATCTGTAGAGGGTGTGTTAACTCCTTTTCATCTTGAAAAACCTGGGGGAGTCAAACGCACAACTGTATCTTTCTGACTGAAGTCCTGAAATGAATGTCACCAAAATCCATGCAAGATATTCCTTCAGAGCTCCATTTCCCTCCTCCCTACCATCATCTGCCGGTCTGTGTGGATCATCTGATGTTTCTTTAAGTGACTGGACTGACAGAACGTCTTGCTGCAGTGCAGGCAGCGGTATGGTCTCTCTCCCGTATGGACTCGTGTGTGTTTCTGAAGGTTTCCGCTGTGGCTGAAGCGTCGGCCACAATGAAGGCAGGTGTAGGGCTTTTCTCCAGTGTGGCATCGCTGGTGGCTGCGGAGGTTCCCGATTCGACTGAAGGTTTTTCCACACACCAGGCAGCTGGGTCGCTCCTCTTGGTCCTGCTGGCCTCCCTGTGGTCTCCAGCCCTCCAGCACCAGGCCTGGGTCGTCTTCATAAGAGAAAGGCTCCACAAAGGCATTGAGAGCCTCAGCATTCATGCAGGGAGCCATGGGCGGGAAGTCCACATCACTGACCGAAATCTCCGGAGGAACCTCGCACTGAGACGCGTGGAAGTTGGAATCCACAGCTAAGTTGTTTGGCAGCATGGGCTGCTCCGTGGAGGAGAAGTCAGTGTGTTCCAGTTCCGTTTTTATTTCAGCAGCACACATGCACTGCTGACTCTCGGCGGAAGGTTCCTCCTTGAGCATGGGTTTGTCCTCCGCTGCTCCCACCACTGTGTCCGTCAGACTACACCTCCGTGTGGGTGGCTCCTCTGCTCTAGAGGAGGTAGTAGGCATGGAAGTGATGAGCTGAGCAGCTGAGACAGAAATAACAGAGTTAGATTCTTCAGTACAACCCTTAGACACACTAGACATTTATGGAAATCTCTGAAAAGCATTCGTTAAAAAGTCACTTCAACATAGTGCTGGGGCGATGTGAGCGCAAATCAATATCACGATTAATTTAACATTTTACCACAATAATGATTAATGAACAATTATTCCAATTAACGGTGTTTAGGTTGCTTCCATGTGGCAGATAGGGGGCAGAATCACGTGACTACAGCTTGGTAGTGTGCTTTTAAAGGGACAGTACATGAACACACAGTGGGGACATAACAGAATAAAAATAATCGATATAGACAAGGTTACGTCGATTAGAAGCTCTGACTGTTGCCCAGCCCTACTCTAACACAATGATAAAGTTAACACTCCTGACGCTATTGTTGCTGTCCAAAGAAAAATATATGTCATTTTTTGTCTATTTTTAGTTTAATACATCATTTTAACACAGAGCTACTGTCTCTGAGTTTACATCTACAAGGTGGACCAATGAGGGAGGAGTGTCTCACAGAGTGGACAGTGAGTGAACACAGGGTTTAAAAACTCCAGCAGCACTGCTGTGTCTGATCCACTTGCACCAGGATAAGAATGTATGCAGAGGAAATGGTGGACTACAGTCTGTCACTGTACAAATACAAAAAAATGGACAGAGAGAATGGACAGTGAATGGACAGCGAGTGCAGAAACTAGGAGGTGGTCATAAAGTTATGGCTGACCAGTTTGTCCAGTATAGTGCAGCCGTATTTGTGAAATAGGACTGCAGTGTTTGAGTCACCCACCAGCGTTGTCTCGACGCAGTTGCTCCTGCAGCTCGCGCACCTTCCTACGCAGTACCTCGTTCTCCCGCTCCGTCCTGCTGCGCTGCTCCTCATGTTCGTTCACCGCCCCCTGCACCACCTCCTGCACTGCCTCCTGCACCACCTCCAGCACTTCCTGCACGGCCGCACTCAGCAGCGCATTCACACGCGAGTGTAGCGCTGCTCCCCACATCGCGCGCAGCTCCGCAGCATCTGCCTCAGGGTGGCGACGCATGGCACCGTACCGCACGTCACTGCACAACGACAGCAAGGAGATCAGATTATAACATCAGGATTACAGTACTGACTCCCACACAGCACTTACTGAACCTTAGTAATCAAAGTTGTGTACAAGTGTGTATCAGGACACACTGTAGGAAACACAATTAATGAATCGGCTTCAGTGTGTGAGCACCAGCACCGGCTGCTCAAAACTGTCCATATGTATGTGTGTGTTTGTGTGTGTGAGTGAATTTGGACTAGCGCCAAGTGATTCCAAGATAAACGGTTACAGACAGTGAATGAATGAATGTCCTAGTTCAGGGGTCGGCAACCTTTACCACTCAAAGAGCCATTTGGACTCGTTTCACACAGTAAAGAAAATGCTGGGAGCCACTAAACCCTTTTGACACTGCGCATAACAGGGTCTTTTTGCATTTGTGCTATGTATAAAAAAACTATACTGTGTTACATTTATGAAATCAATGAACGACTGCAGAAAAGTGAAATAACATTTCTGCATGCAAAAAAATATTTTTAAAAAGACATTGTGTTGACGGTTAAGTAAAATACTCAATGTCTATTTGAGTCCTTGTAGTAATGGAAAAAAACGCCGAACTTAAATTATCCACTGGCAGCAAACAAAAATGCTGTCCTCTCTTTGCATGCCGTCATTATTTTACTGGCGCTGTGCAGTCAGCTGCCAAAAAGTTCAAGAAAACGCACACTGGAATATGTGACGTGTATTAAGAGTGACAAAAATATTTTAAATATTACAAGATCGCCATAATCTTCATAGAATTACATTTTGAAAATGAACGAACCAAAATAAAATACATTTTAATTAAATACTCATTAATTATTTTCTAAAGCTGAGCTGCATCAGAGGGATCAAAGAGCCACGGGTTGCCGACCCATGTCCTAGTTCATGCAGATGTGTTGGTACTGAGTTAAAGCAACACAAGGTAAGGTTTGGTATATTTGCTCCAGGGCTCTCCCTACAGCTGCAGAGTGTAATTCACTTTTACAATTACACTGTAGCCCTCTCCAGGGTGTATTCCCGCCTTGCGCCCTATGATTCCAGGTAGGCTCTGGACCCACCGTGACCCTGAATTGGATAAGCGGTTACAGATAATGAATGAATGAATGAATTACACTGTAATTAAATCAGGGGAAGGATGGTTTTCCTGCCTGCCATCAAATGTTACATAGTGCACATTCTGTCGTACTGAGCCTGAAGTAGCAGTGACAGAGACCCTGTTCTCACTATTACAGGTCAATGAGGCATCACTAATATTCTGAAACTGGAACTAAAAGGTAAAAATCCTACCAAATGTTGCTTTAACGAAAAGCAGGAATTCAGAGGGTCATCAGCCCACGGCAGTGATCTGAGGCAGAGTCCTGAAGTCGAGCAGTGAGTGCCCTGTGCCCCGTCCTGACCAAACCTTAAAATCACAAAGATTTTAAAAAGCATTACATGAAATAAACAAAACTTCTAGAAGTGTTTTAAGATGGCGGACTGATATAATGGTGGTATAATGATATAATAATAATGTAATATGATATAATAACACATGTAAACAGTGTAGACTAATATTGCAGTGGATTAGAGGCTGATACTGCACTAGCTGGGGATATAGGGGACTTTCTGGGCAGTGTTGGTAGTATGAAATAAAACCACACTGTGTGTCTTTATCAGGGACATGTAAGAATAACTACATCCACTTATTTGTATTGGATTGCCATGTACACAAAATATTAACACAATATTATGGTAACTGGTTCAACAGAAGTGAAAACCCTGGCAGGTATTTCAGAGAATGTTTGAGGAAACAGTGATATGACATGGTTGCTGCAATAAAAGATATGGTGATATTGTGCAGTTATAAAACCATAAATAAATAAATAAATAAATAAATAAATAAACAAGCCCAACCCAACAGTGGTGCTACATTTAGTGTTACTGGCACAAAGCTCCACTCTCTCAGGAACCTGGGTTCCATCCTTGCCTCTAGTCACTGTGTAGAAGGTGTGTTTTCCCTGTATCTATGTGGGTTTACTCTGGGTACTCCGGTTTCCTCTTACAATCCAAATTGAGGCGGATTGTGTAAATTTGTCCACGTGTGAGAGTCTGAGGGCGACAGGGTGAGTGTGTGGTGCCCTGTGATGGATTAGGGCTCAGTCCAGGGTGTGTTTCTGCTTTGTGTCCAGAGATTTCATGTCGGTTCCAGAGTCATGAGTATGCTCACCAAGATAAACCTTTACAAAAGTGAATGAATGGATAAATGCACGAGAGAAAGAGTGAATGCATGAATGAATAAGCTTGTGTGTGTGTGTGTGTGTGTGTGCCACATAAAACCAAACAGTGCAGTATCCTGTAAGGATTTCCCCCCATTATAAGTAATAAACAGCATTACTTATGAACTGCAGTTCATACGTTTGACCACCAGATGCCACTATTTTGCAGTGAGTTGAAAACCTTCGAGAAACGAACCTTTAGAACCTTTATATTCGATCCTTTAGACAGAAACGCAGAAAGCTTCATTTAGCCGTTGTTAATTTAGAGATAGTGGACACACAATGCACTATTTTGGTTCAGAAACAACTATTTAATTGATGCATACAGCGCTAGAATAAACAAGAAAGTAGATATTGGAGATTGAGGCTGGGTGAAATGTGTAGAAAATTAAAACATGGACATTTAAAGCGTGCGAGACAGCACAGTGAAATACACTTCAACCTTTGTACTGCAGCTTTACAGTGAAACATATAGTGCGTGTTTGATTCAAAGCCTGTGACATTAATAAAGGACTGGTGTAGTCTGTAGACTAGCGCCCCAGCCTGGTTCTAGACAAGAAACCTTAGCTTTCATCTCTCAGTTGATATAAAAGCGGATTCTTACTTCATTTATGAGTTTAGTCTGAGGTCCATAGGCGCAAATATTTCTGTTCAAAGACGAGACCTTTCCAGCAAGCGGGACCGGGCGCATTTATACACAAACACAATGAGGTTGTGATGCGGTCCGACGTGCGCGGATAGCGACGCTTCCTGTTCCCGCTCCGAATGAGGTTCGGCCGGTCAAAGCCCTAATAACCTTAGCCGAAATATAACTGCGTGGTATTATCAGAATAAAGAAAATAATAATGTTTAATAAATAATATTAATAATAATGCAAAATAAAGTATAGTTTCTCATTGTCAAATATAAAATAAAAATAATTGCCTAAGGACAAGAGGTGCAATTTCATAATAAAAGTCGCCTATAATTAAACGTCTGCATTCTGGTTTGCAGTGATGAAAAGAACCAGGCATATTTGTAATTAAAGCTGGGGGCATGTCCTGCACCACTTTCTGAAATTGCAGATTTTATGCCCACCACTTTCTGAAAGTGAATTCTGAAAATATATTCCTTAAGAGCTTGATGTACGTGTCCAACGCTCTGGGGGGAAAAATCCTTGTGGGATAAGAAGGGCCCAGTTTTATTTTGGAGTGTATTTTATCCATGTGAATTGTGCACATGTAGTGGCTCTTTGCTGTAAGCCAGTTTGGGATTTTTTGAAACCAGAGCACCCAGAGTAAACCCATACGGATACAGGGAGAACAAACCAAACCTCACAGATCGTCACTTGGATTGGGGCTTGAAGCTGTGTGACACAACACTCCCTGCTGCACCACTGGGCCACCCACTTGTAGAGTTATAAACCATAAAATGGACCACACTATAAATGATGGCAATCAAATATGAGCCCCCATATAGAGATTTACTTGGCTACCATGCATTTATCTGCTTGGTAGCCCACCTTGATCCTACTAGTAGCTAATACGAGTAAATAACCCCCAGAGCCCGTGGCAATCTTGAACCCAGCTAGCAACCCATGTAGGCCACTGCTAAGTTTTCAATGTGTTTTCATTGTACAGACCTTAAAGGTGCAGTAGGTAATATTATTTCATGTTCTAAGTGACAGAAAACAAGACGTACATGATTTAAAATAATTATTTGATCAATAATAATAATTTCAGAACCAGTACATTCTCTGCTAGAGAAAACGTTGGGATGGAGTGGCTGTCTTTGTGGTTGTAGTTCACCTGTTGGCCACTGGAGGTCGCCTCGACTTTATTACTTTCAACTGCTCCTTTGAAGTTCCTGTTTAAGAGTTTGAATGTAATTACACGTGGGTTTGTGTCGAGGATCAATAGATGCCATGAAATAAGTGTATGAACATTGAAATATTTAGGGGTCCAAGCACTGGAAGTGCTGGAGCCCTATTGTTGTTGTTCTGTTTATTCCGCTTTTATTTTTTATTTTTTTGTCTTCTTTTTCTCCGATGAAACGCGAAGGGCAGCCCAAACCATAGGTCCTACAGACTTGTCGTTTGGTCAACTGGTAGTAAACCGCGCAAAGAATCAGCCCGATCAGCCTGATGGTGGCGCTATAGCGACGCGGAACGCGTCGCTCCCTATATCTCCTACCCTGTGTGGCGTAGAGACGAAATTCTTTTTTCGCCTGATTCCTCAGGTCAGACCCTACAAAAAAGCCTCAAGAACCCATAAGCTCCGCCTACTTAAATTTTGAGCTAATTTGCATAATATGCAAAATTGCAAAAATTTTTGAGCGCGAACTAGTCCGTGGAAATGTACCCAAAATGGACATATGTGGTATCAGCAGAATCCTAAGAACCTGAACTTTAATAATTATTAAAAAAAAGTTGGAATTTCATCTCTGCTCGGCTTCCAGACTCCGCCCAAATACAGGGGTGGAGCTCGCGTTCCAAAAATCACACAAATACAGCTATAACTCGCAAACGCTTTCTCCGAATGTTACGATACTTCACATGCTTGATCCCTATAAGAGCTGGACGACATGAGTACTTGGTTGTGCAACTGCAACCCTAGGGGGCGCTATAACAACAAAAAAATTGTTACGCTTCACAGGATTGTCCCATTGACATGCTGGGTGGTATGCATGTAGTGGGTGATGTTTTTATGACGATATCATATTCGAAAAAACATGGCCGCCATCGGCCAATCAAATTTCAGCAGCTGTTTAATGACCTTAACAAGGTCGTATCATCATGGGACAAAGTTTTATAACGCTTGCCACTAGGGGGCGCATTTCAAATTTTCAACATGAAAATATGGAATATCTCAACGAAAATTAAACATATCGACAAGCAGTTTGCTTTCTTGCATACTCTTCATAGTGTCTTACAACTTTGTAATTACAACTATTGTCAAAAAATGCAGTTTATCCACAATAGTCAGGCATGTGAAAATGGAGCTTTTCGAACTCCTCCTTGGAAATTTCTATTTTTGAAATCTGTATAGACTGCAGGTAAGTAATTATTTAAAAAAGTTGGAACTTTTGACACGCTGTTGTGGCAGTAATTTAACAAATATGCATGGGTAGGGCTCCATGCACTCTTTGAGCTATAACTACAACAAACTTCACCTAAATCAAACAGAACTTGGTACACACATGTATGTCATTACTATGAAGTATTGTGCTAAATATGACCACAGTGCACAGAAAGGGGGCGCTACAATTAAACAACAACTAGTTGCATAGGTTATTAATTGATTACACTGCCACCTAGAGATGTAGTACAAGCAAGATGAGACACATGTTCTGAAGACCATGGGAAAGGAGCTTGAGCATTTTCATAGCTTTTGGCTAAAGCATTTTTCAGTTTCAGCTGTTTGTTATGCAATGTTTCGAAGGCAACCTGCACATCTCTATTTAAGCAGAGGCTGCAATCACATAGTAATGAAAGTTCCACATTTTTTTGATAATTATTAAATTTCAGGTTCTTAAGATTATCATGATACCACATATGTCCATACTGGGTTTTAATCCAAGGACTAGTTCTTGATCAAGTATATGTTGGCTACATGTCATGACTCTATAGACTCTGTTTTGCAGATTCCCCCCTCAGCCCCTCCCTCTCCTCCTCACAGACTATCACATGTTCCCCTCCCCTCCCCCCTGCCAGTCAGAGAAGGCCAGAGAACACAGACACAGAAATGCAGATCTACAGCAATAAACACTAAAATTATGACCACCTCCTTATTTCTACATTCAGTGTCCATGTTATCAGCTCCACTGTCCACAGGAGCACTTTGTAGCTTTAAAATTACAAAGAGGGGTCCACCTCTTCCTGTGCATACTTTCATCGCTCCTTTTCACATGTTCTTCAATGGTCAGGACAGACACACAGCAGGTATGCTGAAAATATATGAGCTACTGTCTCTGCCTTCATTTATATGATGTGGACCAACAAAGTAGGTGTGTGTAACACTGTGGACAGTGAGTGGACAAAGGTTTTAAAACCTCCAGCCGCGCTGCTCTGTGTGATTCACTCATAATAGCGCTACAGACACAGACATATAACCACAATGCCAGTGTCAGTAGAGTTCTGAGAATGTATGAGCTACAGTCTCTGCCTTTATATCTATAAGTTTGATCAATAAAATATGTGTATCTACAAGTGTGGACAGTGAGTGGAAACTGGTGTTAAAATCTCTAGCAGCACTGCTGTGTCTTATTCACTCATAAGAGCACTACACACACTGCCATATCACCACAATGTCAGTGTCACTGCAGTGCTGAGAATTATCCACCACCCAAATTATATCTGCTTTGTGGAGGTCCTGAACATTGGGTCAGAATCCAGGGTGAAATTCCAGAGTCAGTTCTGTGCTCTCTGCTGTCTCTGTAACCCAAGCCCCATGTTCACCTGTCTGCAGACCAGAAATTCACCCACTCATCTACTACCCCTTCTTCTTACAATCCAGAGCACCAAGGATCACATTTTAAAGCACTACTAAATCTATCTTACAGTGTGGCTCCTGTATCAGGAACTGTCATATGCTACGCTCTTGCTCTGGAAAGATTGCTTGCTTTCACCCTGCTCTTCAATGGTCTGGACACCCATACAGCATGTATGACTCAGGTGTTGGAGTTTTAAATCCCTCAGCATCACTGCTGGACAGAGAATAGTCCACAACCAAACACTGCCAGCACATAGTGTCTTCTGTCCACTGATGACTGACTCGAGTACAAGCAACTCCACATCATATCTGCTGTTTGGGGTCCTGAACATTAGGGTGAGAAACCAGAGTGCAACTCCAGAGTGACTTCTGTGCTCTATACTGTCTCTGTCATCTGCTACTCCTCCATCTCACGGTACACCTCCAAAGAGATGCCAGAACAGCATGGAACACCTTACAAACACTACACAAACTTCCCCAAAAAGCCCATACTATCTCAGGACAGCTCACATGCTAGCACATTGTTCTTCTACCAGCGAACACCAGCTTGGACCCCGGGAATTGTCGCTTGCGGCTATATTTTTTATTTTTTTTGCTAACACCTGAAAAAATACATTTACAAAAATGACCCAGCACTCATTTGAATCAAATAAACATTTATTTTTTATGAAAATTCTTTGAAATGAGAGAGGACAGAACAGGTCCACGCTGGAGAAGGAAACATTCATGCATCATTCCAGGCACAGTGACAAACAACCAGAGTACAGGAATGCTCTATAATGCATCATATATTGTTCACATCATTTGAGAGAAAGACCACAACAGCATAGAAACATACAAACATACATCTGTTTTTATTCCAGTTATGAAACATGCATTAATAAGCAATGGCATGCTCCTTTCACCAAAGTAAACCCTTTGAAGGATCGACAAATAAACAGAGAAAGTAAAATTATTTAACCAGTCAATAATATAAATGATCATGTTGAACTAAGTGTACAAACAATGTAGTTATATTCTTCATAAAACTGTTAAAATTAAGAAAAAAACTGATTATAAATTGGCAGATTTTATTGTGTTACCCTTGAAAATATAATCTGCCCTTTTATACTGTGAAGATTTCACAAGAAGCGTGAACAATGTCAAATCCAGTGTAAAAATGTCTACCTTCCTACAGCAGTACCACAGTCTTTAGAGAAAGGTTTTTCCAGTTTATAGATCAGGGAAAGATACATCTAATGATATGCACTGATCAGCCATAACATGACCTCCTCCTTGTTTCTACATTCACTGTCCATTCTCTCATCTCCACTGAACATACTGGAGCATTTTGTAGTTCTACAATTATAAATTGTAGTCCACTTGTTGCTTGCCATACTTTTATAGCCCCCTGGCACCCTGTTCTTCAAATGGTCAGGACCCGCACACAGCAGCTATGATTTGTGTGGTGTATCATTCTCGGTGCTGCATTGACATTGAGGTGTTAATGGTGTGTTATGTGTGTTGTACTGGTATGAGTGGATCAGACACAGCAGTGATGCTGGAGTTTTTAAAACCCCTGGGTGTTAATCCTGGATTGAAAATAGCCCACCAGCTGTGTCCACTGAGGAAGGACTAGAGGATGAGCAACAAAAACTGCAGAAACCTGTACTTTACATCTACAAGGTGGACCAACAAGATTGGCATGTCTAATATAGTGGACAGTGAGTGGACACCGCGTTTAAAAACTCCAGCAGCGCTGCTGTGTCTGATCCAGTTGTAACAGCAAACCACATCATGACCACCTGAGTGTCAGTGCAGCACTTTGTTATATTACATGACAGGACATAATGTATTCATGGCTTTATTAGGCTAGAATGCCTCTTTAATGTACTTTTAAAATTAAGCGGTTTCATTATGGCAGTAACATTATGTAATGATTCTTGAATGCATGGAATTTGAGAAATTCTAAGAGTAATGTTAGCATTTTAACTTAATGTAACGATAAAATAAAGCTTTTAGAACAGGTCACTCAGCTCCGTTCTCTGCTTACTCTGTCAGAGTTGGACATTACAGGAGAACACTGAAGCTTTAATTAGACTGGACATCAAATCATTTGTTAATCATTATCGCAGCACGACCTTTCACAATGGTGATATGTTTAAAGGTTCCAATATGCAAATGGATCCTTTGAATGTATCAGTAGTTGGTGTATGTTTCCTTGATGTAAGCATGCTCATGCATACAAACGTTCTTTGCATGTTTAAAAGCAAGTCATAATCCAGCCAATAAAATCATTTTGGTCCCAATCGCACCTTATTACATCAAATATTTAATAATGCATTTTAATTTGCATAAATAATTAATTTAATGCAAAACATATGGTATATGCTTATATTATAATGGTATGTTATAATTGCTGTGTCTTCACTTGGCTCCACTAAGAATCATGGAGTGTACCTTTAAACGGGAATGTTAATTTGACGTATTATGGCAGAGAACCTCAGAGCAGTTCACAGTGATGCAGAATGAAACCGACCGAAATATAAGCTCAACGGTGGCTGTGGAAAGCAAATAATATGGTCGTATTTATGTCATAAACAATGTGACACCTGGTTCCCATCACCGCCACAGTAAAGATATAGTAATGTTCTCAACAAGCAACCTTTTAAAACCCCAACACTAAAGCAGAGCAGAAATTTTGGAAAATCTGTGGAATTCCCTTTGAAAGGGAAGAGAGAGCGAGAGAGAGAGAGAGAGAGAGAGAGAGAGAGAGAGAGAGAGAAAGAGAGAGAACATGCATGATTGCTTGTGTAATGCAGTAAACCCACCAAGTGTGGCACTGGAGAGCTGTATGTGGAGCTGCAATGGCTCTGTGCAAAGTAAATTAAGAGTTACATACAGTTAAATCCCCTCAGAAACACACAACAGGTAACAGCTGCATTCCGTATGAGAAAAATAGAAAATGGAGGGCCACATCAACACACTGAGCATGCTGAACAACACATGACAACAGACCATTAGCAAGGATGTTTCCTTATTCTTCATTAACTAAAGAGTAATGGTTCATTTACATCAGTAGCAAGTAGTTCAAACTGCACATTTCAGTTTAAGACCACTTCTGTAGGAAGCATTTTCATTTCAGGACTGTGTATTATTGCAACTAAAAAATGGGAAAGTATTACTTTCTCCCAGCTGCCCTGATTAAAACTCATTTGCGTAGGTTTGGTTTTATACAATAAAGCCTAGAATAGACCATTGTAGATTATGTATCGACGAAACAAGTTTCATTAACCTTCACGAAACAATAGCTAATTGCATTTTGGAGGTGTCGTTATTGGGAAATGAATAAGTTGCTGGAGCGGAGCAGATATAAAAATAGAGCCGTGAATAAAAACCCAGAGATTAAGAAGATCGGAGAAGTAATGAGAATGGTTCCCGCAGCTCATGAGGTTCCTCTGTGTGGGAATGTATCCAACAACACGCTCCTTTACGCAGAACAACATACAGCATAGCTGCATGCTAGTCACCTGTAGCTAATTAGATGTGAAATAGCACTGAGCTGAAGCTGACCAGTGTTAATTAGAGGCGAGGCAGGAGAGTGGCCGGCGGTTGGGTCCGGGTTCACTCCTGGAAGCTGGACCCTGGCAGGTCGTTGGTCAGTGTGTGCCAGCGCTCCACCTTCTTGCCCTTATTTTTCAGACAGTCGATCCAGTGCTGGAGGGCGTCTCCTTGTGCGTGACAGCCCAGAGACACGCCCCCTGACAGACAGCGGTGGAGAAAGAGAGAAGGAAACATGTAATTAACACTTTACTGTGTCGGGACGGTGATGCGCACACATGTAATCAGCCTTCTATTCAAAGCCCAGGACTGACTGTCTCTCTCTAATAGTCTTGTATAAAAAGGAGGCTTGTGTGCTTCCGTTAGAAGAACTAGCATGAATGACGCAAAACCATGTTTTGACCCATGCTCCGCCTTCATCCCTTCATAGCCATGAGATACCAGGTTAGAGAAGCTCTCATTACCAAAAAATCTGCCAAGATTCACAAGTTCACACCCTCATGTTAACCTCGACAATTATATTTACCCTTCACCCTCCTAAACCTGCCCCCATCGCTTTGTGAAATGGGCATCCAGTTAGCAGGCTAGTTCATGTGCTGCTAACATAACTGCTGTCCGTGTTTTCCTGCTCTAGTGCAGTCACAGTTAAAACTCCATCCAGTTGGAGGCAGATTTATGCTTCTGCATAACACTTCACAAGTGCCCTACGCCTTTTTGAGTTTTTATACTTGTACATTGGTAGCACTAGGGCAAGGCTCAAGGTGGGAACACACCTTGGATGGGGCGCCAGTCCTTCACAGGGCAACACACAATTCACCTAAGAACGTGTGTTTTTCGCCTGTGGGAGGAATCTTCCTCTACACTATGTAGTAAATGATGCAGTGGTGTAGTAGTATTCGTTTTATAATCTGTTACATGCACTATTTAGGAAGTGAGGTGCTATTAGGAACCCTGCCTAGTTTATATACGGTGCCAGGAAAGCAACAAATACAAAGCCAGCGTATTCCCACTCCTCGAAGCGAGTTGTGTTCTAGTGTGGTTATTTTATTTGTTCTGTGACGTCCAAACCAATGTCTGCGGAAAGTGGGGGAGAAGAGATCATATTTCTGGACTTTCTCTGGTCAACTCTGACAGCCAACCAATCGCAGTCGTGGTCCACGTCAACGGAACAACGTTGTTACATTTCTGGGGAGGTGTGTGGAATAGAGTATGATGCATTCCTACACATTGCCTACAGTGTAGGTTCGATGCAGAAGCATAACTTGGCCTTTAGAAAGCTGAGTAATGCACTACTAGCAGGTTACATAAGTGCTGCCCTAGTTTTCTTGATGCTGTGCTATAGTCACAGGTAAAACTCCATAATGCTAAAGTGGCTAGCTAGTAGGAAGCTTATTGTGGTACTGCAGAAATATCACATAGCTGAATTAAAGTAAGGAACAGATCACTAATGAAGGTCTAGGTATAGAGTAAGGATAACAACAATGAGGGGTTACAGTCTGTAGCGACACCAGAAAGTGGTTTCAGGAGATTCTAATGAAGTATACAATAAGTTTACTGATACAATGTGAAGAGATTGTACAATAAGAATGCTATTCACCTATGAAATCATTGGACTTTCCCAGATCGTAGTCCCATACTGTAACCTCCAGGGTCTTAGTCGCTAGTTCGTTGAAAGTAATCTCATAGAAGAACTCCTGTGGAGAAGAAAAGGGGAGGTGAGAACACACTGAAATGCTAATATGAATTTAATTTTTTTGACATTTAAATTCAAAGCATGAGCTATTACAGTAGAGAACACATCTGAGCATAATTTGCAAGTAACATTATGCCATTTTAACCTACTTTTTCTGCTTGGATTACTTTTCCTTGCACTTGACATTTACCCGAGTTTACAGTGACTCTTGAAGGGACACATAGAATGTAAAGCACATGCATTTCTCTTAAGCACTTTTAAGAATACACACACACATCCTGGCGAGCTTTCCTACCTTTGTGAGGCCTATACACAATTACTAACCTGTTATCTCCATTAATCTCACAGCTCCAGTGCAAAAAGTTGTAAACTCAAGATACTTGGCCTGTTCTACCTTTCTAGAAGGAGTGGGATCATCTGCATCAAAATAGAATAAGTGATTCGCTCTTCCTCAGTGAACTTAAACTGGCATAAACAGATTTGGGCTGTTCATGTTCTCCTCCTAGCATGTTGAGCTCCAAAGACACCCGGTAGCTCAAAAAGAAGTGGTGGCTGGCTTCACGTGACTCAGAGGAAGCTTGTGCTAATGTTTATCCTCCCTGCTGGCTGGCATTGTGTGATAAGGGAGCTAGTGGGTGGAACTGGATACAACTTAATTATAGAGAAAACTGCACAACAAAACATTTTTTAAACACTACAGAGAGATGCATACGTACGCACAAAAACACACTCGTATATACCTCATTAAACTCAGGGTTCAAGGTTTTTTTAATGACCGCAGTCTTGTGTTTTGATTTCTTCTTCACGTCTGGCTTGAGATAACTGAGAGAAAGGGAGAGAGAGAGGGAGAGAGAGAGAGAGAGAGGAAGGTAGTTAATGAAGAAAATTCGAAACCTCTTTTCAATGGCCCATATTTCTGTTGTTTTTTTTTTGCTTTTAATGCGGTACGTGCCTATGCATACCTGTCACAGAACAAAGACAATGTGTGTCTGTTTGTGTGTGTGTTTGTGTGTGTGTGAACACTGAATATTATATAGTGAATGTGTGAGATGGGGAGTGTGTGGATGACGTATTTTTTAGTTGCCCACAGGGGAATAAATTGTTGTGTGTGTGTGTGTGTGTGTAGGAACCAATGAGAAGAAATTAAAGAGGAAAGCAAGGACACAGAACATTTCATTGCTGGCCAAAAAGCATCTCCAGAATTCCTCCAAGTTATGTTTCTCTGCTGGGTTCAAATTAAAACTGAGTTACATGGAAAGCAGAGCTAGAGGAATCTGGAGAAGTGGACAACTGTAAATAGGACAGCAAAGACACAAAGTCTCATTTACGTGAAGCTCCACTCCTCCATGTGACTCCAGGAGCTGTGATCATTTCCACGGATTATTAGAAGTATAATTTATATGAACAAGCGACTGCAAGCCAGCGCCGCTAAGATTGGTCAATAGTCACTTAGTTGATTAAGTGAACACTGTTGATTAAAGAAAAGAAATAATAAATGCATTAGTGGTGTGTTTATTTAAATTGAAATGTGCTTAACATACACTCTGTAATAGTTATATGGTCCACGCAGTTATTTTGACAGTTTGCAAGGGCTGATATTTCCGGGGGAAAACACTTGTTACACAGACCAAACCTATAAAGAGCAAGGGTTATTTATTTATTTATTTATTTATTTGCAGAACGATGAAATCAAAATAGATTAAAGAAGCTGAAATAAAGAGAAAGTAGATTTAAAAAAAAGCCAAATAAGAACCTCCAGAGAGGATGGTTAAAGACAGAAAAATGAAGGTGAAAGAGAAAGGAAATATAATAATAAGAACACAAAAATGCAAGAAAAGATGAAGAAATGGGTGAAAAAATAAAACATAATTGAATGAGTGAATGGCGTGGACTGAAACAAGAAAAAAAAGAAAGAGTAGTGGTGAAGGAAAGAAAGGATTAAACACAATGATGACTGTGATCATAAGCTTTAGGACATCAGTGGCTTTCAAGTAAATATAGCAGGAGACCCACTTTACCCTCTGACGTCTGTCAAGATTTGTCACTCTACCATCACACACACTCACTCACACCACTGACACGCATCAAGCCTGAAAATAATGCTACCCTAAACAGCCATTTCAGTGTCTCTTTAACAAGCCTTCACAGATACTACATCATTATTTCCCCTTTAGGGAAATTCAAATAGTATTTTAAAGAGTCAGTTACACAGAAATCAGCAATTTCCTTTTTTGTTCTTGGTTCTAACTGAGACACATACAAAGTAAATTCACCCGTGGTAAATCAACATTATTAGTGTTAACATTACAACAGTGTTCATATAACAATGTTCATTTAACACTGGTGAATTTACTGTGTAGGGAATAAACCATGATGTGTAAACTTTGCAGAGAGCTGATTGGCTAGAGACACTTGTCAATCAAGACAAAATGCAGACATCCAGCACAAACTCGCCATTTGTAAAATCTCCAAGCTACAGCAGCGATCACATTTGTTTTTAACTGGCTCATAATGGCTGCTTGTAAATTTATGCCATCGTCTTTTGAAAAGGCTCAAACACTCCTCGGATTGGTGGCTAAGGAAAGACTACAGCCAGAGTTGAATGTGCAACAAGGAACGAAAAGTCTTTGTTTGTACTGTCTGAAAAAAAAAAATAAAACAGCATGAGAATACTGTTCAGTAAACAATGCTTAACCTTACCACCACTGTTGTTGTGGTTTGCAAAGCCTGCAGTTCCTGTAAGTTACCCAGACAGAAATGTGATCTTTGACTGACAGAATATGAACAAAAGATTGTAGAAATAACAACTGAATCGATCCTGCAATGCATACTGTTCTGAGGCTTCCTTCATTGTACAGCATGCCTCCCTTGTGGACGTATGCTCAGCCTGCTAAACAGGAATGACTAAGTATATTAATGAAGCATTTCTGTCTAACAGCAGGGTATATGGAAGTCTGGCATGCTTACGTTTTGACGTAGGGGTCGGAGAAGCCATTGACATCCATGGCTGCCAGGTGTGCGCAGCGTCTGACCCCCACACAGAGCCCCCCCTTGGCTCTCTCCTTGGTTTCTGGTGGGACCTCTCCACCTTCAGAATCTTGAGCTGGAGCCAGGAACTGCAGACACAGGAGCAATCGCCCCCGCTCCTCCAAACTCCGCTGCTGCTCTGTCTCCCACTGTAAACACACGGCAGTGAAAATTAGACAAGGCAGCTGCTGCACTATTGGGTGCCCTTGTTCAAATTATGTTTTGTACATTTGCATTACTACTCATATCACTATACAGTGCACATAGAACATTTGTGTTCAATCCTGCCTGCCTCCCAAAGTTACATAGTGCCGTTTCTGCTGTGCAGAGCCCTGAGTAGCAATGTCAGAGGCTCTCTTCTGCCTAGTACAGCTCAGTGCAGCATCACAATCATTCTGAAACTGTTATATTAAGGGAAAAACTACCTAATGTTGCTTAAAGCAGTTGATATACACTGTACGTTGAATTAATAGGTAATAAGACAGTAATATCTGTCAAATCCCAATGAATTATTAAACATTTATCTGCTGGTATAATTCCCATATTACAGTCCATATCTAGTTATTAGAATAGTGCCTTAACATAAGTATGTAATTAAAATAAAATTTACAGTCGAACAGCAATAATGACCCCTATAGGTTAGTACATCTAATACCTGCTACGAATGAGAAGCTGTTAGCTGTAGTTACATTTCTGGCTGTTTTTCTCTACACGTTGAGTAATCAGCTTAGCTGAAAGTGGATTTTACCCAGAGTGGAAAATGGTTCTGAGACTTTGCTCCTATATGATTTCTCGCTCATGTTTCACTCTGATGAATTCCCATCTGTTTTAAACTTGACATAACAACGAACCCCAATGCAGCTCACCACAGGTCGCTACCTTGGGAAGGATGATTTGAATTTCTGGAATGTGGCTCATAAACTCAGAATAGTTAGGCTCTGGAATACATGAATAGCAATAAAGTACTCCTCAGTGGAAGGAAGTAGGGTCTGTTGTTGTGTTGTTATTGCTGCGTCTGCTTGGTATTCGGAAAGAAATTCGCTGGAGATGTGGAGAATCTATCTTCTGGAGATAAGCCCAGGAGATACGCAGAATAAACTTAGTGTGATCAATGGTGCTTTCTCAATTGCTTGAGAACAAGCTTCTGCCCAAGGTTCCAGAGACATGTGCCTTTTTTTTATTATTTGTTTGTTTGTCTGCACTGGATTTATCAACTCAATCTAACAACAGCGGCAATGCTTTATTTTTCTCTCCGTCACAATCCATTCTACCTGCTTTGAGATGTCAGCTAAATTAATTCGCTCAAATTCTTTACCCAACGTGCCAAAGCTATTCTACCAATCCCTCGGGTCCCTCACACATTTAACAATCATGTCAGCCTCAATTAGACTCCACCTAGCTGACAGAAGGTAACAAGGGACAACACAGTGAACTATGACCTATGGTATATACCAGTTCAGCTGAGAAAAAAGCCTTGGCAAAAGAAAAGACCACTCAACTTTGACCTCTGCCATTTACAATTCAGGCGAGGAAGAGTGCTCCAAGGAAGAGTTTTCAGAGTTTAGCTTCATAATATTATTAAAGCTGACGCGTCTTGTGCAACTGCAGGATAATAATCAAGCAACAGCAAGAAGAAAAACCACAGTACACCATGTTTTCAAATGTCTCTCAGATATACACCTTGGTATGAAACCGTATGCCGTATTAGGTTTGAACTGTGCCCAGGACAAAGTACCCCAAAGTTTTCCAGCACCAGTAAACTCAAACACTCTGATTCACTCTGAGGTAAAAAAAACAAAACAACAACAACAAAAAAAAAAAAAACAATGTGATTAAACCTTAAAACTTAAAGATTATGCAAAACTCTGCTGTTGTATTTCCACTTGGGACTCTACTATACTATAAACACTCCAATCTCAAAAAAAAAATCAGGAATGATTATGATGATCAGGAATCATATGCTTCTACAAGCTGTTTGGATGGCTCCCTTATCATGATGTCGCAATAAGAAAATTTGCATAGAATCACTGTGGCACCACCACTCACCTGCATAAATATGGGATGGGTGGGGTGTGGCCAGCAACAACCTATTTACATAGAAGTGACAGAGCCCTTAAACAGCTCATTCTGAAAGGAACTGAAACTGGCAAGAATAGAGTTGCTGAGATCTCTCTATGTGAGAGTGATTTTTTTATGTGTGATGTTTTGTATAGTCCATAGATTTATTCTAAATTGTTTAAAGAGGTATAATATGTCCCCTTTAAAAAAAATTAAGATGTTTTTGGGGTTTTTCCCCAGATTGTCTTCCAATGTTGTGGAGAAATTTAATCCAGCAAGGGCCAGCAGTTTGTGTGCTAATGCTAACAGCTAAGCTATGTTTTATGAAGTAAAAAATAACAAACAAACAATGTAGGTAATGTTTTAACTTTCTGTATTATATAAATCTTATGAAAATTCAGTTTAAAATCAGATTTTAAGGGTTTACTTCAGGTTGAATCTCGAACTCCCAAAGTTTGTAACTATCTTTAGAAGAGCAGACCAGCAAGTTTCAACCAAAGACTAAGCTAAACCAAGAAACTATCTGGGGCCAATTCAGACCTGACTGATTCATTCACTGATACATTTCCTATTTAAAAGGGTGTGTAAGGGTGAAGTTGCTCTGTCATATTTTTGTTTAGTTTGGCTATTAACTTTTCCCTTGAATATTCAAATTGTTTATGCTAATTTTTTTAATTGGTTCTGATATTCACAGTATGTTGTTGGGTTCTTATAATAAATTAAGGAGAATGATGAATGCTGGAATATGCTAATAGTTGGTGGGGGATGGAATATGTTGGAGCATGTTTACAAGGTTGGTTTCTTGGACAATTTTAGTGGCAGATGTTTGTATTTGGTGGGAAATGTTGACATTTTGGGGGGGGATTTTGGTGTTTGACAATGAAGATTGGATTTTCCTGAGGAATTCTAGTGTTTGTTGGAATATCCTGAAATTCACATTCTACTGTTGAAAAAGAGTTTTAAAAATATTGGTGATTGGAAATTGGGATTGCCATTTCGACTAAAAAAAATTGGAAATTGCTGATTGCCATTTGGAAAGTGTAAGAATTTATGCGTGTTGGAAAATATTTGTATTGAAGGAGATCAAAATGTTTCATGGTGAATGTTGACGTTAAGTGGAAAATACTGGATTGCGTTGAGGGTTTTTGTTAGTGACCTTTGGAGGTTGTTGCAGAATGTTGGTGTTTGTTGATAATTTTCAGTGTTTATTGGAAACTGTTGGAGTTTATTGAGAATCTGGATAGTGGCATCGTATGTTGGAGTGTTTTGGAGTTTGTTAGAAAATGGCGGTTAATGAAGAAAAAGAGAGGGGTGATGGTGGATGATGATGCTGGACAGGGAATGCTTGGGAATTTTCTAACAATCGTTGGATCGGTTCTGCTAGTAACAAACTGACTGTCAACCTTAGGATGTTCTTATATGTTGAGGAATATCGACTGTCAATATTCTGGGTTAGCAGAGCTAAAGCAGAGCTATAATCAATAATCCATTCAAACCAGTAACAAGCAGACATCCAACGTTAGGACGTTGTTGATTTGGGGGAATATTGACATTGTTGTTGAAGTCTGAAGGAAATTAATGGTTTCTCTTTGTTCTTTACTTTGAGTTATTTTCTTGGATCAATGTCATTTCCCTTCACCTCCTCTACACTAGAACTCAAAAAGCAACAAACACACTGTTGGGTTATTCTCAAACCCAAGTCTGTGTCATTCTGTAATGAACTGGTTTCTACTTTCTACTGACAAGCTGCCAGCAGGCTGGAAAGCAGATGGCAGGAGGACAGAAGACCAAGGGAGCAGAAGATAGGGAGGAAGAGTGAAAAACGAGCTCCAAAATCCAGAGGAGAACAGACCAACAGAGTGTGAGTCACTCATGACCATAAGCAGCTCGATGTGTACAGCCTTGAGTATTTATAGCCTTCCAGTGCCACATTATTTTCAGCGGTACGTGCGCCGTCAGTTTCATATGTGAAGTCACCCAAGTGCTCTGCAAAAACCCTCTACTGAGAAAGCCAGGACTCCAAAAAAGATTCTCAAATATGCCAAGACCAGAGGTTCTAAATACGTTAAAGACAAGATGTAATTTTCTTTATCTGCTTGACTACATCCTCCTCCATCACTCAGCACCTCTTTTTCCAAGAGAAAAGACAAAAGCGATCATTAGCTACATCAGGTTTTTGCAAGTAACCTTTTAAAGAGTCAAAAAGTTTATTAATTTAGGCTATGTAAACCAGATCTGTAATATTTTAGAGATATATTAAGACTGCCAACCAAAGAGCAGACCCACAAAACATGATGCAGAGGTGTAGCTGGACTGAGGAGGGGATAAGTGTTTGTGTTGCTCTGGTGTCAGCCAGAAGGGAATGTATTACACCTTGGAGTTTTTGGTTACTCTCAGAGTTTCTTCTTCATGCTCTGAGCTTCATCTGATGCTCATGCGCTATAAATAAACTTGAATTGAATTAAACTAAAAGGGTGTCATGGGGGAAAAATAGGAATTAGAAAAAAATAAATTATCTATAATCTGTTACAACAACAATAATAATAATAATAATAATAATAATAATAATAATAAAACTTATTAATATTGATTTATTCATTTTCTGAAATCACTTTATCAAGATTTTGTTGGGTCTGGAGCCTCTCCAGAATTACTGGACACAAGGAAGGATCACACCCTGGATAGGACACCAGCCAATCAGAAGGCATCACACACTCACCCACACCTATGAACATGGCTGCACAGCCAATCCACCTACCAACATATATGTTTGGACTGTGGGAGGAAACCAGAACACCTGGACTCCTCACAACAAGGATTAAACCCAGAACCCTGTAGCTGTGTGACAGCAACACTACAACTACTACTACCACTACTACAAATATTATTATTATTATTATTTTATCACCAGAATTTGGGAAATCAGTGCAGCACGATGGCGCAGCAGGTAGGTGTCACAGTCACACAGCTCCAGGGACCTGGAGGTTGTGGGTTCAAGTCCCGCTCCGGGTGACTGTCTATGAGGAGTTTGGTGTGTTCTCCCCCGTCTGTGTGGGTTTCCTCCGGGTGACTGTCTGTGAAGAGTGTGTTGTGTTCTCCCTGTGTCTGTGTGAGTTTCCTCCGGGTGACTGTCTGTGAGGAGTGTGGTGTGTTCTCCCTGTGTCTGCGTGGGTTTCCTCCGGGTGACTGTCTGTGAGGAGTGTGGTGTGTTCTCCCTGTGTCTGCGTGGGTTTCCTCCAGGTGACTGTCTGTGAGGAGTTTGGTGTGTTCTCCCTGTGTCTGTGTGGGTTTCCTCCGGGTGACTGTGAGGAGTTGGTGTGTTCTTCCTGTGTCCGCATGTGTTTCCTCCGGGTGCTCCGGTTTCCTCCCACAGTCCAAAAACACGCGTTGGTAGGTGGATTGGTGACTCAAAAGTGTCCGTAGGTGTGAGTGTGTGAGTGAATGTGTGAGAGTGTGTGTATTGCCCTGTGAAGGACTGGCTCCAGACCCACCACGACCCTGAACCTGATAAGCGCTTACAAACAAGGAATGAATTTGGGAAAGTCATATAAACCAAAGTTACAAGTCATAATATACATGAAATCAGAAATGGAAGCATAACACAAAATTTCCAATAAAGCAGCTGAAACCTCAATAGATTTCTCCCAAAATTTTTTATTGATTAATGATTTATAAAAGTTGGATGATAACGCTTTTGTGTGTGTGTGTGTGTGTGTGTGTGTGTGCGTGCGTGTGTGCATAATGTCGAATAATGTCAATAAAACTCCTCAAATCAGTCTTCCTCATTAACACACCAGTAAACCTTCCTGCCTCTCCAAGAAATCTTAGCTTTAAGACATCCATTTTTCTTACTCTCTTCCCTTCTTTCTCTTTCCTGATTCCACTTGTCAAGCGCTTTCGCCCTGGCCTCATTTGGCTAATAAGCAGGTCTCAGGAAGTGATCTGCTGAACTGGTTTTGCCTGGCTGTGTCAAATGGTCCGGTAATGAGCCAGCCACATAAAAGAGGGGCACAGCTGCTGTCCTCAGAGGAACTGAATGGGCTCTCTCCCACTTCAGTTAAATATTTAGAGGCAGAGAGGGAGTGTGGGCAGGGCAAAGAGCTTTACTGGTGTGCAAAAGGGAAAGGAAATGGGATCAAAACTGGTACCTGGATTTGTAGTCAGGGAAGTGGAAGGAGAGAATAAAGACTTTTTACCTCTCTTAGATAGCAGGAGATCCCTCTAAGTGCTGTGCTCATTGCAGTAGGAGATGCTAGCTGTAAAAGACAGGGGTACTGTTTGAGTACATCACTAACACATGCTAACATAGCTAATAATAAGGAAAACTAGTGGAAACAGCATGATCCATTTGCACAAATTCATTACACATGATACAGTCATGCTAACATAGCTTTCATGCATCATTAGCAAATTTCAGCTGAAGATTCCAGCTGAAAATAACTTTTAGCTAACTTGCTAATATCTGAAATTTTAATGGTGTGATTCTAAGTAGTGTCCATTAGATTTCACTGTCTTCAATATGAGTGGTCACAAAATAAAGAATATAGAAACCCATTCAGAAATAGGAGAATGGATGGGATTAGCTTGCATAGTGTTAACTACTCATTAGTTTTCTACTCAAAAGTATTCCCTTACAAATGCTAAAATGATTAATAGTAAGTGAAAAGGAGCAGTTATCAAAATATGATATAAGTAGCCAGATGTCTCTAAAGCTGCTTTGTGATTACATTTTCTTGTTTTATAAATAAAAACTGATTGATTGATTATGACACATCGACTGTGCTAAATATACTCATGATAGGCAACATAGCAGTTGCTAGGAATATTTTGGTTTCCCCAAGTTGTCCCTTAGCATTCTCAGAAATTTCAGGCTAATTAAGAGCTTAACATTTCCCAAAGTAAGTCAGAGTAATAATTAATTAAACAATGCTTACTATAGCCCACAAACATACTGTTGAAGCTAAACTCATAATCACAACAAGGGTTTAATATTAAGTAAAAGTAAAACCAGTTAGCGTAAATATTTGATACCACTACCACTTTTTCATCAGTTTCCTCAGTCCTCTCCTACCATTATGTGAAAATATCTTACCAGTTGTTGTGTTGCAGCTAACAATGAATGAAAACTACTGCCACAAGTGCTAAGTAGTAACTCAATACTGTTTACCTACAATTAAATATTTGTACTAGGGAGTAGCTGGCCTGGGAATTCTGCAATCCTGGTTATTATTCCTCATTAGCCACTCCAGCAGTTGCTACTAATAAGGAAATGTTCAGTTTCCCCAAGCTCTGTCTTTGCACTAGAAGAAAGCTTGTCGTTGTGATGCTGACTCAACCGTTCCTAATTGGGATTTAGAATTTGAATCAATACACGTCAAAGCTGTTTGCTTCCGCGTTTCCTGTCTTTCTGCTCTTTGAAGAGTCCGCCGTCTGCACCTTCGTTAAGCCTATAAACAGGGGAATATCTGAATAATTCATATGTTTTGTCTGCCCCCTCTGGGCCCTGAGCATGTCCATCTTCCGGACCAAGACACACACACACTCACACTCACTGGGGGTGGGTGTTCCAGGCAGACGTTGAAGTGCTTGGGTTGGTCAGGCTTCACTCGACGGAGGGCCACCCTTGACTCCCCGATGAACTCATTATGCGTCAGCTTGTCCTCATCACACACAGACACCCTGGGAGATGGAGGGAGGGAGAAAGAGAGATCAAAGGGAGAGATGTGCATTTGCACAAATAATGTCATTCCAGGTCATGCAGAAACAAAACTTGTCATACACATACAAACATGACATAGAGAAGTTGTACACGAGTCAAGCACGAGTCAGTGTCTAAAAGCTACTATTAGCCATTCTGACATCTTCCAATTCATTAAAGCGAGGTTCAGTAAAAGATCCACTATCTGAAGATGTGTTCTGTGTCATTTTAAAAACATATATATTTATACCCTGTTTTTTTTCCATCTCCATGGTATTATCTAAACTGACCCTTCCCACACAATGTCAGTAACACTGGGAAGGTGAGAACAAACATGTGCTTCCTCCGAGAGTTGTGTCAACCACCTCTTGTCGCTCTGCCATCAATGTGCATCACTGGACAATCCTCCGCATCAGAGGAAAACAGTGAATGCCCAGAGCTGTCACATCAGCTTACAGAAGCCCTTGCTGGCTGGCATCATGCTGTGTAATGAGGGGAGGAATTGGGCCATCTCCTAGGATGCTCTGCCTTGTAAGGTTTCCCGATGATCGGGCCAACATTTAGCCCACTGAGCCCTTCGGGGGCCCCCTTTACAAATTATTTATATTAAAACATCACTCAGCAGAACGTGGCTCCTGTCCTGGTGTCAAAAATGGTTGACGCTATGTTCAGCTACATGTTGAAATGTTGTTCTTTGCTATTTGAGATCGTTGTCACCATTTTATTCACATTCAGTTCCCAACCTCTCCACTTCCACGGTGGGTCCAGAGACTACTCAAAATCACTCAGCACAAGGCAGGAGCACACTCTGGACAGGGTGCCAGTCCCTTACAGGGCATTACACACTGACACTTTTGGAAAATTTAGCATGGACAATCCACCTACCAACATGTTTTTGTACTGTGGGAGGAAACCCATGCGGACACAGAGAGAATACACCAAACCCCTCATACACAATCACCCGAGTCAGGGCTTGAACTCAGAACTGCAGGACCCTAGAGCTGTGTGACAGTGACACTACCTGTTGCCTGACTGTGCTGCCCAAATGACCCAGAGATGCGATTTGTTGTGGTAAAAACGGTAGCACAAGCTAGGCAGCATTCCAACTCAATTAAGTTTCACCAGCTCATTCAGGAACTCTTAAGCATAAATCTGATATCTGTAAACCATATTGACAAACCTGTAAATCTTCAGTAAAGTGCTGGGTGCAATGTGAGCACAACCTCAGGGGATTTTAAAAAACACATATTGGTGTCTTTTGACTTCTACCCAGATAGCAATGAATGTTTGGCCAAAATGTGGCACATCTGCAGTTGTATTATGGCCCACATTTGAAAAGCCTTGAATAGTGGCATTGTCTCAGGGTACGTCTGGCTACCTACAGCTTTTATAGGCCAGATATCAGGTGCGTTGTGGAACAAATCTGGGCCACATTTATCTCATAACATGTACCGTAACAGTCAAATGCTAATTAGTTTAAATAATTCAAATGTATGCAAACCATTTTTTGGCCTACTGTTTTTAAGACTCAAAGTTCCCTTGATGTTATTCAGCATCTTCTAAGACACAATGTATTCAGACAGGCTGACTGGATCTCGTCCTCTCAGGAGGAAATTGAGGATTCTTCTTAAGTATTTAAGCTCAGATTAAAACCACAAAATGCTATTGACATTGTGTCCTGATAACGGAGCCTTCAGACACAGTCATATCAGGAATGAATGAGATTGAGGTAATTATTCATTGAGCAATGCCTTGTGTTGCTCGGATGTCATAAATGAAAACATTATTTATTTAGGGAAAGACAACAGATTTTCCTTTTGGCCAGTGGCTAGTCTTTTCATGCCAATTTACTGGAATTAAATTTCAAATGATTAGTTCTTCATAAGTTAATTATTCTAGTCTTGCAGTGTTTGGTTGCAGTCCTTTGCTTGAGGACTGGAATGTAGGGATGTAGCTCAAAGCTGTTGAATGATTAAGAACTGGAATATCCCATGGTTGTGTTACTTTTCTTTGATTTAAGCTGGAAACATTCAGTAGAAATCCCCTGGAAGGGACGCCAGTCCTTCACAGGGCAACACATACACACATTCACTCACACCTACGGACACTTTCGAGTCGCCAATCCACCTGCAACCTGTGTTTTTGGACTGTGGGAGGAAACCGGAGCACCCGGAGGAAACCCACGCGGACACGGGGAGAACACACCAACTCCTCACAGACAGTCACCCGGAGCTGGAATCGAACCCACAACCTCCAGGCCCCTGGAGCTGTGTGACTGCGACACTACCTGCTGCGCCACCGTGCTGCCCCTTGCCAAGTTTTGGTACTGAATTTAGCACATGGACAGATCCCAGGAAGAAGGCTGCTTAACAAAATTCTCCTTGATAACAAAATAACAACCAGTAAATGGGAGGCCATTTGTTAGCATCATTTACTGGATTTTTCTTGACAATGAATTCCAGTGCCCAATGATTCCAGTTAGGCACAGGATGAAGTGGTTACAGAGGGTTGAATGAATTAATGAATTGATGAGTTTGATTTGCATTAAACCATTTACCACTGAAAACTGTATCCATCCAGAACTCTACTAATAAGACTTTATCATAGTATCGTAACTAGACAGATTTCATCAGAGAAATATTTCATACTATCAGCTGCTAACTACTTTACTACTTTTTATGTTGGAGCAACACTAGTTAGTAATTTTACCTTAAAATAACACATTCAAAATCAGTGTGATGCTTTACTGAATTTTAATTAGGAGAATAGAGGCTCTGTGTTTGCAGCACTGCAGACACTGCACTATGTAGCTTTGGAGGAGTAGTCCCCCACCCTGGTTTCAGGACAGTGCAGTAAATGTGAATTTCACTCTGCAACTGTAGGGGGAGCCCAGGAGCAAAAATATCAAATCTTATCTGGTGTTGCTTTAAGGAAATATAATCCAAGTAAACACAGTGAGCTGCTCTAAGCTATGTTACAGTAAAGTGTGGCTGTCTTTTTTTAATAAATGTTCATACATTTTATTAATTTATTCACTTCTGTAATTCAATTTCTACTAATTCTTTCTCTATACTTTCAGGTTAATTACATTAACATCCTAAGCTCTAAGAGTATCGGTACAAATGACAGTGTCACAGTGTCTTCAGCTACTTTTTTGGTCTATTCATTTAGTGGTGTTTCATTTGACCAAGGCCAGCTAAAACCTGAAATAGAAGGGTCAGTTTTCAGCAGAAAAAAAGGACGTGGGAGCTCCGTAATGTCACCAAAGCCCGGTGGCCAAAGGCCCATGTACCACTCTGTGCACAACTAACACACTTCTCCTCTGTTAATAACACCTGGTGAAAAAGAGCAGGTCTGGAGGCAGTAAGCCTATGTGGCGAGTTCTGACCTTTGATATATGGCAACATTTTGAATAATAATTCATCAGTTTGTACAGTATATGGGAGTGCTGTTACCCTATTAGTGCAGGAATACTTCAGTGTTGTTTAAATAATCTGTACAAGCCCATCTAGGTATTCATTCATTCATTCATTCATTCGTTCATCTGTAACCGCTTATCCACTTCATGGTTGTGGTGGGTCCGGAGCCTACCCGCAATCATTGGGCACAGTCAGTCCAACACAGGACACCATACACATTCACACATTCAGTGTAGCATAGTCAATCAACCTACCAACATTAGCATTTTTTGGACTGTGGGAGGAAACCGAAGCACACACTGTAAAACCATAAGCAATGCAGACACAGGATGGACACACCACAATCCTCACATGCATCATGCAAAATATTGACAGAAAATGTACAGGTTATTCAATAATTTTCTGTGTGGTGGAAGTCTATCTGGAATCATTGGGTGCACACCTTGGATGGGACACCAAGGTGTGCACACTCACACCAATGGACACTTTCAAACAGCCACTATCAGCATTTGTGTTTTTCAGACTGTGGGGGGAAACTAGATCACCAGATGAAAACCCATGTCGACACAGGGAGAACACACTACACACCTCACATACAGTGACCTGAGGCTGGTTTTGAACCCACAACCCCAAGACCCTGGAGCTGTGAGAGCGACACTATTGACATGCCACCAATATATTTTTAGTTATTCGTTTAAAAAAAGGGCAAAAATTAAGTGTAAAAACCTAAGCAAAGTAATATCAGTCGAGTGGAACTCCCTATCCCTCTTGCTACAATTGGTTTTGAGAGTGTTTAATCCCTGGTCATACCTCAGCCATCTTTTCGGTGGTGTGTGTGCGTGCGTTTTAGTATGGCCCTCCCTTTATTTAATTAGCAATATGCTACCCAAAATGGCAGTTAGTGTTCTCCTCCAAGCATGCTGAATGACATTGTGTCAGCAGCAGTGGGGTTACATCTTTACATCTCGGAGGAAGCATGTCCTTGTCTTCTCTTTCCTGGCTTGAAAATATCATATGATTGGGAGCTGTAATTGGCAGCTGGAATTGAATTTAGCAGTAACTGAAGGAGGAGAGAGAATAACACACAGCCTGGTACCTAGCTCCAGCATTTCAAACTTGGGGAAAACTTGATCTGTTCACTTGTTTCAAGGTAAAGAGGAGGAGCCTATTTCTGTCTGCGGTAATCAACAGAAAAACTGTAGAACGACAGAGTAATAATCTATCTTCTTGAACGTAAAGGTTTCACTGCAATTCAATCCTAAGACACAGTACAGGAGAAGAAAAGGGAAGCAGGGTTGGAGAACAAAGAGGAAGATGAGCAGAAGACAAAGAGACGACAGTGCAAGAAAAGGAAGGGGAATCTGGGTAGGCCTATTTCTGAGAGTCCTGCTTTCTGACAGTGTCGGGATCCTCTTTGTTCAGGCAGTCTCTTCATACCATTTCTCTCTCTCTTTCTCTTTCTCTCTCTCTTTTGGTTTTTGGAGGATTGGGAGCAGAGTTGCAAAATTGGGTCCTGTCAACGGCCTCCGGAAGTCCCTGGACATGCAGAAGCACGTGCATTGCGCCAGATGAGCGTTGCCCCGGGAAACAGTGTGAGCCGATAGTCGTTTAAGGACCAGCCGGTAATTTACTGTGCATCACCCTGTCATCCCCAGTGAAAAACCAGAATCCAGCCTCGCACTCACTGATGCTGAAGAGAAATGCCAGAACGAGAGAGAGAACAATAATGAGCGATGAGTGTGGAAGGATGGAGGGATTAACATACTTAATCTTTACATGGGGGTAAATGATCATTCTCCTCCTGGAGTAGCAGCTGACATTTCCCAGCAGTCGGCAAAGTGTTTGGAATACGTCGATTGGAATAAGTCAAGTCTGTCTCGTTAGTGTGGAGAGGTTTGAAGCAGCCCTGGATCAATTTCAGCTGGTGTGAAGGTAGCAATTTATATGCAGAACACCTCATTTCGAGCATAATTTACCAACAGTGAATTTCACAGCGGGTCATCGTTTTATTGTCAAAAAATAAGGTCTAAAAAGGCTTAAAGACGTATGAGAACAAGCTAATAAACAGCTGAAATGGGCAGCTAAGATGATGTATTGATAATATAGAAGAAACTCTAGTGTGCACTCTGGCTTCAAAGTTGTGAGAGTGTTGAAATCCAGCTGTGTTATTCATGTATTTCTACTGAGTTTGAGATGGCAGCAGATGATGAGTTGAGTCCAGTTTGGGAGTCAGTGTGCAATGGGCACTCTCTAAATTCATGCTCCCTGGCACATGTCAAAAATAGACCCAGAGAGTATTGGATGGTATTGCTTTAGTGCTCTGTGCAATACTGGCCAGTGTGAAAGGCAACACTGATTAATATAATTGTATACGGTGTGCGCCACGGTGCGGCACATTGACCTCGTCTGGTGTAAATTAGCTTTAGTTTTTTTCGTGTTTCTTAGCAACATATTGTCAGCTGTATCTCTCAGAAAATATGCATCAATGCTGATATTAACCAACCAGCACCCCGTGAAATGGCACCTGCTGACACGGATTGTTCATCAAGCCTCCATCTTACAACCTCAAAACAAGTGACACAAAAGAAGAACATCAGCTGATGAACCGAAGAAGCTGAAGGTGTTCTTAAAACAATACCAAGATGTTAACTTGGGGCGGCACGGTGGTGCAGCAGGTAGTGTCACAGTCACACAGATCCAGGGATCTGGAGGTTGTGGGTATGAGTCCAGCTCCGGGTGACTGTCTGTGTGGAGTTTGGTGTGTTCACTCTGTGTTAGCATGGGTTTCCTCCCACAGTCCAAAAACACAAGTTGGTAGGTGGATTGGTGACTCAAAAGTGTCCATATGTGTGAGTGAATGTGAGAGTGTGTGTCGCCCTGTGAAGGATTGGCGCCCCTTGCAGGGTGTGTACCTGCCTTGCGCCTAGTGATTCTGGGTCGGCTCCGGACCCACCGTTACCCTGAACTGGATAAGAGTTACAGACAATGAATTAATGACACTTAACATATACTGAGTGTACTAGTCATATGTAATTTTTGTCACTCTTCTAATACAATTGAAATTAATTTCCTTGAGCTGCCTGCCTCAACTCTAAAACACATTAAAATGAGCTTACATTTTTTATAGAATATAAAATAAAAATCACTAATAAAAATGATGCAGAAGCACACTTATGATGAGAATTTGACTTACACAACACAAATGTTTATAAGCATATACATATATTTAAAGTTGCAGAAATAATAATATTAGTACATTCAGTATATATTAAGTGTAACTTAATGTAATTTAAATTACATATTATGATGAACTACAGATTAGTGGTTCCAAAATAGTACACTTTAAGTACACTCTTCCAGGATTGAACTTTTGAGATGAGCAAAAATCCTCCTGAAGTCTCCAAATGGAAGATGTAATGAAGGAGTAAAATATGGACCTAACCCTAACTTCTAAAGTTAACTTTTTTTTTGTGCTTGTATGTAACAGCAGTTTCGACTGGACATTAAACAAATGTCATCTCTGCGCACCTATAATTTAGTCCACTGCATTTGTTTAGAGTGTGCTATTTGTGTCTGTTTCTGTGGAGGTTCATATGAGCCCTCACCTGCCTTCGGCGCTCTAACTCAGCCCGAGAACGCCAACACCCACCATCCTCTATTTCTCTCGGGCTCTCCCTTGCTTTCACACTCACACAAACACACACACTCTCACACTACTCACATACTCGCAAACTCTCCAAGGGTCAGTGAAATTAAATGCCCCCCAGAACTAACTCTGACCTCAATCTGTCAGTACAGCTGGGAGAGAGAGAGACAGAGAGAGAGAGAGAGAGAGACAGAGACAGAGACAGAGACAGAGAGAGAGAGAATGTGCTGACAGTAAACAATCATAGAGGAACGCTGCAGGTAGCACAGGGTAATAAGGCCAAAACAATCTTATTATTTTCAGACATTTGGGTCAGGCACAATATATCAGTTTTGACAATTTCAATATTACAGTGCACATAATGCCATCGGAATAATGTTTTTGAGGACATTAGAGGTGGACTGGTACACACACTACAGCCTGTTAGCAAGAATTTGTCATGGTGATGCATCATCAAAGGCCAGAATCAATATTTTATGGTGTATAGTATGACAGTAGACTGCTGACTGCTTGTCTAATACAGCTTGATAAGACTATTACCTATGCATTTATATGCAAAACATTAACCTATATAAAATTTGCACAGGCCATATTTTATTATTCATTTCAGCACAGTAACCATGCATTAAAAGGTGCTTTCTGTAGAAGATGTGTCAACAAATTATTTAACTTGACCAGGGGGGGCCCAAAACACTCGCACATGACTGTGTATCTCCAAGTCTGTGGGTGAAGCCCAGACAGCAAAACACTGTGACACACAGGCCATGAAGGGCGATTGACGCGAGAGGGATATAACCTTAAGATCTCTTATCGGACACCAAATGGACCACCGTGGGGTCTCGGAGTGACTGCATGCTCTGTGTTCAGTTGTTTGTCTCCTGATCAGCAGAGACAGTGCTTCCAGTTAAAATAACAAGAGCAAACAAGGTTGCAAACAAATGACAGTCCTACCACTCGACCAACGCAGATCCAGATAAACATGTCAAGAATGACGTAGCAGGCTAATGCTAATGTGCAGGGGCATTTCTAGACTACTTGTTGAACTGGGACACAGCTGTAGCCATGTGCTTGACAATCAGTCGCAGGTGTAGAACTGTGCTTTTAGTGATTTATCACTAATGTGAGTCTTAATCTGCCCTGGTTGAGAAAAGAATAATCCAATAACACTAAATATATATTTTATTAATTGCATTCACTTTGTTTATGTGCATGTTCTTGAAACTGTATAAATTATCTCTGTTTGGCAAATGTCCTTTTTTGCCATATTTATTTGACAATAAGTACACTGAAATGTGAGAGATTTGTTTTTAATCAATACTTTCTGCAGTTTCTTAATTTAATATGACATAGTCTAGAACTGGGCGGCACGGTGGAGCAGCAGGTAATGTCGCAGTCACACAACTGCAGGGACCTGGAGGTTGTGGGTTCGATTCCTGCTCTGTGTGACTGTCTGTGAGGAGTTTTCCCCATGGGTTTCCTCCCACAGTCCAAAAACACATGTTGGTAGGTGAATTGGCGACTTGAAAGTGTCCGTAGGTTTGAGTGAATGTGTGTGTTGCCCTGTGAAGTACTGGTGCCCCCTCCAGGGTGTATTCCTGCCTTGTGCCCAATGATTCCAGGTAGGCTCTGCACCCCCCGCGACCCTATTACAGATAATAATTGAATGATTTTGATGTGTATTATTGTATTTTGGTAGGTTCAGTTTAGTAACCCTTATCCAGTTTAGGGTCGCGGTGGGTCCGCCAGTCCTTCACAGGGTGACACACATTCACACCTTCACACCTACGGACACTTCTGAATCACCAATCCACCTACCAACGTGTGTTTTTGGACCATGGGAGGAAACTGGAGCACCCGGAGGAAACCCACGCAGACACAGGGAGAACACACCACACTCCTCACAGACAGTCACCCGGAGGAAACCCACACAGACACAGGGAGAACGCACCACACTCCTCACAGACAGTCACCCGGAGGAAACCCTCGCAGACACAGAGAGAACACACCACACTCCTCACAGACAGTCACCTGGTACGGAACTCAAACCCACAATCTCCAGGTTCCTGGAGCTGTCCATTAAATGTCCATTACTTAGTGCTCAAGCTTTTGGAAAGTCCTTAAGGCATTATGGGAAATGTAGTTCCTGTAGTGAATTTGCATGAGGAGACCTCTCTGTTGAAAATACAACATAGCCACATAGTGTACAGAAAACACAAGTATGTCCAGAAAGGGGCAAGTCATGTTCAAGGTCAGGGTGTCATTCTGAAAAAGTATTCCATTGGCAGGGATTTAAGGAATTAGTGGCAGTCACCAGTGGAGCACATCTGTTCCAGCAGTTGAAGGTCAGCGAAGATTAGGATTTGTGACAGAAGGTCATGATCAAATACGCAGCATGCCTAGCCATCTTGATGCCACCAGCAGGACATGGTGTAGATTGTCTGTTTATTTTTCATAGCTTATTCAAATACAGATAAACAAATGGTGGTCTAGCTATTCGTGTGCACTCACTTTAAAAAGACCTGAGCGCAAGGTCAGAGGAAAAAAACAAGTGTAGACACTGGAAGGTAAGGGTCCTGCAGCATGAACACGGCTCAGGATTTGAGACATGATGGATGTTTGCTGAGACCATGGGTGGCCAATTGTTGGGGAAAGGCACATCTGTGAATTCCAGGATCCTGCAGGACGCAGCCTTTGCAAGTTGGAAATGGTGATCAAAGGCCTTTACAGCACAGTCCCTCAACCGCTGGGTGAATGAGCCAGTCATGCTCATTAATGGCCTTAATCCAAATAAGCCATAAGTTGGCCTAGAATTCTTATGAAGTCATCGAAGGATGATGGGATCTGGCTCCGAGACAAGACACGAAGAGGGACCCCAGATTATTGTGCCAAGTTATTAACGGGGGAAGTGGGTTAGCAGACTGTTTTCTGGCTGATGCAGAAGCTACACTGAAAAATGAGATTACCAACAACTGTTGAATGACAATTTCCTCTTCTCATGACAGAGGAGGTCTGTTCATTTAGCAGTCTACCAATGGTGCTTTTCCACTACATGATACCTACACTACTGTACTTTTTTGCCTTTAGATTAGGCAAATTAGGTTCCTGGTACTTGGAACCGGGTTCTTTTTTCCCTACACACTCCTGGTTCCAAGCGAGTTGACTAGGGACTGAACCATGACCTGTAACCCATGCAGAGTTTTGATCGTACAGAGAGAATCATTACTGGATTAGTGGCCTGGTAAAAGACTCCAGTGAGAGCTGAATGGTGCAGCAAAAAATGCAAGCGCTGTGTTCAGTCCAAAAACAACACACAAATTAACAAGTAAATAATGCTTTATGTTACCTGTTACACTGTTGTTGTGGTTTCCAAAGCTCACTGTTCAAATTAATGAATGTTTTTGCATTGTCGCCAGCTACATTTTGGGGGAGCTTTGTTAGGGGAAATCAATCAGGTACCGAAAAACGTGTAGGTTTAAGTAGTATAGGTACAATAAAGTGGAAAAACACGACTTGTTCTCAGTGATTCTGTGTAGGTTTTGAACCCCACCTCGACTCGAGTTATATTTTCGAGTTATAGAAGATGAATGAATGAATGAATGAATGTATGAATTATAAACACAACATTAGACAGTAGTGGGATAATAGCCACTAATTTTATGAGCCAAAGGTAATAATGAGGGTGTTTTATTGCTGAAATTTGAACTCGATCATGGAAATAAATTAAAATATCCACCAGCAAAAAAATAAAAGCGGCAAGGACATACAAAGAATGAGGTCTAATGAAGACTACCTGAGTGTTTTTCTGTACATGTCCTCCTCTGTGATGCCGCAGTAGGTGAGAGTCTCATTCCAGACAGGATTCAGAGTGTTCTTCACAATCTTTGTCTTCAGCTTATTGGCCTGGGTGGATAAATAGGGGGATATTATAGATACAAGCACTTCATAATGTTCATTAATATGTTATCATGAGCAGTAATATCTCATAATTATATCTAATGCTGCTCGCCAACCAGTTTGAAAGTTTATATTACTTTTTATTGGTTTCTAATGTTACTGACGTTTTTTCTACTGATACTCACTTTGTTATTGCTTTGCTAACCAGTGCTAACCGAAGTAGGGTGGGCTCCTGTTTTAATCTTGGTCTTTCCTAAAGTTTCTTCTTGATGATATTAGGAAGTTTACCTTGGATCTGTATTACAGCCAAGCTATTTTAGAACTAGTGTTGTCAATATAAATGCCCTCCCTGAAACATTTACTCAACAAATTAAGAGACTCTAATTAATAAATCATCAGAATTACACTGAGATAATATAATAAAGACTACACATTTATCTGCCTCCCAAATATACAAGGGAGAACTTGCATTTTAAATTTATTGTTGTGATTATATTTTTTGATCAATAAACCCTACTAATATAAGTATAATTCCGGTGTGTTGACCTTATTGACTTATTTTACAATTAAATATCCATTATTAAAAGCTTCAGACTTAAGATGGGATGATGTGATTATGTGACAATGTGTCTCTACTCCTCTGGCAAGGCTTTACACTAGACTGTGGAAACTTTTTATGAAGATTTGATGGTATTGAACCACAAGACCTTTATGCTATGTGCAGGTGTTCCAAATTATTCATGTTTGTCATGAGTACAATTAAACAGCTCTGTCCGCAATAGGAACCCTTTATAAAGTGGTATCCATGGGGATACAGACATATGCAGAATCATTTAGTTCTAAAAGCTGTGCATTTTGCATTTACACTCAACACAAACTAAGAGACCCTTAAACTATAGGCAGAGGTGATACTGCCAGAAAAATACTGACCTCTTTCAAACCCACTTATTTTTATCGTCTTTAACAATAGTGTGACAGAGATGCTAAAACTAATAACCGTGACTCTGTTGCCCCCATGCTAGAAGCAACAAACACACTGCTCCCAAATTGGCTTATGTATGTGGGATGCACGTATATTTTTTTGCATGATATTAATGAGACAAACTGCAGTAAATGTGTCAGTTTGAGCCTGGAGTGTAAACATCCAGAGCCTCCTACTTGTTTTTTGTATAGCATTGGAGTTTAGGGAATTGGGATGTGGTGTTTTCCCCAGAGTGTGTGTTTACATGTCCAGAATGAGATCTGTGGGTGTGGTCTGCCCCTACATATGGCTGGCCAGGTGGAGTGAGTGCCTTCAGTAGACATGGTGAACATACATACTCGCAGACCAAACACCCACAAATGTCAATTTAGCTTTAAAAACAGATGTTAAAGAAGCTGTTTTAGTACTTGGCAGTTATGAGACAGTCTTAATCAGAGTGTAATGATCCTTGTTGTCTTAGGGCTTTAATTACATTTGCTCCTGATGCAACTAGAATAAACACACTATTGTTACGGTAAAAGATGTGAGAAAACTGAAAATCCATCTCAAAATGACTGCAATGCAACAACCATCCTACCAACCCACTGAGACTTGTGACGCTCCTCTGCTAACTTTCGACCTGTCACCAACACGACATTACTGGAGCTCAACATGCTTGGAGGAGAACACTAACCACCCAGTTCTGTAAACTGTTTACATGTAGGGAATCTGACACACATCCTTTCCTTAAATCACTTGCAATTGTAATCAAGTTACAGATGCAGCTGAATGCCATGTGAGGAGGTTTGCATGGTGGTGTTACCCAGGCTAGGAATCAAGCCATAGGCTTTACAGCTTTACATACTGCACTACACCACCCAGCGATAAGATCATGAAGAGAGCCATCTTAAATCAGAAATGAGCGGAACAAATTGCCCGCAACGTGAGACCTGTCCATGTCCAACTCTGAAGTGTAAGCCTCCCATGAACAGCTGCAGTGTTCTTCAGAATAAATAAAGAGAAACACTCTCTCATCTGCCCCAGGGGGAGATGCATGAGCATGTTCACTGCTGCTTTACTGAATAATTTACACTGAATGGGATTTAGCAGGTTTACAGTCTATAATCCTACAATTATTCAGAGGGAACTTACCTTGTGTTAACACAAATAAATCATTTTACCAAATTTGGACACAGCTTCTTCCCATAATTCACTGGTTTTCTACACAGTGTAGTGACATATTAACAGTTTTATTAGGCAATGTAAACAAGTCGTTGCTTCTGTTGAGGTCAGAATATGGAGTACATTATTTGTATGCTGAAATATGGATTAAATCTCAGAACTAACTCTCACTCTTCTCTTGATTCTCTCTCACAAACACACATACACACACAACTACTGTGAGAAGTTCGACATATTTACCTTTTACAAAGTTGTTGAAGCTGAAATACGGAGCTGTTCAGTTTTCTCAATTAAAGCTTGTATCACAGCTTTGTTGTGTCTCTCTCTAAAACTTTTACTCAGCAAATAATTAGAGATTCTGATTCAAACATCAGAAAAACTACCCTGAAACATTATAAAAAATTTAAAAGAACACTTTCCACTGTCCAGTTTGTCATGCATTGCACTCTTCACATTTGTTTTATCTCCGTTCCAAAAAACCAAGGAAATACAAGCATTTTAATTTGCGATTAATCATGATTAATCACAGAATGTCATTGTGATTAATGCAAATACATTTTTAACTAACTAACTAACTAATTAAATAAAAGCTTTCATTTAAATTGTCTGTACTGTCAAACTAATATTTGTATCCTTATACATCATATAAGCTCATGAATATCCTTTTAATTATGGCACTCCTCAGCATTCAAGGATGTTAGCTAATAGTAATTACTATTAAGGACCATTTTAATTAATAATATAACTCCCTTTCCATCTTTACAAGGAGAAGTGTAAAAATATGAATCAGTAAAATGTTCTTGGTTAACTGACTTTGTGCTGGCATTGCCTACACCGCTCAAGCCCCAGCACTTTGCCTTTAACCTCTTTCCAGGGAAAACCACTGGCATGATGCCGTCATTTGTTCCTCTGTAAAAACAGTACAGACAGTTTCTTAAGGCAGAGACATATATGTACTTAGCCAAGCAGAAACCCTCTCTCTCTCACACACACACACACACACACACATTTTTCCTGGGGTGATCGGATGACTAGTGAATGTAAATAACAATATTGGACTGTTATGCTCCTTAGTTGGGTGAGCATGAAGAATAGACAATAGAAGAATCAGAGCAGACCTTGCAAGCTCCAGGGAGCAGGTGAAGTTTCACATAAGGGTCAGCCAAACCGTTAAAATCCATAGGCTTCAGACCCTGAAACAGAGAGAGAGAGAGAGACAGAGACAGAGAGAGAGAAAGGAGAAAGAGATGCACAACTATAAATGTGTAGGTAGTATGTCGTTTGGATAGTAAGTACACTGGCTTAACTAATAAGTTATAAAAAACTAAGAGTAATTGTTTCATTGCTGGGCGGCACGGCTGGGCAGAAGGTAGTGTCCCCATCACATAGCTCCAGGGTCCTGGGGGTGTGAGTTTGAGCTGTGAGGAGTTTGGTGTGTTCTCCCTGTGTCTGCGTGGGTTGCTCCAGTTTCCTCCCACGGTCCAAAAACACACGTTGGTAGGTGGATTGGTGACTCAAAAGTGTCCGAGTGTGTGAGTGTTTTGTCGCCCTGTGAGGGGCTGGTGCCCAGGGTGTATTCCTGCCTTGCGCCCAATGATTCTGGGTGGGCTATGGACTCACTGCAACCCTGAACTGGATAAGGGTTACAGACAATGAATGAATGATTGAATGTTTCATTGCTAAAAAAAACAGACACAAAATGTAATTAATGAAAGCACAAGTGCTAATAGCACCCCCTTGTGGAGAATATTTAGCCTGATAAACATGAGTGAGTGAGTGAGTGAGTGAGAGCAAATGATTGTTTAAAAAACAGATTTATGAAGACTTCTGTGAAAAAAATGATGGCTGGGAATAATACACAGGTATCCAGGTATGCAAGCATCTCCCAAATCTTGAAACATTCATAACACAATGTAAAGTACAGCTGCTGTGTTCAAATGATGTATTAAACTAAAAGTCCACAAAAATTGAGATACATGTTTTTTTAGACACAAACAACATGTTTTATGGATGTCTATGTTTCCCATTTTACAATTAGAAACCAAGACGTTTTATTCTTTTGTGCACACCATACTGATGTCACTGTCAGTGAGGGCATTCACACATGGGGGCAATGTTTAACATGTTGCTGGACTGACCAGAAGACTACATGAGTACACAGGTGTAAAAAATAAAAGTGTCAGCATATGATTCTGTATAGTGGTCTGGAATTAGCTGGCCATCTTCCAGTGAGAATCATTGGAAAGCAGCAGTGGCGAAGCAGTACAGTGGATGATACTTACAATATAATCCAGCTCATCTCCTGTTACATTCATTGCAGATATTGAAGGTGAATAGAAAGTAATTATTAACTTCCTAACTGTCATCCGAGACCACACTCTATTCCCCAGTTATAAGCCTTCGGCTCAGACCCAGTGGCAAAAACAATGGAATGTTTTTTGTGCATCCGAATCAAATTAAATCCCTAAGTACTGTATGCGTCCTCTGTAAGGATGGCAGGTCATCTCTTGTTTAAATTCTGTCCTCATCCTGATGAATCAAGGCACTTCTCGGAGGAGATGGTGAAGAGCCTTCCCCTGTCTGGCAGGCACGTTACAATAAGTACTCTAGACCTCATGCTGTCAATTTGAATTTAATGGTTCGAGTTCACAGTTTACATTTGTTTTGTCATCACAAATTAATCTTGGACTGCTGGACACAACCTGATCTACTCCAGCCCGTGCACCATATCACCACAGAATAGTTTATTGGATTACAAAGTTGGTGCTATGGCTTTGTTTTGCTGGGATTGGACGCTATTCCATGACAAAAACAAGAAGCGTCCTTTTTTTGTAGTCTGTAGTTCACCTGTTCTATAGTCATTCTGAGGCTAGGGATCACCTGGATGTCCTTGGTATACAGTACCCCTTTTTGACTTCAGATGCAGGTAAACTAGAGTGATTTTAGAGCCAGTTGAACAGAACCAGATTTAACATAGGTCCAGATGCACTTTAGAAACAAACTGATATTAAGACCAGAAATGTCGTAGACTCATAAACACACCTAAATAGACCCAGGGTGAATAGTCATGGGTTGCAGTCACGTAATGTTTTTGGCATGGACGCCGTATTGGGGATCAATTGTCTGGTTTCAGAGCGCAGCACTAATGTAAACGAATGGGAAAAACAGACACATTTATCTCATACAAAATTCCTCTCCCTTCGCTGAAGAGAGTTTTACAACATTCAGAAGCACATCAACCCACCTTCCCTCTATGTCAGGGAAGGTAAAGTATCGCACTGTGTAATACAAGGAGAAGATAAATACTGTTAAACTCGATTAGCCACATTAGCATTTTTTTAATCATAGGGCCTAATAGAAAACAGTTACCAGTCTTGAGTTTCTCTGCTCTTCTGTCTGAATCTGAGTTATTAACACACAGATCATATACAAGCTTCAGCAATTGTTGTGTTTTGTTTTAGTGTGTATGAGACTACAGATACAAGCCACGTAGCTAGTTAGCTATGCTAATTCCTCTGTCTCAGTCTTTTCCCCGTTTACGGGGTAAATAAACTGATCAAGCTGTTCCTGCGCTCTGAGAGTGGAATAGATTATTGGAGGATAATGCATTATCATGACTGTCTTCCTAAATTACTTCCCCTGTTTGCCTTAAAGTTTAATAAAGCAGTCCTCCTTGTTTGATACCGTGAGTTATCAGTGAGTGTGGTTTCCATACACCCGAGGCCGAATCCCAAACGTCTCTCCCTACTCACTACATAGGGCAAAGTCGTTTATAAAATAAAGGTTTGTGCACTCACGTAGTGCATTGTTTATCGAAAATATTTGACTATACTGACCTATACGTTCAAGTTTCCCTGTCGAATGAACGTCTAATTACCGTCTGTAATCACTTTATCATCTGTAATGAGCACTATGTAGGCAACATGGCGCTAATTAGGGACGCCACCCGAGCTCTTCTATTGACTGGCACAGGCGAAGAACTCTTTACAAACGTGACGCGAATAAATGGGTTAGGGACCCATATACTTACATTTCTTTTATTTTAACGTCTACACAAGGACTCCAAGTGTTGACAGAAACAATAAGACAATTTTAATATCACAGTATTTATTTGTGTGTTTGAGTAATGAGTCCCCATATGGCAGCTACTATACTGTGACAACATTATTCAACCCATGATAAGAACCAGAGGGATTATAGACCTAGAGTTACTATAGAACTGGAGGGACTATACACATCAGATGGACTACTGACCCAGAGTGACCATATAACCATATGGACTATAAACAGAATAACTGTAGGTTTAGGTGTACTACAGACCAAGAATGACTCTACTTCCAGATGTTCTATAGACTGAGATAGACTATTATCCAATTGGTTCCTCCACCAAATATACAGTTAAACCCAGTGTACAAAAACATAATGGAAAAACGAATTACAAAATGTGTATGTCATTCTATGCCTACACAGACATCAGCTGAAACAAGGAGCTGTGAGTTTACCTTGGCTTTGAGGACTGTGCAGTGGAGGGAGCTTGTGGCTGACTCATAAAGCAGGTCAAACTCCAGCGTGCCTAAAGAGGCTGCAACAGAGGACCAGAGCAGACGGTAAACAAATCTAATCATCTAATACAGTGCTTCATAACTCTGTTCCTGGAGTACAACTGACCTGCACAATCCAGTGTTTTCTCTGCACAAACATGTCCACTTTAGTTCCAGAGAGGACTGTTAATGAGCTGATTAATTATCATCAAGTGTGAGAGAAGGGAAAATAAAATATGCGAGGCAGGAGCACTCCAGGACCAAAGAACCCATAATCTAATCACTGGAATTTATTCATCAATCAATAGAGTATTGGCTTCTACATCACTGATCATGCCTAAGGGCAGAGACATTGAGTTTGTGGTCAAGAGTTAATCTTATTTGGTGGTCATGATGTAGTTCAGTGTTTTAACATATCAGCTATGCCTTGGTTTTCTCCCACAGTTCAAAAATACATGTTGGTAGGTGGACTGACTGTGTGAAATTGTCCACAGGTGTCTGTGTGTGTGTGTATGTGAGAGTGACTGGGTGAGTGTGTGAAATTATACACATGTGAGTGTGTGAGTGACTGGGTGAGTGTGTGAAACTGTCCACAGGTGTGAGTGACTGGGTGAGTGTGTGAAATTATCCATGTGTGAGTGTGTGAGTGACTGGGTGAGGGTGTGAAACTGTCCACAGGTGTGAGTGACTGGGTGAGGGTGTGAAATTATCCACAGGTGAGAGAGTGTGAGTGACTGGGTGAGTGTGTGAAATTATCCACGTGTGAGTGTATGAGTGACTGGGTGAGGGTGTGAAACTGTCCACAGGTGTGAGTGACTGGGTGAGTGTGTGAAATTATCCATGTGTGAGTGTGTGAGTGACTGGGTGAGGGTGTGAAACTGTCCACAGGTGAGAGAGTGTGAGTGACTGGGTGAGTGTGTGAAATTATCCATGTGTGAGTGTGTGAGTGACTGGGTGAGGGTGTGAAACTGTCCACAGGTGAGAGAGTGTGAGTGACTGGGTGAGTGTGGGAAATTATCCACAGGTGTGAGTGTGTGAGTGACTGGGTGAGTGTGTGAAATTATCCACATGTGTGAGTGACTGGGTGAGTGTGTGAAATTATCCACAGGTGTGAGTGACTGGATGAGTGTGTGAGGGACTGGGTGAGTGTGTGAAACTGTCCACAGGTGAGAGAGTGTGAGTGACTGGGTGAGTGTGGGAAATTATCCACAGGTGTGAGTGTGTGAGTGACTGGGTGAGTGTGGGAAATTATCCACATGTGTGAGTGACTGGGTGAGTGTGTGAAATTATCCACAGGTGTGAGTGACTGGATGAGTGTGTGAGGGACTGGGTGAGTGTGGGAAATTATCCACAGGTGAGAGAGTGTGAGTGACTGGGTGAGTGTGTGAAATCGTTCACAGGTGTGAGTGTGTGAAACTGTCCAAAGATTTCTGTGTGTGAGTGACTTGGTTAGTGAGTGACTGGGTGAGTGTAAGAAAAGGGAACATGTTTCAAATTCAAGTGAGTACTTTCTGCTCAGCTGAATGAAATATTTACAAGATTTCATGAGACAGAGTTCACAGCCCTCGTCCTTCATTCGTGGTGTGTGGGTCCAGTCAGACTCACTGCCTCAGCCTCAGATGAGCCCTGTGGGACTACAGAACACAGCGAGAACACGAGTTCCTCACACACACACAGCACTCACTGTTGTCATCGCTGTCACAGCTGTCAATCTCCACAGATGTGTCCATGCTACTCATGACGGACAGTGTCCCTCCTCCTCCTGTTGCCCCCGGAGACAGGGGGGACAGTAGCCCTCCACCTCCTCCGGCCGGGGACGTCGCTGGCGGAAACCCCAGCTGGTTTGGCGACAGCGAATCGGAGAAGGACGATGTGGGGGAGAGGCGAGGGAAGTAGGCGGAGATCTGCCTGATTGGTCGAATGGGACCCGGGCAGACGTTGATGGCCATGTGCTCCTGTATGGAGATGGTCATCCTCTTGCCTTTCTCCACCGTCATTTAGCTGCAAACACAGATGAAGGAAGGGTGTTGCTTTTTAGGACGTGTCCAATGTAAATAAATGAGGCAATTCGATGTTTTAAACTGATATTCAACAGTGTAGGGCTGAAAGTAATGCCAAGATCTGTAATTGACTGAGCTTTCATAAATACATAGAGTATTTGACATATCAAAACATACAGCCTTCTTTGCTCCATAGAGTGGAGTTTATGCCCCAGAACAAATCATTCATTCATTCATTCATTCATTATCTGTAACCGCTTATCCAGTTCAGGGTCGCGGTGGGTCCAGAGCCTACCTGGAATCATTGGGCGCAAGGCGGGAATACACCCTGGAGGGGGCGCCAGTCCTTCACAGGGCAACACAGACACACACATATTCACTCACACCTACGAACACTTTTGAATCGCCAATCCACCTACCAACGTGTGTTTTTGGACTGTGGGAGGAAACCGGAGCACCCGGAGGAAACCCACGAGGACACGGGGAGAACACACCAACTCAGTCACCCTGCTGCGCCACCGTGCCAACAACACTGGGACAGTGAAGTCAACCACTGCTGCTAATGCAAAGTCACTGGACTGCTCCATGTGTCACAGGAAAGCAGCAAATGCCCAGGCAGACGCCAGTTTTGGCAACATGCTGTGAGATGAGGGGAGGCAGGGGGCCATCCCAGAGAGCGAAGCCAGTTGTGCTCTTTTAGGAACATTGGGGCCATAAAACTCTTTTAAACAACTGACTGTTATTTGTATGTGTGACTGGGGTTTAACTTGTTATTTGCTGGTTGAACTACCACAAAAACTCATTTGTAACTTGAGTTGTTTAGTTTTGTAGAATATCAGTCTGTGTTTACTTTCATGCAGTTAGTGGTCTCCTAAATTTAGGATAAGCTCCACTGTAAGTAATCTGAAACAGCTAAATTAAGTAAATATTACACACCTACGGAGCAGGAATAGAGCAATATCCTCATCTCTTTTCATGATTTTCAATGTTTCGAGTTCTCTCCTTTGTCTAAAAAATCTCAGGTGCCTTTTCTCTGCTGTGAGCAGAGAGAGAGAAAGAATGCCTAGCCTATTGGAACGAGACACTTTTGGCTTTATTAGCTATTTACAGACACTAGGACTTCATAAACACATTAGAATCGCATGTAAGCAGACTGGAGGGCAGCAAATGGTGAGGAAACATCCTCAGAATTTTATAAAAACATGTTTGTACTTAAAATTGTGCATATCGCCTTTAAGAAACTCAGTGTGGATATCCTTTATTTTGTAAGAAACACTGGATGTGTGGGTGTTTACAAATCTCTGGTGATACATCACTGGTCCCTAAAGCAACTTTAGGTTTGGTAATGGAGGTAAACACAAAACAAAACCAAAAAATAAAGAAGTTTTCACTCTGAAAAATATGAACCTGAGTCTATTGATATGCCTGCTCATGCTTATAATGCGGTGAGTATGGATGATGTTTTTCTTAAAAAACGATGCAAAACTGTATTCATCTCATTTGCTTTGTATCCAGATATACTCCATTTCCACACCTTCATCATGCTTACAGCTGCAGAAAGCGTGCTGCGTTCTCTACGCACATTTACATTTTACAGATATTTTCTGCAGCGGTATGCATAATGCATCATTTCAGGCTATAGGGATTCTACCAGAAAAGTGGGTGGGTGGGTGCGCTGATAAATATCTTCATATGATCTCCTTCAAAAGCTCTTTACACGCCCTCTCCCTCAGTGCTTGAGTTACTGTGGGTGTCACTACACAGGCTTTGGCAGACTGGACCATAAAGTCTCGCCAAATCGTCTGAAAGACACAGCGTCCTCAATAAACCGTGCCCAGAATTACACTGGTGGACCAAGCTGAAGCAAGCAGGAAAATGCTTTTATTGATTTTAAACATAATGGTCAAATAAGCCTCAGAAGTAAGTTTATGAGGTTCAACCAAACACAGTACACCGTCTCTGTCAATGGAAAACCATGTATCTCCATCTTCTGTCATGAAAGCCTTGTAAACTATGTGGCTTCAGTTCTATACAAGGCAGCATTGTAGTGTTACTACACACAGTTCTGGGTTCTTGGGGTCTTGGGTTCAATCTATACCTCGGGTCACTATTTGTGGGGAGGTTAGGTGGTTATCCCTGTGTCTGTGTGGGTTTCCAGAGCCTTTACAGGTTTCTTCACACAGTCCACACAGTCCACTCCTGACCCTTTTAATCCTATCATGATTAAGTGATTTAAAAAATATGAATGAATAAATAATTTTTATGTATCATTTAATCATCTGCTGTTACACTACACGCTAACCAGTAGAAATGGCCCAAAATCTCGTTATGTTAATTGCATTAACATTTAAGAACTTTTTTGCATTCACTTGTAGACATACTTTTTTGAAGATACATGGATGACTAGTTCATTATCTAATCCACATTTATTTGCTAATCCTGCTTAAAAGGCCTGAAAACATGACTTACTGCAACCTTGATATGTTGAGTATTTGATCCATGCTTCTTATTTGTCTATGCCTTAGATCTATATTTTTACCACGTATCTCTGAGAATGCAAATGTTGGAACTCTCAGCAGATCTTGAGTTTGTTTACCACCATTCCCACAGCCATCCATGGACAGGAATCCTTATTTTGGGTGGACTGGAATGCCCATTCTCTCCCATACTCAGTACAGTGCAAGCCAGCGCAAGCATCTGTAAAGGCACCACACCAATTTGACAAAGAATAACTGGCACCAAATGAAGCCAGCTGGATATTGCCTTCTATTACCATCACAATCTCCAGCTGTAAAAATTTAAACTCAAACCCGCCACAAAGATTTTCCCAGAATCTGGACATTCGGGTTTGTGTCATCATGTGTTCAAATTCTGAGAATTGGCCAAAATGTCTCTGATGGAAGCTTGTGTGAGCCAACAATGTGGGACACACTGCACAAATATATTGCAACTGTCAGCCATCGATGCTCATAGATGACCTGATGATGACCCACAGTGGGTTTCACTGATATTTAAACTGAGACCCCTCGTGTGCTATGCACAAGAAAAAAGTTACCATCGAGAAATGCCAGGGCACAGGGTCTGACGTTTACCTTTAAAGGAATAGTTCATGAAAAAAGCCTCTTACCCTGTATGGAGTTAATCATTTATAACCTGTTTGATGTGGGAAGTCTGCTTTATAATTTTGCGCTTCTTAATTTTTAGCATTGGGAAAACTGCATGATTAAATCATCAAACACTCTAAATAATGTTAAGGTGTATAACAATTTCAAAAGGACACACGTGTTTTACAATGCACTAATTATAATAAGGTTATTAAAAATAATAACAATAATAACAATTGTATTTACATAGGGATTTTCAAGTACTAACAAAGAGGACAGCAATAAAAAACTACAAACTGCAGTGGTAAATGTACGCAGACAATCAGTGAAGAGTGTCTAACTACCGAATTAAAACAGGCTCACTAAACTGAAAGTCACTCTAAATACTAGCAGTGGTAGCAGGCCACTAACTGTAGACAGGCTCTCTTGGTTGACATTAGCAGCAGCTAGCAACAGAATTAACAGGCCACTAGCTAGCGGCAATAAGGACTGCAGACTGCTAGCCACCGAGCAGCAACAACAAAGTTATGGTCCTTCAGTCGACATCAGCAATACTGATAGCATGCAGCTAGCCACCAGTGATGATAACAGGACCCCTTGGTCAACTGTCCCAGCTGACTGAGGCAAAAGCAGGCAGGATGCTGCCAAAAACCAACACCAAACACAGGCTCCCCTGGTAAGGAAGCCCATTTTTTATCATTGATGATAGCAGGCAGCCAATCAGTAAGCAGAGACAAAGAAACCAGGCTTCCCCAGGTTATATTTATATTTTCATAAATAGTTATAAATCAAACAAAAATGACAGAACAAAGTAAAAACAACACAAGTAAGACACAGGGCGGACTGGCAATATAACAGAGGCACGCCAGCATACTCTTGCCTGAACTGACAACAGACAGCTACACAGACAGGACAAACATTGTTCCCACCAAAATTTGACTTTGATAAATGGAATGACTTATTAGTGAAGAATTTAATTTCATCAGCCCAGAAACTAGATCTGGGTAGAAGAAGGACGACCCCAAATATACAGCCAGAACAACTCCAGACTGTTTCCTTCAAATAAGAGGGAACGTGCTTGCATGGCCTAGCAAATCTCCTCACTGGAATCTCATTGAAATTTATTAAGGACTCCCTCAAAGGGACTTTTAGATCTTTGGGGATGAGCCAGAATTGACCCACAATGCACTACTGAGCCCAGCATAGTAAAGACAAAGACAAAGACAAAGTATTCTCACTATTACAGGCCATTGAAGCATCCCAATGATTTTGAAGCTGTTCATTTTCTGTTATTGTAAAGCACTTTTGTTGTTAATGTGGTATATAAATACAATTTACAGGACATTGTGTATAAATATTACAAGCACAACTATTTAACAAGCACAAAAACAGATGTGCCTGAATAGCGGCATCCACTCACTGTGAATGGACTTTGTAATAAATGAGGCCTTTCGGCTGACACAGATCTGTTGTCGAGAGGCCATTGGCACCCTGTAGAGTGGCAGGCACTGCAGGGAACAGCTCATCTGGTCTTGTAATGTGTGCCAGACAGAAGCGTCTGCTCTGAAATGGAGGATCTCGTTGCTCACTGCCGTGAACAGGTAACAGGGGTTAAGGGGTATCTGCATAGAAGCATTTTGACAATTGCTTCAATTTGTTCAATTCAGTTTTTGTTTTATATGGCACTTTGGTCACATACACAATAGATTCCTGCTATGACTGTAACTCTTTAAAGGTTGATAATATATATCATCAGAATCATTTGTTCTTAATTGATGCCCTAGCCATCTGAAATAAGCAAATATAGAGAGTATAACTGTGATTGCTGGCTGTGGCTTGGTAGGAGATTTACTTTCTAATGACGTTCTGCTTTTAGAGGCAATAAAATCTTGGACATCTGTTTTTTGACAAAGAAGTAGATTCGCTGCAGCCGGCAAATTTCGCATACATGAATTCTGGGCAAATATATTTTGCCTGCAGACTTTTGCATCAAGTTTAGTTTGGTGAAATCTGACATGCAGATTTGTGTCTCCAACCAATAGCGCTGCTCTGGCTGTGTGACATACAATGCAGGCTGTACTGTCTCTGCTGTCTGATCCAACATGGATGAATCTCTGATTGTTGCAGGTTCAGAACAGGAGATATTATACAACCCTTTTCATAGCCCTCTTCCTCTTCGAAGTAAAAGTAGTGCTAACAAAACTTTTCTCTGAGAACTCCTAATTTTCTACACTGTTGCTACAATACTAACACTCTTCAGATGTGAAACTACTGAACCAAAATGGAGGTCTGATTTCCAGCAGACAGGCCTACTTCGCTAGGATGTGAAATGCAAAAACGCAGTGTGAGCAGGGCTTTATGCAAGTGCGCTCAATAACTTATCACAGATTTCTCAACCGTTTAATTATACAGACATCTTGAAGAAGGGGAACGTCATTTCCATTTTTATTCTGTGGCCTCCTGCAGAGTACAGTGGGATCTACAACCTCCAGCACCTTCAACTGATAAGAGTGTTAGCCTTCCAGAGGCAGTCTGCTCATCAATAGTGAGAGGAGGCTCTGTTAGCAGCTTGTCAGAGTGAATCTTAGTCAGTGGGAAAGCTTGACACTGCCCAACTGTGTGTGGCAGTTGTGGGTCAGTCTTAGTTGATGAATCTCGCAAAGCCGTAAAGTCAAAAGGGCAGGAAGAGCCACAGATATGTGCTCTTTAGTAGCAAGTCCACCAAGCACATGCTAGCATAAAGAAGTCACAGGAAGGATACACTTGTTTTATGAACACTCCAACCAAAGTGACATTTTTAACCATTGCTGCATCTGTTGGACATCTGTCTACTTGCATCCTGTAAAAATGATGCACAGTAAAACTTTACCATCTGAAGGCTGTGAAAATCCCTCTTCTGATAAAGCAAGCTGAAGGCAGGAGAAACTTGAAACTATTCGGAGGAACTACAGCTGCACCGGAGTGGATTTTTGAGGGTAGGATATTTAAAATCTCCCACCTTTCCACTCACTGGTGAATACAGAAAGAGGCCAGATAGCTAAAATAACTAGTAGCTTGGTGAATATCTTAAAGAGAAAGTTGGGTTTTTTCACAGCCGAGCCTTTCTAAACACATATATGTTGATTTATGGATATCTTGGATAGTTTCTAAACAAAAAGTCTGAATAATAGTTTATTAAAAAATCATTTAAAACGTCACCTCCACTCCTATTAGACTCTTTTCCACCTCAAAATCCATATCACACAAACATTGTACACACACTGCTTGGCTGATGCAGACACATATGGAGAGGAATTAGTGCCAAATTTAAAAGCAGATGTTTCTTGTAATGATTTTATTAGATGTGTCGTTTATAAAAATGCAGTCTGCAGCTGTAAGTTTCTAGGTGTTTTAGCTGCCTTTGATACATATTTTCATTAGACGAGTTTGTGGATATATCCTGGAGTGTGTTCCTCCTTGTTTTGGTATGCGCTTAGTCAGAGTCAGAGTTAATTTTTTTTTATCACGTGATGCATTTTCCTACTTTAAAATGAATCAAAACCTGGACAGGTTTGTCCCACCTCCAGTACTCCAAACCTAAAAAGGAGCATCATTGCAGGGATACATAGACCATCAGAATGAAAACAACGTATTTGTATTGTACTGTTGTATTGTAATATACTGGTTTAGTTCCTTAAAAATAGTGGTTTTTGACAATTCATTTAGCATAATTAGAGCCATACATTCATCTGATTATAATTGGTTTAGCATAAAAATCATGTGTGGAGAAGAAGCAAAATAAAGTGTAGTAAATGTAATTTTCAAATCATCAGTATACGATAGAGAGGATAGATTACTCAAACTACAGAGGGGGAGAGGAAGTGGCTCAGAAATCAGTGGCTAGGCTTTTACTGTTTAACACACTAGGAATGGCTTTATGAGTGTGATGAATGAAAACATGTTAACAATATCAAATCCTATCACACACATGAGGCTGAGGGATGTGACTGAAAAACATGACAAATATCTCAACTCATTTATTAAACTCACAATAAAGGTTTGAAGCAGAATGCCAGTTTAAAATATGAGAAAGTCAAAATATTCACCATTTGGACCAACTCTGTGGCTTGCTAATATAGCACACCAGGCTAGCCACATGCTAGCATGCCAAGAGAATTAAAGACATTTCTGAGCTGAGATAAAAATAAATAAATAAATAAATAAATAAAAAACCTTCATGGGGAAAGTAATGCCATCCGTGAATGAAGTATTGAGGTTGTCCGACAGTTTGTTTGACAGGGAAAGAAAAAAATATTTTTACTTTATTGTTCTTCCAGAGACTAGCTAATTCTAACAGCAATATTTATGAGTCATTAGCAGTCACATTGAGCCGGCTGTACTTCTGGGGAAGGGACTGAAGAACAGATGGTGACGAAAAGCTTGAATGAAAAGACTTTCAGCAAATTACTCAGAGCAGGTACTATCCCTTAAGCAGGAGTTGTGAGAAAGTGAGAGAAGCCTGGCGTGGAAATGAAGATAATGCTTTTCCGGGCTTCGCAAAGGGAAAAGTGACTGACAATGACAATTAAAGCCCCATTAGAGATAATGTCTTTCAAGATCCTTTCTCACCTTGAGAGAACCTTGGAAGGATGGTATAATGTACAGAGCATGTAAATCCTTAGTTTGGTTGGATGTCCAGGGTCATTTGCCCCCAATTAGCACAGCCAAGGCTGAGGTAAAGAATGAGAACCTTTTGTTTTTATGGTCAATAAACCCTGCCTTGGTGTAAAGGCTCCACTTAATAACAAATGCAAGAGGCAAACGGCATCTCAGCCATCAAGAGTGAAATGTTTATTGGTTCCACTGCATTGTGCCCAATGAGGAGGATAACAATGGCTAAAGATTAATAGCTAGGGTGAAAAAACATCCTCTTGTCCCAGTCCTATTTCCGGGCTGTAAAAAATATGTCTGGCTGGGATTTCAGAGCAGTGTAAAATGCAAGATTTCACATTGATTTCACGTCAGTGTTTGCTTCGACAGTTGATGTACTTTCTGTGATCGGAGATTTATGCGCATTATCTGTTTAAGTCCTGCTTTCTCACCACGACTATGGGTCCAGGCAAACCATAATCTAAAAAATGCCTAAATGAAAATTTAAATAAACCCAAATCAGTTTGACTTTACTATTTTTTTTAAATGTATTTATTTATTTATTTTATTTATTTATATATTTATATTTTCATTTTTGCTTTTTACTTGTTTATTAAGACTATTTATTAATCCTGGTAAATGAGTACATGTTTACGTATTTGGTCCATTAATATAGTTGCGTGATTTTAGCAAAAAAAAATTCTCCTTACCCCCTTTCTCTTACACACACACACCCTGACATAGTCCTACAACTTAAGCTTACTTGAAGCCCCCTAGCCACAACATCTTAGCCACAACGGACGCCTGTGTGTCCCTGGTGTCCTCTTTTTATAAAACAAAATATGGTCACTATATTTATAGCATTGTGTTAAAAAGGATGTAACTTAATGTATCAACCAAATGGCCTTAATTATTTCTTATAGTAGAGCTGCCTCTTGGTGAGTTCAGTCGAGGGACAACACTAAATACCGTAGGCTTTAGAGGATGTCATTATGAATACAATGACTACAACTCTACTACGACTACGACTTTACTAGCACTAGAGTTACTAACACTTGGATGGTTCTTAACTGCTTAATATCGAGAACTAAAAGGAAATTTAAAAAGGGCTAAAACAAGCAGATTTGATCATGAACAAACTGATGCACTTGTGTATATGTTGTTATATATTTGTAAAGCTACAGTTGTCTCGTGACAAACATTCTGACAGACTGCATCTCAAGAAAAAAGAAAGTAATGCAAACTAACCAACTACAAACCGGATTCCAAAAAAGTTGGGACACTAAACAAATTGTGAATGAAAACTGAATGCAATGATGTGGAGATGGCAAATGTCAATATTTTATTCGTAATAGAACATAGATGATTTGTTTAGTGTCCCAACTTTTTTTGGAATCCTGTTTATACCACCACCACTCTCTTTCTCACTGTTTCATTCTCTCAGGCCCCATTCCTAATTACAATCATCTTCCCTGCTATTTGGCTTCCTGTCCTCCCTTCCTCATACTCATACATTCTCCCATTTTACTATTATTTCTTTTATGCTTTTTTCATTTTTTTCCACTCCAGCAAATCACTGTGGTGGTACCTTTTGCTGTCTCTGTGGTGCTAGCCTCGAAGGTACATATTCTGTACCTTTAGTTAGTGAAATAATTGTACCGTGTTCTATTATAATTGCACAATTTTAAATTGTTTTGATTGATTTCATATGCTCCATTTCATCTCCAGGACTTATATTTTTTTGTATTATTTTACACAGATCTGTCATGAAACATTACAAATCTTCACCTCTCTTTCTGGAGAAGAGAATGTAATGTACCTTTTGGGGAACACAGCTGGACTTTACAACCTTTAATGCTCAATAACATACCTCTACTCTACCTTTCTTTCTGAGAGTGTAGTGTGAGAAAGTCAGTGTTGTAGTTCAAGACAGTCAGCGATGCATTAGAGATGGTCAGAGATTAAAGTAGACCTAAACATGAGAAACTCTCTTTATTTAAGTGGGTGTGCACATTAATTTGAGGATCTGGAGGACCTCCACTCACCCATACACTGAGAAACAGTGCTTCACAGGGCAACACAGACACACACACACATTCACTCACACACTCACACCTACGGACACTTTTGAGTCGATCCACCTACCAACGTGTGTTTTTGGACCGTGGGAGGAAACCGGAGCACCCGGAGGAAACCCACGCGGACACAGGGAGAACACACCAACTCCTCACAGACAGTCACCCGGAGCGGGAATCAAACCCTCAACCTCCAGGCCCCTGGAGCTGTGTGACTGCAACACTACCTGCTGCGCCACCGTGCCGCCCATGCTCCTTACAGGCACACTATAATTATACCTCTCCCCAAGAGCAAAGTTGGGGTCAAATGACCAGGGAGGAAATATTAGAAAACAAAGCCAAAAGAGTGCAGAAAAATGGTAAAAATGAATGGAGAAGAATGAGACATATGTAACACAGATGAAAACAAGTGGAGAAAGAAGACATCAAAATTAAAAACGCAGCTTGTGGGTGCCATGCTGGACACTCTGCACTGTGTTTGAGCTCTGTGTGGCTCATTCTTATTTAAAGGAATCAGCCACCTTTTTCTTGCTCATCTGGGGCTTTCCAATTCGTACTGTTGATCTCTTGTTCTGATTATTAATTCTGTAAAGCTGCTTTGCGAGAACACCAGTTATAAATAAATATGATTTTATCTGGAAAAGAGGCATAATATATCTCTTTTAAGGCAATAGTCAGTGAAACAGCAAAAAGACGAAAAAAGGGACAGAGTCAGTGGAGCTACTTGCTGAAAAGCTTAAAAGCCTTAATAGTGCTCTCAATTTATTGACCCAGACATTCAGGCACTCACGTTACGATCTCTAGTCAGCTGGCGATTTTGGTGAAATATGCTACACGCTCAGAAAAACTCAACATGGTGGTACCTTTCTCTGTCTCTGTGGTGGGACATTCATTAGTATATCTTTTATTCTGGAATATAATTGGATTTTATATTAATTATGTATTTTCACAAAGAAAATAATAAAACAATTCACAACTTTGCATTAGTAACTGCTTCATCGCAGCAGAAAACAGTCCTACTGCTCCACAGACCAATGCACGCAAGTATTTTTGGTCTTGTTCTACACAGTCCATCCCTATACATAGAAGACATTCTGAAGTAGACTGACAGACTAAGAGTCCGCTGCTCTGCTGTTTAGAAATTTTATACTAGAATTGGTGAAGTGTACTCCATGGTGTCCTGTGCTTGGGTCAGTGTAAATGTCTAACAATATTAGAAACGTAGAGCAAAAATACTTAAATATTACAGAGCACTTTTCTGAGAAAATGAATAATTTAATATGTGATTCCTCACAAGTCAGCCGACCTTGGAGAAAGTGGTGGAACCAAGGTGGACAATTGACTCAGAGCATAAGATTCAAGAGCTGAGGCTCAATGAAAAGCTCTTTGTTCATATACATAGTCACAAATACACATTACATTACATATTATGTTTTGTAATAGTACTATAATAGTAACAGTAATATAATACTGAATAAGTTTCAGAACATTATTTGTTATTGTACCAATTTATTACTGTTTCATTATATAGTACCACACGGAAGTGTAGGACCAAACAGACACTCAACAATTGTGACACTAAACAATTGTGTACAATTGTTGACTCCCTGTGTCCGCGTGGGTTTCCTCCCATGGTTCAAAAACACACACTGTAGGTGCATTGGTGACTCAAAAGTGTCCATAGGTGTGTGTGAGAGAGAGAGTGTGTGTCGCCCTGTGAAGGACTGGCGCCCCCCTCCAGGTTGTGTTCCCGCCTTGCGCCCAGTGATTCCAGGTAGGCTCCAGACTCACCGTGAACCTGAACTAGATACAAGGTTACCAATAATGAATGAATGAAAATCATATGGTCTATATTTACACACGTATAAAGTTCAGTACTAGAAGTTGGTTGCATTTTCTACAACAAAATTCCATACAAACTCCATAAAGGAGTCCATAGTGGTGCTGCCACCTACAGCTTTACATTGTGTTGAGCTGACTTCTCATAGTGGATGGATAGACACACAGCTGTGGATTTGTGGACTTTCTGTCAAACATAGAAAGTGCTGTTGCATGATTGTTAATAATCCCAACTTCTCATTAGTTTTTATAGATTATTTTTCAGCTTTCGCTTATATTTCCTTGACTTTCCTCTTCTACTCTCATTTCCTTTCATTTTATCCAGGTGTAATTGCTTTTAAATGCAGTTTAAATAAGTGAGAGGTGATCTCTGGCTTTTGTGCAGTACTGTAAAAATGAGATTAAAATAATAAACGCTTGGACAATATAATGTGTCCAATCCTCCGCCTTGGTTTGGTGAATAATAAGGGGTGATCCATCTAAACTGTCATCATAGCTGTAGACAGGAAGTATGTGCTGCCTTGTATTCACTCTGAGCACTGATAATCATCTCTGATCAAATCGCCCATTCATAAAGTATAAATGCTTTTTTTCAGACTCTTTATTAATATGATGTCATTTGCAACATTTCCTTCTCATTACAGCAAAATTCTCACACTTCTACAACCAGCACTTCAGTGTCTGCCAATTATACACCGGTATTTTTAGAAGACAAGAGCAAGAAAGACAGACAGACAGAGAGAAAAATAAAAATGAAGAGAATGATTTAGAAAGCATGTGACAGAGAGACAGAGAAGAGCGAGAGAGTGAAAGCAAGAGACAGAGAGAGAGGAGTGATTTAAAAACAGTGAGAAAAAAGTCAAGGTAAAAAAGAGAGAGTGAGAGAGAGAGAGAGAGCAAAATAGAGTTAAAAAAGGGCAAGAGAAAAAAAATGGAGAGAGCCTGATAGTGATGCACTCTGCTTCTAATTATACATGTGACTCAAGTGTATATGTATGTATGTGTAAGGGGTGCGGACGCAAACGCTAAGAACACAGACATTATTTACAGGGAATAAACAAAACTAAACGAAACAAACACAACACAACCGGGGCATGAAACGGGCAAGGGAAACGAGCAAGAGAAACGAGCAAGAGACACTAAGAACACTAAGAACAAGGCGAACATACAAAGAACAATCCAAAGAACAACGAACGCGAAACAAGGAGCAAGGTACAAGAAACTCAGAACAAGTAACAAGGTACAATGAAAGACAACAGGAAGTGAGGGAAGGGGACTTAAATAACACAACAAACAAGAAACACCTGAAACGGATAACAAGGGAAACGATGAGGAGGCGGATCAAAGGCGGGGCATGAAAGTAAACAAAACAAAGCCATGTGCTGAGAAAACGGACTAGACGGGACGTGAGTGTGACAGTATGTGCTAATGTGATTTAGCTTTATAGTCACAATGGTGCCACTGTCATCACGGTACAATAAAGTGACGCAGGTGAGCGCACAGAGAAAGTGTGTGTGTGTATATGTCACTACCATAGCTGACCAAATAGGCCTGTTGCTGACCAAACAACTCATGGTAGCACACAACCCTACAACAGCATGAAAAACTATATAGAACCTGACGGTGAGGTGAAGTGATGCTGCTACAGAAAGATAAACCTCAACATCAGAGTCCAGAGAAGCAACAGTGACCACACTGGACATTCCAAGCGGACGAGGGAAGAAGAAATGCTTCCTTTATGACAGTGTAGCAAGGCATGCCTCAATATCATTCAGCTCTTATTGCTTCAAACTACACTTGTGCATTGTTTATACAGTGATAGGAGACATGGTAGCACACTCTTTATGCCATAAGGCGCAGTATGAATGTGCACATACAGTGACTCCCCTATTTTAGCAAATGGTGCCAGTCAATTTCCAGCTCACCAGCAGGATGGCCACTAGGGGGCTGTGGAAAGAAGCTGTGGCTGGTATTAGCAGAAAATAATGAATTACCGCCCTAAACCAGGTTAAGGCTCATTTATACTCCCTTTAAGTACAAAAATCAATGTGCCTATTTCAAATGTTTTAGCCTTCACTGCCCACATATTTTTATTTGGAGTGAATGTTAAGCAATACATCCACTAGAGGGCAGTTCAGAGTTTCTGACAAAACAAAGTCAAATAAACAAATAGACAAAACAGGCAGCGGTGTAAAACTGCCATAGTCTGTGACACCATTAAATACTTCACCATGTGGAGAATTCTTTTCACTTATTTTATCAGTGGTCATGTTTTGCTTAAACTATTGGCTGCTGTGAGCTTATTGGTTATCGTGGTATTGCTAAGTTCCATCTGTATCCTTAAGCTTTCCGAGAATGTGCACAAATATGGATGAAATGAAATTTACAGACAGAAGTTTTCATGCGTATCCGTACCGCACAAATATAAATGAGCCTTTAGTGTAACAACATGTTTGATGACCATGCTGTAACAATGAGTCCCTAGGCTAGACGCCTAATGCTACAGTAGTCTACATCTGTAACATGTTTCAGATAGTAGTCACTCTGAATACCGGCATCTACCAAACGGAATAATGCAAATAACAGACCCCAAAAAGCAAATACTGAGTACTTTAACAAATCTAACCTGGTATAGCACATTCATTCATTAATTCATTACTATAACTGCTTATCTGGTTCAGGGTCGCGGTGGGTCCGGAGCCTACTCGGAATCACTGGGCACAAGGTGGGAACACACCCTGGAGAGGGCGCTGGTCCTCACACATCACACCTATACACACTTTTCCAGTGTGTGTTTTTGAACTGTTGGAGGAAACCGGAGGAAACCCACATGGACACAGGGAGAACACACCAAACTCCTTACAGACAGTCACCTAGAACGGGACTTGAACTCACAACCTCCAGGTCCCTGGAGCTGTGTGACTGCAACACTACCTGTGGCACCACCGTGCCCCCTTGGTACAGCACAGTTGTTAGTTATTTAGTTTTTATATTAGCAGTAGGGGTGGGCAATGTGGCCCTAAAATAATATCACAATATTGCAGGGTATTTTTGCGATAATGATATTCTTGGCGATATGAACACAACACTAAATTAAACATTTATTAATTTCAGGAACACCCTACTGCAACAAAATAAATGTTATATTAATATTCATTTTATTAAATAAAATATATTCTTACATATCACCATGGTGATATTGTACATTGTACATTGGATATTTTGTAACCAAACCTCCTCCACAAGACTGAAGTCACTCCCGTTTTGGAGCAGATTTCTTGACCTCAGAGCCACATTCCACTGTACCTTAATGTGCCTAAATAACTCATGTAAAGAACATATACCGTTATGGGTAACTGCATGATGTCATTACGTAAACAAGCCGGAATCATGATCTGACGTATATCAAGATATTGATTTTTTTTCAAATCATTTTAAAAATTATGATGATATTATCGCTACTGACACAATATGGTATCCCTGATTAGCAGTGTTTTTTATATTTAATACATAAACGTATAATTACACTGCATTATTATAATTATTGTTTTTATTATTTGATATATTTCTTTATTGTTGTTGTTGATGTTGTAATCCTTCCAGGATAATCTCAAAGTTATGTTGCTGTTATACAGTAATGACGATTATTAGTATGATAACACTCACACCCAGAAGTCAAATGATCACCACCAGTGTTTTCAGTTCATCCACACTGACCCGAGAGTAAGCAGATAAACAGACAGATATTGCCTGTAATGTTTTAAATGTAGCTATGCTAATCACGACAGTTCTATTATAATATTTATATTTATATTAGAATATAAACAAGTGAAACCAAGAAAAGTGTGAAAACCTGAAGAAGGTCAGTCCTTACCTGTGTGATAGTCCAAGCGTTAAAGTTCTCATAAACAGAAAAAATCCTCACCAGACGGAGTGAGATTAACAGGTGGGAAGGAGGCACGCGGGTGGAGTGAGGGATGAAGGAGAGAGAGAGAGAGAGAGACAGAGAGAGAGAGAGATGACAAGCTTCTATGCAGTCTTCATCCAGCTTCAGCATCTATAATTTAAGTGATGCTAAACAGCAAGAGGCATTAAAGACATTGAGGAAGAGAGGAACGGAGAGAAGGAATTAATAGAGTGGGAAGTGAAAAGTGAAAAGAGAGGGAGGAGCAAACATAAGGGGGAAAAAAGCTAGGTTAGAGAGTCGAGAGGAATTCCTTGAGAGTGTGTGATGCCTCTGATGTTATGCGAGCGACTATCTCTCCCTTTTCCTTCTCCCCCCACCCCCCTTCTTTTCCTCCCTCCCCCTTTCCTCTCTCGCCCACTGCAGCATGGTGAGACTATGGACTCTGCTGTTGAAACACACGCTGCCTGAGGTAGTTAAACACAGGAGAATTAAAGGCATGGTTTAGTTTTTTTCCCTTAATCCAAATGTAGTTGTGAACCAGCGAATGTCTGTTATATGGGGTTTGTTTATTTAAAGCAACACTAGGTTGTTTTTTTTAACGTTAAAATTACAGCTTCAGTATCATTGTGATTTTTCACTGACCTGTAACAGGAAGAAGAGAGCTACTTGCTACTCCAGGCTCAGCATTGCAGAAACTCTTAACTTTTGAACCCATAGGTGCGAGTTGTAGTTTCACTCTGTTCTTCAGTGGTCAGCACCCTCACAGGATCAGCCCAGAGCAGGTGTGATTCTCAGTGCTGCAGTGTCACTGACGTGGTGGTGGCGCGTTAGTGTGTGTTTTGCTGGTATGAGTGGATCAGACACAGCAGTGCTGCTGGAGTTTTCAAACCTGTCAGTGTCACTGCTGGATGGAGAATAGTCCACCGCCCTGTGTCCAATGATCAAGGACTAGAGGATGACCAACGCAAACTGTTCAGCAACAGAGGAGCTACTGTCTCTGAGTTTACATCTACAAGGTGGACCAACGAGGGATGAGTGTCTCACAGATTGGACAGTGAGTGGACACAGGGTTTAAAAACTCTAGCAGCACTGCTGTGTCTGATCCACTCGCACCAGCACAACACACACTAACACACCACCACCACGTCAGTGTCACTGCAGCGCTGAGAATGAGAATGGTCATCTGGCCAAAAAAAAAAAAAAAAACAGACGGACAATAGTCTGTAGCTGTAGAACTACAAATTGCTTCTGTAAGGTTAGTGGAAATGGGGATGTAATTTTTTTGAAGAGTGTTATAGCAGCTATATTCCACGTTTCTATGTACAACTATAGAAAGGAGTTTTCACACGCCAAAAATATTTATTATGTGGAGAATTTTGTAAATCTAATTTATGAAAATGTCACTTTAATCTCTCTCTCTCTCTCTCTCTCACTGTATAATTAGACAGTGGCACTTCGGGCTGAGTGACAGACTCCTCCGTGCTGTTTCTCACCGTTTGGTCACGGCTTTTATTCGTATACTATGCCTTTCTTATCTTTCCCTTCTGTGTACACACACACATGCATAGCGTGTGCCTGCAGCACGTCAGCCTGAATGCTTTTGTTCACATCTCTCCGGACCTCAGATGCCCACGCTCTCTCTCCCTTTATTTCCCTCTCTCTGCCTGGGGGCCTTATAGCGCGCCGTCCTGTTTGTGGCTGATGTAGGGATTAGAATGCAACACGTTTCGGACATTCATTCAGCCACAAAGCCCCCAGCCTCCTACATTCCTCCGGTAGCTGCTGCTCTGATGGATTGTGGTCACTGGCCAAAGCACTGGCCTTCTGGTAGTGCCTGGACACACACTGTTTTACAGCTTAATCCATGTTCTGTGGTGTTAAAATTGATCACTTGTTCTCACTACAACATCCAAGGATATATGGGCCTTAGAGAGCATTTACAGAGAGAAAATTGTAAAGTGTAGAGGTCAGAAAGCTTTGGAGAATTATGAGTTAATATGTGTGAGGGAAATTAATAAGTCATCTAAAAAAGATTATTTGATAGAATTTTTTGTAATTATTGTTATTATTTGCTAATAGATACTTCTCCTACAACATCATGTATTAATTACCATATAGTATCATTTCGCTCCATACTCATCCCCAGTAAGTGGTGGTAATGCCAACCACAATGAACCTAGAAAAAGAGAAAAAGTAGACGTACATAGATGGCCATACTTTGTCATCATTGCAGCTTCCACTTTTTCAGGACTCTTTTTTCAAAAGCTATTGTTCAAGGATATATTTTTCACACCTCCAAAGTTCAGTCTTAGAAGTTGTTTGCATGTTCTGCTTTGGGTGATCAAAGTAATCCCAAACAAATTCAGTGATGTTGAGGTCTGGGCTCTGGGTTTGCCTGTATACGTTCCGAGAAGACTCAATTATTTATTTGATTTACAATTAACCATACCATTATCCATTTTTAACTATAGTTTGTTTTTCCTTTGATGGCATTATATTTAATCTTCTTTAAAATATTTCCTGAAATTGAATTATTTGTACACACATGCACCCTCAAAGTTTTGACTGGAAATTACATCAGTGAAGTGTGGTCTTTATCTTATTCCAAATATAGTAGATCAACCAATGTATATTTGGTACATGAAACCTGCTTTATTTAGTCCAACACATAAGCTACGAGGCTAATGTAGCTAACAACCAGTATACACACATTAAACATGTTAAGATTTCGACCCTGTCACTTACTGTTAGCAACCAAAGGACAAAATTACAGACAAAATTCAGACTTGATACTGTTTATATCCATGTTATGTAAAACAACATTAATTTATACTAATAACATTTTATTCAGTTTTTAACCACTTTTTTGAGGTTACATATAGTTTAAGGCTAGGTCATGATCATTTGATCATCATTCATGATCATTTAGAAACAAATTAAGGTAGCAGTGTCCATTAATTGTTAGCTAGATTAATGGAATAGCTCCATTGTAACACTCTACATCTATTTTCCCATATACCAAATTGACATGCTGCTAACAGTTCAACAAGCCAAACAGAGAAGGAAATGGAGAGGACATTTTAGAGAGAGACAAATTAGCATGATAAATAATGTGCGATCACACATGAAGACCTAATTATTTGAGTATTAGTTAAATGAAGTCCAGTGTGTGACTGCATGGTATAAAAATAAGCATGAAATTAGGCCATTATCACTATAAAATTCTATTAGTTGTTACTAATTAATGCTAATAATGACATTCTCCTCACAGTGCCACGATTAAAAAGAATATATTCAGCAACCTGGGGCAGAGAGCAAGATGACAGTGACTATGAATACAGTGAGAGTGAGAGAGAGAGAGAGAGAGAGAGAGAGAGAGAGAGAGAGAGAGAGAGAGAGAGAGAGAGAGTTGGTATGGAGACCATGAGGGGAGAAGTCCAAAATTAATAGACCATTATTATGTATCAGTTTCAAAACATACTAAAACTAAATATATCCTATTTTATCCTGTCCTTTACTATACACAAAACTCATTTTGGCAATGGATTTCAATGGAAATGAATGCAAGGCTTGAAAATAGTATATTTAAAGCCAAAGGAAACCATTTTTGTGCAAATAATAAGAATCATTAAATGACAGGATTAATCTGCAGAGAGAATACAAAATATAGTGTGCTATTAAATCCAGGATGTATTATCCCAGCAGATCTATATGTTGCAGTACAACCAAGAGTGGTTCCTTACCAGTGCACATACAGACTTATAGCACTCTGTAAAGTTTACCAATTAAATTCTTTATGAACTGATGACACCCTATATTTCTGCGCTAATTTTTTATGCAGCAGTTCTTGGCCTAGTTGCTAGGCAACAGGAGGAACCTCTAAAACAATCGGTGCAGAGGCCTTGTGGGGTGGGCATTTGGGTGGGTTGTTGTGTTTGAAGGTTTGTTTGTGCATGTGAAAAAGTGTCCCACAAAGTACAAGATTCAGCTGATGACAATAAACAGAGCAACAAAATCAGCAAAAAACAAATCCACAGGAGCTTCTGTCTGTCAATTTTATGATTCAATTTATCCAGAAATATCCCTGACATTACAAATATGAGTCACATAAACATTAAAAATCTGCTACCTTTTAATAAAAAGAGTTTTGATATTGTAAAGTAAGTTGTATTGTTCAGACAATTTAACAGCTACTATGGGTTTGCAAGATATTTTATGTAATGAAAATACAATTGTAGAAATAACAGGTCGTAAATGTACAAAGATTTTGTTACATTTTATTTTACTATTTCTAATTGTTTCTACTTGCCAAAAGAACCCAAGGTATTTGAGATAATGTATTGTAATCACAGATTTGTAAATAATTGGAATGCCCCAGGGTTTTATTTTTTGGCCCCTGCTATTTCAGCGAAGTGTTAAATGTAATAACAGTTTTAGGTTAGTGTATGAAAATCACAGTACTCAGAAGATTCAAATGGTGTGCCTTTAGGGCTCAGTTCATGGGCTTTTGTCATTTACTTAAATCACTGAAAAAGGCCTGCATTGACATTGTCTGTGTAATATATTTGTATATTACAAATTTTCTGACATTTAGAAATTTGAATCTCTTATTTAGGTTTCCACTTGACCAGCACAGAATATGATAAAGTAGGTTTTTTTAAAACTTTCCTTCAGAATGAGTTTTACATATTAAGCTAATTGCTACAATTAGTACTGCTGGGTTGGTTTGCCTGTTCACAGCACTGCTGATAAATGAGCCTGCTGCTGATTTTTTTTTTTTTTTAATGTTTTTTTCTGTCATTTGTTTCTGTATTTAACCCTTTTCCTTTTCTTAGACACCTTCTTAAATGTCTGCCCTTGTAGAGATCCACTGAATGTGCATTTAGAGTGTTGTTTTGTATGGGTTTTTATCTTCAGGACAATTGTTAATAATGAAGAAAATGTTTTTTGTTTAGCTTTTGGTTTTAAAATGTTAAGCTTTTAGCATGATGTAATTTAAGTCATTTAAATAATCCATTCTCTTAATTGTATTTAGCTTATTATTGGCAATGTAAGATATGTGCTTTCTTTCTCTTTTTACCAGCTAATAAAAAGTAACAGTACAGAACCAATTTAAAATGATACAGAAATATAGATATAAGATGAAGAATTACACTGCATTAATTAATCAAATTTATGCCTAAATATTTATGGTACTGCCTGCTAGCTAGGCTAGGCTGGCTAACTGTGATCTGGACAGCTAATCAAAGTAAACTTTTTACTTTGTTCCAGACTAAAATACTAAACTGTTGAGTGTTTTTGTTTGACTGCTAAAGTGTTCCTAATAGAACAAATGGAAAAGAAGAGATAGGAAGAAATATCTGACAGAAAAACAAAGCTTTTGTGCAAAGATGTGTAAATATGTGAGATAATGTGATGCTATGTGCACAGATTATGGTCTCTTACAGTTGTACTGTAAATATCACCCATTAACACAAACATGTCAAAGTACAGGGGCCAATTACTCTGACATGGTGCCAACAGGAGAAATCACATGACCTTCACAGGCCTCAAGCAAAGCTGGAAGAAACGCTCTGTAGCTGATGACCAATCAAACTATTTTTACTCGGATAGAGCAAATGGTATTTGGTTAGCATTTCCATGTGTGCTTGTTAGCAAGGTTGTTTCTGATGCAATGGTTTTACTAAACACATCTTGGTCAATGAAGTAGCGGTCAATATTTCATATTGCCTGGTGCCCATAGATATATCATTTCATATTCTGGCCACTTAAAACTTAAAGTCTGTGACACCAGGTGCCATTTGCTGCGCTAAACATGGGGACTATAGGGTAATCAATATGCAGCTTCTCCACAACATCCTGTTTCAATTAATTTTCTATAGACATTATACAGCCTGTTTGTGAGAGACTTGGGGTGTCTAAAATCGTTTGGATACATAGTGAAGTTTGGGATTTTCAGTCTGCCGAATGGGCAATTTGCGTGGATCAGATTTGCTGGCAGAAAGGAAACACAACTAGCATCCACTAGTTAGCTAAAAGCAGCTAAACATTTCTGTGTGAAGTTTTCAGCCAGCTCATCACCTTCAATATTGTCCATGTAGTACATGTAAAAATACAAGAAAAATTGTTTGTGCCCTTTTGTTTTTTTAATCCAACAGGGGCTGGCAATGTGAGAGACTTCTGGAAGACTGCCAATGGAAGCCAGCAGGAGCTGCTGGAACCGTCCAATTATTCACTATGCCTTTGAGACATGGCTGTCTCATGTATTAATGAATATTCATATGTTTCCTGTGACATTGCTGTGTGTACTGTCAGAGTTGAATCAATGCTGTTTGGTATAATATGATTTGGTACTCCTTTGTCAGTTTGTTTTCATTCAAAATCTCCACATATATAAAGGTAGAACGTTATACCTGAGTAAGAAGCTAACTCTACCTTGTTCGTGTTTGAGGTTTAACTTATCTGTAAGTTTATTTTATTAACTTTTGATTTACCACAGAGACTCATCAGTCAGTCATATGTGTGAAAGAGAAAACATTAAATCAGTGTTACTCACCTATGGAGCAGGAACAGAGCAATATCATCATCTCTGTTTGTTGTGGCCACGTCATCTTTTCTCTTCAGCCTAGTTCATTCAGCTTGTAGGATGAGCAAAGAACCTGAAGCATTGTGTTATGTCCACGACAGCTTTTCTGCGATAAACCTTCCTTTAAACACAGAGCTAAAAATAAATAAATAAAACACTTTCAGCTATGCCTCAGTGATTGCAGAAGTGTCCGATGCTCCCTTAAAATTAGCGTAGTAGGGAGCATAAATAAGGTATGTAATTAATACAGCATTGTCAGATGCCCTTGTATTTTGATGTTAATTTCTGTGTATGTAGAGAGCTCTCTAAGTTCTCTAAGATGCTGTATTTTCACAAATGTTGACAATCCTTAAAGGTGTGCAAACACAGCTGGTGGAGTTCCCACACAAAAGCATGAAATAAAATAAGAAAGTATCGAGTAGATGCACATAAACTCAGTGTGACCCCAGCACTGGACTACACAGTAGGAAAGGTATGTTTCTGGAGTGAAGGAGCGCTTTAAAGTCATTTGTGATCCAGAACAAACCATCCAGCACCAGAACTGATCTTGTGAATGCCATCAATTCCTTACAGCAAAGCTCCAACACATACTCTTAAAATCTGGTTGGGGGAGGCATAATGGGACAAAGTACTAATAAACACCAATGATTTTAGAGGACATTTTGGATGGGCAGCTGTCCACATATTTTAGACATACGGTGTGTCAGCACCAACCCTGGAATGTGATAGAATTGTGGGGACGAAGAAGTCTCAGACAATGCTGCTTAAACGGGGAAATGTCGCCCCCTGCAGTTTATTTTTACCCCGGAAATGAGGCAGCATGTTTATTCTTCTCCCAGGCCTCAGACAAGAGCAGCCATTTTTCATTTTCTTGATCCTAGCTTTCTAATAATCAAGTATAGAACCAGTAAATAGAGTGTGGAAGTAATTTTTTCCAACAATAGCATATACCTACAGACATGCCTTGAGGACCAATGGACTTTGTATTCAAGGACTGTGTGTAGGACTGTAACTACGAGGATTTACAACATGGAGGGGTAAGCAGGTGTTGCAGCGTATTCTTTTGAATGTGTAGAAGACTGAAGACAGTGTGAGTACTCTTCCATCTTTAAAGGACAGCGCAGTGTTAGTGAGATCTCACAGGAAGTGGTTACACACACATATATATCCTCCCTCGACTCCCCCTTTTTAGTTAGTGTTGTCAGCATATTTTCTGCACAGGACGTTGTTCCTGTTTTACATTTTGCCGACTGCTCTTACCTAATCTTTGTGGTGAAACGGTGGCCTCCAGAGGTTCCCTGTTGTTTACATTTTGACTGAGTTCATGTCCTTTTGATACGAGAGTTGACCCTATATTCCTCTCCAAAGCAAACAGGCATGCTATGTATATTCTTTGGCAGCAAAGCCGTCTATATATTATATATATATATATATATATATATATAGCCGTCTAATATTCAGAACAGCCATCTACTTGCAACACGGGTCTAAACTTTTTTGTACTTGACCATGTAGTACACTGTCACTGTTGGTAGTACACGCAAGGGTACATTCAGTACATTTAGTTAGGGAGCATAATTGTACCATATTCTATATTAACTGTAAATTTTAAATTGTGATGATTTCATAAGCCCAATTTAATTTCCTGGCTTATATTTTGTTGTTGTGTTTTACACAGGCAATGTCCATCAGACAAACAAGGTTTGGAACAGAAATATAGCATTTTATTTACCATCCAACAACCTCCAGAGAATTTATATGGACTATTTGAGTATATGTGGAATGCTATAGGAACACTAGATTTTTCCCCCTCTTCCTTCTTCCCTTGGGCATCCCCTAGTGTAATTCCTTTTTACAGCACTGTACTGAAATCAGTGGGGAGGGCAGAGGCGGGAGGGTGGTGGTTTCAGTGCCACAGATTAATTAAACGCAAAGAATTGATTTATCTACCGGGATTTATAAAAGTGGTTCTTCTTTTCTAAACAATTAATTATGCACAAATTTTGGAAAATCAGTGGATTTGCCTATTTCACATAAATGAAAAGTCCTGCTTATGACAGACAAAGCCTAGTTGTAGCATATTTAATTGACCTATTGAAACATGACTGCAAACGTTTTAGAGTTGCTTGTAGCTCAGATAGTGAAAGTTAATTTTCTTACAATGTTCCTAAATTCTAGTTTTATGAAAAAATAATAAGAAAGCAAGCAAAAAGACAAAATACATATGTTTTAAAGGTTTTAGCAGGAGGGATATTTTATATAGCTTGTATTATATTCCAGTAATCTCTCTCTGCAAAGCAATTTGTTAATAATAATAATTCAGTTGTGCTGGGGTATTACTAAATCAGATTCTTAGCTCTGTGGCAGCTCAGCCAACAAATATTACACAGCTGCAAACTGAGGTCAGCAGAGTGGGATCTTTGAGTGGGAGACTGAGGACATATACAGCTCCTTTGTACCCGCAACGAAGGCCCAGGTTCAGGTCATGCATGGTGCATCAGCAGCAGCCACTTTGGTGAGTGGGAGGCAGTGATGGGAATAGACAATGCCACTGGGAGAAAACAGATCCAGTCTATTCAAAGCTCTGGGTGATTTTTCTGAGAAGTAAAAGGATCATACTTTGCAAGATGTGCTAATGCATTAATACTAGTTACGGTGCAGTTATGATAAATATATCAGCACCCAGTGTGTTTTTATATGGTTTAGAGCTGAGTCACTCTGCAGAGGCTACCTTTATGTTGAGGCTAATCGGCTAGCGCTAAAGAAAGTGGGCCAACAGACAGAGTTCAGGAATTCTATATGGGCTTTTTTTTTTTTAAACCTTTTTTGAATGATGTTAATTCAGATAAATATGTTTTACTGTTTCTAACAAATTCTGTAGAACCAGTTTTCATTTAATATGTATTTATATTTCTATATATACTGTTTTATATGTATAATCAATCAGAGGAAATATTATTGGCTGATAAGACTGCGCTCTGGGAGCTCTCACTTCAGAAAACGACATAAAATAGTTAAACCGCTCTGCGTGTGTTATGTCCTGCCACTTCTTGGTGTCCTACACCCTCTGGATGATAACTGTGAGGATATGGTTGAGACTCAGTGTTTCTGTCTGTGTGGTATATTGAGAACTTTCTTGTTTCTTTTAGCTCTAGCCAACAGTTAATACAGCAATCAGATCTCACACAGAAACACAAATAACAACAAAAAAATAAATAAAACATTACTTACTTCCAGGTTTCAAAATGAGGTGGATAAATTCACTAAGGTAATGTTCTGATGTCTCTGAAAAAAAATCTTTGTACAGTTTATGTAATGCATGGCATCCACCTCTCCAGGGTCAAGAGGCATGAGGTGAACACTATCTCCTGTGTAAGATACAGGAATTGTTTAAGGTTGATGGATATTACTGACAACAGAATCTAATGCACTTGTTTACTTCTTCCAGCTGGGCCTCTCTTGAACACTACAGGGCTGGCATGCTGTTAAGTGGAGCTGGAGATGCCATTGGCTTTAAGTGGGAGTTTGAGTTTTATGGGCCAGTCATTCACAAGGTTGGTAAAAGTATGAGTCATTAACACTGGCATGTCCTTATTCTGATGACTCTATGTGCTCAATTGTTACAAGCTTCATTCATTTGTACACTGATGAAAAACTGTTATTGCGGTAGTACCTTTTGCTAAGTACATTTCAGTTCATTTAGTTAAGTAATGTAATTGTACCTTATTCTATTATATTTATAGATTTTATCTCCAAGACTTGTATTATGTTCTTTTATTTTACACAGTCCTGTAATGAAACTTAGTAAACACATCTAGACTTTTAAACCACTGCTGTACCTTTTAAAGGTTCATTTACACTGTGTACTTTTAATGTCCAATAATGTACCCCTACTGTATCTTATACTGTATCTTATTTTCTGAGAGTGGATGAAATGGTAGAAATAGTCCATATAACAGCAGCAAGGGAAATTGGAAAAGGAATTAACAATAAGGATATTGAAGATTAATTCTTTATTTTTTATAGCAAATGTAACAAAAATGTTCATAAATTTGAAAATTGCCCAACATAAAGAGCTACTGCATACTGAAACACTGCTGACAATGACCCACTTCAACCCAGAAAAAAAACTATCTTGATAGTTTGACCATCATTACAGCTTTGGCAAGAGTGGTTTGTCATCCAGTGTCTAGATATAGCTTCTGGCACAACATGTGTGCAGATGGCACATGGAGAAGTAGATCAGCTGGATGACGACAGCTTTTTTTTCAGGCCAGGCTGGTGATTCTCAGAAAGTGCATCCTTTATTTTATGGTAGATTCAGTTCAAAGCAAAGGATACAGTGTGGATCAATGCAGCTAGATCTGGGGAAACCAGAAACAATTCATTGATTCAGTGACAGAACAAAACTGAAACATAGTCCTCTTGTTTTATTTTGGCAGGAGGTAAAGCAGATGGGAGGCCTGAAGAAGATCAATGTTAAACTGCCTGAATGGCCAGTCAGTGACGATACAGTCCTTCACCTGGCCACTGCTGAAGCTTTAGCAACAGGTTCCTTTTGTCAACCAGCTGTTAATTAATTGAGCTTACCCTGTGGTAAATATTGTCTGATATTGTCTAATAAATTTCTTGTAGGAAAGGAAGATGAGGAGCTTCTGCATGAAGTGGCGTCACGTTACAAAGAGGGGATGAAGGACATGAAAGACAGGGCACCAGGAGCTTCAACCATCATTGGTAAAACAGGCTAAAGCTACTAAAGTAAATATAACACAGGTTTAATAACTGCTTAACTGATAAATATTCAAAACACAATTATTTATGTCAGAAGTAGAATTATGTCTTAGCACCCTTTTTTCTCTCTATTTTTTTCCTATTAACTCAACATTTGTCCTAGTTTAAGTAACAATATGTAATGTTAACCAGTTCTGTCAAAATTAACATTTTAATGGATTTTAAGGTGTTTTTGTCTATGCTAATTAATTATTTTACCCAATTTGGCCAAAACATTCTCTCATAATTCACCCTTTTTACAGATCCTAGTGAAGTATTATTGGTTTTATTTAGCAATGTAAAGACAGCATCACTACTATTGAGTTCAGAAGGTAGATTACATTATGTATTAAAAATCATAATATCTCCCTTTTACCCTTCCTCCTGTCTATCTCTGTGTGTGTGTGTGTGTGTGTATAGTTTGGTGGTGGGCAGAAAACTTGAGTCACTCAGCAGTTCATAGAACCAGAATCTAAGCTGCTATCTAAATCGTCTCTGCAGGCGCATCACAGTTAAATCCAGGAAGCAAAAATGGCTACAGAATTCCTTATAACTCAAAGAGTGGAGGATGTGGAGCTGCCATGAGGACAATGTGTATTGGCATGAGGTGAGGCAGGCACAGATTATCCCATGGGTTTTATGGGCACGTTCCCAAGGTCCCAGGCCACTGGGGGGCCCAATTGAGCAATTTAACAAAGTATGAAAACTTGTCAATATAGGTTACTTGGCCAATTGGCAAACAAGCATACGTTAATTGATAGGAAATAAAGCACAATGATTGGTAACAAGAGGGTCAGGGGCTTGCCTAGGGGTCTATAGCCCCAAGTCTTTTTACATTAGCCCCTGTGGTCAAAATATTAAGACGATGAAGCTCAGCAACTCTCCCTCAGCCAGAGGGAGGGGCTAATACTCCACAGCACGAGAAAACGCGCTTCTCATTGGTTGTCACTTATTTGGCCAATCAGCAGCCAGAGTTAGCTGTCCATTATTTAGTGCTGCAGCCAATGGAGTCAAAGTCCTTTCTAGGACTGAAATACAGTTTTACTCTTACTTTTATAATCAGTGTTATGTCTGAGAGAAAGCAGAAAGTCTTGTGGTTACTATTAACACAGAATATTCCACAAAAATACCCACATCACTGAAAATAAAGCTACTTGGGGGCCAACTACACATTTGTGCCCATGGGCCTATAATTTGATGAACCGGGTCTGGATCTGAGGGCAAATGAATACCATAATAATTAAGCAAAACAGTTTTTCTTTTTTTTCTGACCAATTTATCTCACTCATTTGGTGCCAGATACCCTCGGCCTGAGCAGCTATCCACATTGGTGGCCGTAGCTGTGGAGACAGGCAGAATGACCCACCCTCATCCAACCGGGTTTTTAGGAGGTGTGGCTTCAGCTCTGTTTGCAGCCTATGCCATCCAGCGCCGTCCACTCACCACTTGGGGTCTGGGCCTGTTGAAAGAGGCATGTCCAGTAGTGAAGGAGTTTGTGAAAACAGCAGGATACGCAGTGAGTGAGACGGAGAAGGACTGGGGATACTTCTGTGATAAGTGGGAATGGTGAGAATGGCCCAAATAGTTAAATATGTGTGTAATGATGTATTTCTGTATTTTTTTTTTTAACATCTCCACAAAACAGCTGAACAATTCCAGGATTTAATATAAGTCTTCCCAGAGCACTAGCTAGACAGCAGAAATGTATTGAGATTTTTTCTGCAACTGTTTTGATATGTTTTTTATAAATAAACATGTCATATGATCAAAAAAGTAGATCATCAAATGGTCACTTTCTTTACACGTTTTTTTTTTTCGACATTTTCCCCAGGTATCTTATATTAAGAGGTTTGTCGACTGGGAAGGGTCCAGTGGTTTGGCCTGCCAAATATGGGCCAGAAGAACGAGACGAGGCTTATAAGTCATTCAGTTGGAGCGGATGGGGTGGGAGCAGTGGTCATGATGCACCAATGATAGCATTAGATGCCCTTCTGGGAGCAGGCTCCAACTGGATTGAGCTAATGGATCGGGTTGCCTTTCATGGAGGTCAGTTATCACTTGCATGTACTAATGTCTTTTAACAAGTCACAAATCATAATCTTCATTTGGAGATTATAACCATCATATGTCCCCTCAGCTCTCAATCACCTCAGAGTTTACTCCCCTCAGCTGTCAGTCACCTCAGAGTTTACTCCCTCAGCTCTTACTCAGCTCAGGGTTTACTCCCCTCAGCTCTCAATCACCTCAGAGTTTACTCCCCTCAGCTCTCAGTCACCTCAGAGTTTACTCCCCTCAGCTCTCAGTCACCTCAGAGTTTACTCCCCTCAGCTCTCAGTCACCTCAGAGTTTACTCCCCTCAGCTCTCAATCACCTCAGAGTTTACTCCCCTCAGCTCTCAGTCACCTCAGAGTTTACTCCCCTCAGCTCTCAGTCACCTCAGAGTTTACTCCCCTCAGCTCTCAATCACCTCAGAGTTTACTCCCCTCAGCTCTCAGTCACCTCAGAGTTTACTCCCTCAGCTCTTACTCAGCTCAGGGTTTACTCCCCTCAGCTCTCAATCACCTCAGAGTTTACTCCCCTCAGCTCTCAATCACCTCAGAGTTTACTCCCCTCAGCTCTCAGTCACCTCAGAGTTTACTCCCCTCAGCTCTCAATCACCTCAGAGTTTACTCCCCTCAGCTCTCAGTCACCTCAGAGTTTACTCCCTCAGCTCTTACTCAGCTCAGGGTTTACTCCCCTCAGCTCTCAATCACCTCAGAGTTTACTCCACTCAGCTCTCAGTCACCTCAGAGTTTACTCCCCTCAGCTCTCAGTCACCTCAGAGTTTACTCCCCTCAGCTCTCAGTCACCTCAGAGTTTACTCCCCTCAGCTCTGTCACCTCAGGGTTTACTCCCTCAGCTCTTACTCAGCTCAGGGTTTACTCCCCTCAGCTCTGTCACCTCAGAGTTTACTCCCCTCAGCTCTGTCACCTCAGGGTTTACTCCCCTCAGCTCTCAGTCACCTCAGAGTTTACTCCCCTCAGCTCTGTCACCTCAGGGTTTACTCCCTCAGCTCTTACTCAGCTCAGGGTTTACTCCCTCAGCTCTTACTCAGCTCAGGGTTTACTCCCCTCAGCTCTCAATCACCTCAGAGTTTACTCCCCTCAGCTCTCAGTCACCTCAGAGTTTACTCCCTCAGCTCTTACTCAGCTCAGGGTTTACTCCCCTCAGCTCTGTCACCTCAGAGTTTACTCCCTCAGCTCCCAATCACCTCAGAGTTTACTCCCCTCAGCTCTCAGTCACCTCAGAGTTTACTCCCTCAGCTCTTACTCAGCTCAGGGTTTACTCCCCTCAGCTCTGTCACCTCAGAGTTTACTCCCTCAGCTCTTACTCAGCTCAGGGTTTACTCCCCTCTGCTCTCAATCACCTCAGAGTTTACTCCCCTCAGCTCTGTCACCTCAGAGTTTACTCCCTCAGCTCTTACTCAGCTCAGAGTTTACTCCCCTCAGCTCTCAGTCACCTCAGAGTTTACTCCCCTCAGCTCTCAGTCACCTCAGAGTTTACTCCCCTCAGCTCTCAGTCACCTCAGGGTTTACTCCCCTCAGCTCTGTCACCTCAGGGTTTACTCCCTCAGCTCTTACTCAGCTCAGGGTTTACTCCTCTCAGCTCTCAGTCACCTCAGAGTTTACTCCCCTCAGCTCTCAGTCACCTCAGGGTTTACTCCCCTCAGCTCTCAGTCACCTCAGAGTTTACTCCCCTCAGCTCTGTCACCTCAGGGTTTACTCCCTCAGCTCTGACTCAGCTCAGGGTTTACTCCCCTCAGCTCTCAATCACCTCAGAGTTTACTCCCCTCAGCTCTCAGTCACCTCAGAGTTTACTCCCCTCAGCTCTCAGTCACCTCAGAGTTTACTCCCCTCAGCTCTGTCACCTCAGGGTTTACTCCCTCAGCTCTTACTCAGCTAAGGGTTTACTCCTCTCAGCTCTCAGTCACCTCAGAGTTTACTCCCCTCAGCTCTCAGTCACCTCAGGGGTTACTCCCCTCAGCTCTCAGTCACCTCAGAGTTTACTCCCCTCAGCTCTCAGTCACCTCAGGGTTTACTCCCTCAGCTCTGACTCAGCTCAGGGTTTACTCCCCTCAGCTCTCAATCACCTCAGAGTTTACTCCCCTCAGCTCTCAGTCACCTCAGAGTTTACTCCCCTCAGCTCTGTCACCTCAGGGTTTACTCCCTCAGCTCTTACTCAGCTCAGGGTTTACTCCCTTCAGCTCTCAATCACCTCAGAGTTTACTCCCCTCAGCTCTGTCACCTCAGAGTTTACTGCCTCAGCTCTTACTCAGCTCAGGGTTTACTCCCCTCAGCTCTCAATCACCTCAGAGTTTACTCCCCTCAGCTCTCAATCCCCTCAGGGTTTACTCCCCTCAGGTTACCAGCTCCTTGGAAGTTAGAGACACACATTCTGCTTTTGCATTATTATTGCTGTGCTAATTACATTTACTCTTAGGGGATAAATAACCATAAACAAACTGTCTTAATATAACCTTGCTGCCTTCCTAATAATTACTTCATGAAAAGTTAATTTAGTACGCTGCTTATAGTTACATAATGTAGTAAGCTGTTTATAGTAAAACGCTGTCTATGAAGAGAGCCATGTTTTGACAGACCCATAAAACATGGTGAAACACAGGCAGGAGCGTAGATGGACAAGGTGGAGAAGTTTAACTGGAGTGTAAAGTAAGAATACAATATGCTTAAACGTGTTTCGAGTTCATGCAAAGGTTTCAGTCTTGTTCATTAAAAAAATAATGCCAGAAGCTGTAGAGGGATGTTAATTCTCCAGATTCTCCAGAGCTTCAATCTCTGGAGCCTCCAAGGTTTTTAATTGCATCAGGATGATGACTGACACATGTTAATGTCTCATTTCATTCTCCATAGGAGACAGTGACAGTACTGCAGTGATCGCCTGCTGTTGTTGGGGTTTACTGTATGGAACAGAGGGAGTACCACCGTGTAACTATATAAACCTGGAGTACAGGGACAGGATGGAAAACAGTGCAGAGAAACTCTACAATCTGTCTCACTAAAACTGGCTCACCATCACTGTGTTTAACCACTATTTACCATGATTCATAAAGTCTAACAATTCAGTAATGTATCGTCTACAAAAGCAGCCAAAACGTGTATTAAACAGAATGTATTGCACCCTTTTGATTATTCAGTGTCTTCTTTATTGTGGACCTATCTGTTCACACACTTCTGTTGCAGACTTTCATGGAGGCAATCATAATTATTCATATTTTGCAGCATTCATGCAGGTTAGGCTAAAAATCCTAAACTACTTACCTCACAACCACAGCCCAAAACCCCACAATTTTAACCACTACATAGTTGTAATTCTCACACTTTAAATCTGTCTTTTAGGGTGCTCCTCCTTACCTCCTACATCATGGTTTCCTTTGCAGTTTAGTGAATTAGCTCATCTCCTCTAGCTCAGTGTCCTAGCCGGAAAAAACCCAATCACAATAATAAATAAAAATGTAATCACTTCTGCTTTAAAATGGATTCAAATACAGTGTCAAACTGGTGGTTTCAGACAGCCAAGGTTTCTTACATCATAAACCTCAGAAATTAAACCTTTCCACCTCCAAATTCTAAATATATTATCCTGATGTCAGGACTGGGTAATAGTATGCAAATTACTTGTTTTCTGTTTGGCTGGATTAATATAGCTTCATTTTTAATGGGCAGGGCTATGTTTATATATGTTTAAATTCTGTCACAAAGCAGTGCAATCAAAATTGCCTATTTTATGCAGTTCAACATGGATTGTATGAAAGGCAATGGATTTTTTATGAATCTTTAACAAAGTTTACAACTATAATCTCTTATAATGAAAGAAAGCAAAGCATGCGTTTAAGGTTATGGGTTCTATGGTGGTCAAAAGGCAATTCAGCAGGGCCTGAAAAAATGAATAATGAGGTAGATATAATAACGGCATAGTTTTAAGTGTTAAGTGTGATTGCTGTCATCCAAACGTATTTTAATGAAACACTGATGCTGTGAAAGTTAAATATGAATCTCCTGACTATTAGTTATTAACATATAACCACACGCTAGACGCCCTCTGGCGGCCACGTTAGTTTCTACAACTTGTATAAGTTTAGTACAAAGTTTATCCAGGTAGATTTTCCTGTCTTTATTTCTATTTACAGCTGTAGCTTTACACTTACATCGAGGAAGCAGGGAAACTAAATCTGTATATTGATAAGCGTTCAGATTATTTCGCTCGTTTACCGCTAAAGGTTGCAGCTTGTGTTGTGTCTGAAACTGCTTGGTCCTATATTTGGAGCGGACAGTGGACGACCTAAAAACGGCAAACGGAGCATAAACTGCCTGGACTGGAGCACAATTTTTAACTTTATTTGCATATGCGGATGTTTTAAACGTATATAAGCTGAGCATTGTGAAGTTTAGAGACGTTAAAATAGGCTAAGACCGAGCTTGGATCCACGGCTTTTCCAGCTCCGCCTGCACAGTTGAAGTTCGCTGAACCCCGGCACAGATTCGAGCATGGACCGGTAGGAGATAGCTCTTTTATAATCGTATATTCAGCGGCCAACAAAGTCTAAAATAATCATATTTCCAACGTATGGCACTGCATTAAGTTTTTCACAGTATTTAGTGCAATGAATTATCGTTATTTAAAGATTTGTGTCAAATGTTTACCGTTAAAGGTCGGTTCCTAACGGATATCATGATGAATGCTGTTACCACGCTTCCGATTGGTCGCCTTGCAGTGAATTTGCATATTACTCCAGTATTCCTAAAAAATAAAGAAATTAACATGTTATTAACAAGTTCATGCTTAATGCGTTAAATTAATAATGTCTTGGTTTGTGCGACTAAAATGTTTGTGCACAGCTATTATTTGTGTGGTGCTGGTGTGTTAGTTTGTTTTGAGCACAAGTGGATCAGACACAGCAGCGTTGTTAGAGTCCACTCACTTTCCCCTCGACACATCTATCTATGTTGTTGGCCCACCTTGTAGATGTAAGTCAGAGACAGTATCTCATCTGTTGGTGTTGTGTTGGTAATCATTTAGTCTGTATATCAGTGGACACAGGATGCTTTTTGCTGGATATTTTTGTTTGTTACAGGGAAATGTGTATTTCTGTCTAGGTAAAATGTTATTTTGCACTTTGAACATAACTTAATGATGTTCTGATTCCTTAGAAAGGATTATTCTTTTAAATAAATTAATGAGAAAAATGGAGGGGTACCTAGCAGTTGATATAGGGTCCCCAGCACTTCAGAATCAGTACTGGTCTCTTTTTCTGTAAATAAGTATAGGACCCCAAATCAGTAAGAGATGTATTTGATTTCCTGTTTCAGACCTGTGACCCTGGAGCACTACAAGGCTGGGATGTTGCTGAGTGGCGTAGGAGATGCTCTTGGCTATAGGAATCAACTTTGGGAATACAACGAGTCTGGCCCAGCTATACACAAGGTTGGTCTGAGGAACAGTAATAGTTTAGTATTGAGTTACATTCATATTTGTTACTGTGTGTTACCTTGTATTTGCTGCAAAATAGCACAGTGTAAATAAAACATGAATATACTGATTATATGGCTACATATCCAAATTGCAGAATGTATAATCTATGAGGTAGGTTGCAAGGATTATTTGCATATTTTAGCATTCTGTGATATCAGTAAGCAAAGGCCATGTCTTCCCTAAAGATTAATAAATATTAAATATAAACAGTTATTTCTGAATTGTATTGCTATCAGCAGATAACAGCTTAAAGGTGTCTAGACTTGATTGATTGATTGGTTTGAAACACCAATGGATGCATATTAAAGTAACACTTGAAAGTAATTTTACATAAACCTTTCAGCTTCAAAATCATTGCGATGCTTCAATAAGTTGAAAAAGGGAGAATAGAGCCTCACACATTGCTGCTCTGAGTCCAGCACGGCAGAAACTGCACTATAAACTTTGGGAAGATGGTAGGAAACCACCTTATCCCAAGTTGATTTCAGGACAGATATATAAAAATCCGTTACCTGTACCTGTTAACTGTAGGGAGAACGCAGGAGCGAAAATATCAAATCTAACCTAGTGTTCCTTTAAAGGATCTGAATTCACTGATTATAAGAGTGTACAGTGCAGCCCTACTGCAAAGCAATGGCTAATAGTGTTGTATCAGAATCAGCCTTAATTTGGGTTTATCTCCAGGCTCTTAATGTTCAGGAGAAAATATTGAATTTTAGATCAGCAGGCATCATGCTTGAGGCGATGGCTTATGATCAGAATCTGGCATTTTGATTTATTTTGAGTGCTTGTCTGGCTTTTGCAAATTTCACCTTCAGAAACCCAATATCTGAATATATGAAAGCTCTCAAGATAATCTTTAATATTCCAGTGCAGACAGAAGAACGGTGTAAATTTGGATCCAAGGGGGAGGGGAGTGTTTATGGCTGTGTTTCCAGCAATGCTAAAATTGTCTCAGATGGTACACTTGTGCCTGGCATTAAAAAAGGAATCTTAGCCTGGCACTATGCGTGTGGAGCAGATGGCATGAGGGTGTGAACAGGCTAGACGATGACAGCTTGATTCAGTCTGTACTAGTGCATCTCATAAATACTATACTGGGTGTTTTATTCTTGAAAACTGCAGCTCATCCAATTCAAACCTTTGTGAAAGCAAACAATTTCTGAGGCCTTAACCATTAGATTGGTATAGTTTCACATTATTTTTATCCAATATGAATATGCACATGTGTACATAGGCTTTAAAGTCTTGCTCCCATAATTGTGGAGAGCTTTTGAATCCAGTATGTACTGGCAGAAAATGTAGTGTTCCCAGTCTGACTGCAATAATTGTGGCTGGTATTATTATATAATTATAAACATGTAAATTCATTCATTCATTCATTCATGGTCTGTAAGCACTTATCCAGTTCAGGCCCACAGTGGGTCCAGAGCCTACCCGGAATCACTGGACGCATGGTAGGAACACACCCTGGAGGGGGCACCAGTCCTTCACAGGGCGACACACACTCACACCTATGGACAATATTAAGTTGCCAATCCACTTATCAACATGTGTTTTTGGACCATGGGAGGAAATCATAGCACCTGGAGGAAACCCACGCAGACACTGGGAGAACACACCAAACTTCTCAGTCACTCAGAGCGGGACTCGAACCCACAACCTCCAGGTCACTGGAGCTATGTGACAGGGACACTGACTGTTGCGGCACTGTGCAACCCTAATTGTAAATTATGTACATGTGTTTTTTGCAAGCCTATATTATTTGCACTATCTTGTGCTCTTAAATAACCAGGTATTATAACACTGTAGGAGCTGCAGGAGCTCGGAGGACTGAAGAACATCATGGTTAAGCTGCCCGACTGGCCCGTCAGCGATGACACTGTCCTCCACTTGGCCACGGCTGAAGCTTTAGCCACAGGTTTCTTCAACAAACCAGCTATAAAATGAAGGTGTGTTTGGTTAAGTCCATAGTGTGGGTGGGTGTTAGGGTGTCACTCTTTGTTTTCTCACAGGAAAGGAAGGGGAGGAGCTTCTGCAGGAAGTGGCTGTACGCTATGTGGAGGGGATGAAGGATATGGAGGGTAGGAAGCCAGGACCATCAAGCATTCTGGGTAAATCTCTGTGTATTATGTCCTTTTTTAGAACAAGCACACAATCACAAGCACCACTAGCGCCACCTTGTGGAACGTTTTATTTAATGTGTCTGTGTGTGAGATACAAGGCATATCTCAAAGCAAGATAATGCAGATTTTAGTCTTTTTCTCCCTATTTTATAATTATTTTTTTGTGCAGGGAAGCAATTAGGAGCAAATATGTTATGGAAGCAAATCTGTCTCATCAGACTTTGAAATATTACCACCTTTGAATTTGTAGCACTGAATTTTCTTTGCACTGAAATTATGCATCTGAATAGAACTCGTGAATTTTCAAGAACACGTTTTCACTGTTATTATTCAAGGTTAATACATTCAGATAAAAAAATTCAAACAATATATTTCGAAGTTGCTCAAATTCTGTAGACCAAATTCAGATACCAAAATACTAGTTACAAAAAAATTCAGATACACATACGGGACACAAAGATGTAGCAATCGAGTCATTAGGATTTTCTCTTTCACCTTAAATGCTGCAGTAGTTCCATTCTGTCGCCGCTAGATGGCGAAATACGAACACAACTTCCATACCGTGGAAAAACTACACGTTTAGCTTCCTGCCGCGGATATTATCTCTTTATTTTCAAAGTTTCTCAAAAGTCTGAAAGGCTCAATAAAGACACAATATAACAGAACATTAACATCCTAAAGATGAAGAAATTTTACTGTGGAATTTTTTTGTAATGGCCCTGTGATCCGCAGAAGGACGCTAAACGTGTAGTTTTTCCACGGTATGGAAGTTGTGTTCGTATTTCTCCATCTAGCGGCGACAGAATGGAACTACTGCAGCATTTAAGGTGAAAGAGAAAATCCTAATGAATCAATTGCTCATCCTTGGTGTCCCGTATGTGTATCTGAATTTTTTGTAACTCGTATTTTGTATTTGAATGTCGTCTACTGAATTTGAGCAACTTTGAAATATATTGTTTACATTTTTTTAGCTTATTTTTTTTTTATCTGAATTTATTAACCTTGAATAATAACAGTAAAAACACGAGTTCTATTCAAGAGCAATTATATTCAGACGCATAATTTCAGTGCTACAAATTCAAAGGTGGTAATATTTCAGAGTCTGATGAGACAGATTTGCTTCCATAATATGTTCAACTATGACAGTTAAGCACAGTTACTTTATTTGTTTATTTATTTTTTCTACAAGTACATGCAGTTTTATATGAATGTATGAATACATTCCAGTGGAGTATTCTCATCTACAAAAAGGGAGGCATGGCAGAAAAAGTTTGGGAACCCATGCCCTTAATGACAAATGGGTGGTCCTGATACAGTCCTGAGAGAATTTAAGCTGATGTGAATTTCTCTTTTCATAGGTGTGTCTCAGTTAAAACCAGGCACTGAAGGGGGCTACAGAGTGGCGTATAACCCTGAAGGTACAGGATGTGGAGCGGCAATGAGGTCTATGTGCATTGGCTTAAGGTGAGGAAAAGTTTCTTGCTTTTATATAGGGTTTATATCAACGCTACAAGTCTAGCGCTAGTGTTGCCTTGTTTTCCTTCATTCAGATTAAATTTCTTGTCTGTGAATATATTTACTGCCTTTGCCCAGTGATTCCTCATAAGTGTGGACCCACTACCACACAGAACTGGATAAAGCGGTAAAAGTGAATGAATTATTACCAGCAGCAACTTTGTCATGAACAGAATAAAATGTGTTCTGAATTGTTTCAGTGCTTTCATGTTGCTGTTTTGTTCTCATCTTTTGTTTCCTAATAGCTATCATGTTTAGACTCTTGCAACAAAAGAACTGTGATTTCGTAAAGTTGCTCATGATGTGATAGATGTGAGATGAAACCATGGTTTCGCCAAACCATCTCTTTCAACCTAACATTCGTTTCCAAAAATAATCATGGTCATTTATTTTGTGCCAGATACCCTCGGCCTGAGCAGCTGCCCTCATTAGTGGCCGTAGCCGTGGAGACAGGCAGAATGACCCACCCTCATCCAACCGGGTTCTTAGGAGCTGTGGCTTCGGCTCTGTTCACAGCCTACGCTGCCCAGCGGCGTCCAATCACAACCTGGGGACTGGGCCTGGTGAAAGAGGCGTGTCCAGTAGCGAAGGAGTTTGTGAAAACAGCAGGATACGCAGTGAGTGAGACGGAGAAGGACTGGGGATACTTCTGTGATAAGTGGGAATGGTGAGAACAGCTGATACGCTTTGGTTGTTGACACTGTATTTTTAATGTTGCCTATGAGCCTAGCTCTATAACAAGGGCGAGGGGAGGACACTGTTAGACTAATGAGCGCTCATGTTCATTGTTCAACCAGTGAACCATCTCCTCTCCTCCTTTATAATGTTTCTTATTTAATACAAAAGACAAACAGTAAACAGTTCAAACAAAACAACTTGTTCTGAACAGAGTTTATAGTAAAGAGCGTTTTAAACTCCTCTTTCTCAGGTACCTTGAATTAAGAGGTCTGTCATCAGGGACAGGGCCTGTGATCTGGCCGGACAAATACAGACCGGTTGAACGAGACGAGGCTTATAAGAGCTTCAGTCTCTCTGGGTGGGCGGGGCGCAGCGGTCATGACGCACCAATGATAGCACTGGATGCCCTTCTGGGGGCAGGATCAAACTGGGAGGAGCTAATGAGTCGAGCAGGGTTCCATGGAGGTCAGCAATTGCTTATATTTTCAAAATGAAGATAAAGTTTGCGACAGATTATCCCTAATCCGAGTCATCTACTGTCTTTTATTTCTCCATAGGAGACAGTGACAGTACTGCAGTGATCGCCTGCTGCTGTTGGGGTTTGCTGTACGGGACAGAGGGCGTACCACCCTGTAACTATATAAACCTGGAGTACAGGGACCGGCTGGAAAACAGTGCTGAGAAGCTCTACACACTGTCACATTGAAACTGGGGAGATCACCCTCAAAGTTAAAAATTAGTTGCCAGACATCGATTAAATGGGGAGGGGGGTATTATGATATTAACGCTAGACACAGGTAGTATTAAAAGTAGAAAGTACAACTACAAAACAGCTTTTCAACTCTGACCTGTGTGTTCCAATTTCATTTAAGATTAAGCCTCTGTAGATTATTGTTGTCAGTTTTGTGCCTTTAAAGTGTAACGTCTTGTACTTTGTTCATATTTCACAACTCTAAGTTTGTACTAAAACCCATCGATTGTCCGCCTTTGCTAATGTTAGTTAATTGTATATTAAATGTTGGCTTGTGCAACAATGTGAAAATTAACATTTAATAAACATTTGAAGTTGCTGGGAATAAGCTTATTATTCTCTCAAACTGCTGTGTAGTATTGTAGCTCATGGTTGAGTTCCCCCCACAATTCATATTGTTTGTGTGGCAGCCCTGTGCTATGATATAACGCACTGGTTATCAGTTGAGACCAAATTCACACATGACTTTGCTCTCAGAGTTTTTAGGTGCAGCCCGAAGTTTTGAGAAGCAGGCTTGGAACTGAAATGTTGCCAAATTGTGGCTTCTGTCTAAATCAGGTCACAGCATCACAGCTGATGCAGACAGCTTTCCTTATCGTAAATGAAGGGTTCAGGATCTGTCATTGTCACCTGCCCTGTTTGCTTCTAGAATAAGGTGGATGTGACTTAGGGCAAAATGCATTAGGTGAATGTTAATATACCCGTTTCATGACTGATACAAATATACCAAAAAGAGAGTTTTAAAAACTTTATTTTTTGGTCACTGTTAGTTTTATTATTATTTTATTCCTTCTTGTTTTGTGTTTTTGTTTCCCCTGGGGTAGGAGGAGGGATGAATTGAAAAAGGACTTGCAGAAGTTGAAGGGAATATGGGTGGTTACAGGGCAGGCAGTTACACAGCGTCATTTTTGTCCACACAGAAGTCCAGGTTTAATTTTTTTTAATACCACTCAAATTTGCTTAAAAACAAGGTGTATGTATTTGTACGCTCGAAAATATGCTGTCTCTGCACGACCCTGTCCTCCTACAAATAAAAGCATTTTCTGGTTGCCTTCATAACTCTCAGGTTCTTCTCATCTAAAACGACGAAGCATTCATTTATAAAATCAGATGATGCTGGAGGGGGCTGTGCAATTAAAATGAGAAGGGGGAGGGAAAAAAAAAAAGGAGGACTTCTGTTTGGGGGTTGTCTTTGCCCCTTAATTCCCCACATCCTGATGGCAGATTATTCTGCAACAATGGGCAGTCCTTTGTAAAATAGAAGGGAGTGATGAGGAAAAGGGTGGAGTAGTTTTTATTTGACCCTTTCTCCTTTCACTCGTCCCTCAATGTCCAAGTCTCCTCGTCCAGGAAATGGGTGCAGGGTTTGAGATTTTTAGTCTCAGTTCATAAAAGAATAATCAGTTTCCTGGAGGGTGGAATGGAATCTGCTGTGTGGGATGAGACTGCACCTGTACAGCTAGAGAGAGAGAGAAAATTTCAGGTGTTGATTAATGAAGAGAATGAGGAAAAGGAAGAATCTCTCTTGAAGAAAGAAATAAAGCAAGGGTAATTGCTCGGAGAAAATGAAACGTGTGTGTGTGTATACACAATTTCTGGTTATTCTTCTCCACAGTGTTTTTACACTGTAGTACATTTCAGAGGGTTTTCTTTATAGTGGTAAGAAGAGGAAGAAGGTTTTTCCATTTCTATTTCACATATAAAGCAGTTTACTTACTATCCACAGACACCAGTGAATGTGCAAACATCTGAGCTTTACATAAAACTCACTCACAAGTCTGAATTACATATTACTGCTTTGGAAACCAGGCTTGTTCCCTACAGAGTAGGGCTGCAACGGTATGATAACCATCTCACAAAATATCACGATATTTCACATTTCCAAGTTTTTCCCACTGCTCTTAATTGCATCATGTCCTTGTTAATAAAATACACTACAGCATGATTCAACTGTTTGGCTTCAATTGTTTAACTTGATTCCCTTGGCAAATGACTGTGTGACAGTTGGTTGATCAGAAGGTGTCTTTGTACAGCAAGCTTGGCCCTAAAGCATTAACATGATAATAATAATAAAAAAAAAATAAATTACAAACATACACACATTATATATATATATATATATAGCCATAAAATATCTGAGAAACAGAGCCTGGGTCAGTGTCTGATCATCTGCTGTTGTAAGCATTCATTTTACTGCTAAGTTACTGGGAGATACAGCAGACAGAGGGGATTATTTCTGACACAATCCTCATAACAGATTTTTCTTTTAAGGCATTTACACTGAGCCTGATTTTAACGGATGAAAAATAGCCATGTCAATTTTTGAAAATGAATGCACGTAAATTAATGGCGTCTTGGCATTTATAGTCGAACTTTTGCGCATTTTTATTAGGGAGACAGTAATTAACAAGCCACCTACTTTTTTCTGCACAGAGGGGTGGTGAACTCGTAGACTGAGGTATTCCCTCCTTTAGCTGCCATTTTATGTCCAAATTGCTTGCAAATGGGACACCTATCCTCACGTCCGTTTTGTGGGTATCCAAAGTAGTCTCTTTATTTATTTTCTTTAAAAGGGAGATGGAGACTGGTTAAATCTGTCACCGTTGTGTGCTTGAGTAGCCGAGGGGCAGCCCAGGACTTGCGCATGCGCGAGTGAGATTCTCAGGTGGCTTGCTGTTTTCCTTTAATACTGGTAATATACAGATGCACAGTAGCATAACCGTGCTTTTTAATACCGTGAAACGGGTTACCACTGCAACCCTACCACAGAGTGAGTCTAATGCAGGTGTTGGTGTATATAGGCATTGCTTTTTGGATCCTACCTGGAGAAGGTCCTAAAAAAGGAAAGTGTTGAGGGGGTCCTTGCTGGGGGCCGTGTTGTGGGTGCTGGGGAGCAGATCCAGGGCCAGCCTGAGGGGGTGCAGCATGCAGCATGACCACAGGGCCGTGACTGCCCGAGTGATGAGCCTGACACACACACACACACACACACTTACTGTGAAATGTGCACAGAATATGCTTCAGAAAACAAAGCAAAGGAGGGGAGAAAAATCTAACCATAATGAGAAGACATGCTTCTGCTGCACATTGCCTGAACACCAACAGAATTTTTGTGACTGTTTTGAACCTGTACCAACCACCTCTATATTATGATAAAGCCTCAGGACCTTTTATTAAGTAGATGCACACACCAGACATGGAAAATGCTTTGGTGTTACATATTTGAATACCTCGATTGAAAAAAAATAAAATAAATAAATATTGAGACTTAAGGGCATTGGAAACTCAAGGTTATTCTCCATCACACAACAGACACTAATCCACTTAAGAAGAATGGCCATTCTTTTCTCACACTACACCTTTGCACTTGCAAACATCACTGATACCTGAACAAAGGTTAAAACCTGACTATTATTCATTAGCACTGCTCAAATAACAATGCCTTTGCTTACACTGCTATGAATATATACCACATTTCCACCCCATCTGCCCACAACACATACCCTCTGGCAGACCCAGTTTAAGCAGAGAGACAGGTACCTGTGCTAGCTGCCCCAGCGAGGTGTAGGGGTGTGTCATGGGTGGATGACCGTGCAGACCATAGCCCTGCAAGGTATAAGATGCCTGAGGGGATGAGTGACCCGGGGGCAGGTTAGGGGGTGTCGGGGCTGGGAGTGGACCAGAGTGATACAGAGACTGAGGACCAGACTGAGGAGTCTAAGTGATAGAGCAAAAAGAAGAAGAGACATGCTGAATATAAATAAAGATGGTGCTGACTTCATACATTTTGCTTGTCAAGCAGAAAATACTAAACTGTCATGTAATTTGAACCTGTAGTAAGTCTAAAACCGAAACGAAGACCTATATCATCTATTCTTTTTTTTGGCAGTTAATGAACAGAAAAACAGTAAAACCTTGACTTACGAGCGAATCAGCTTATGAATTTTCAGAGATATGAGCTGTCGCTCTGTCAATCTTTTGCTTTAAGATGCAAGTCGAGATCTGAGCTTATGACACCCGCCACTAGGTGGCCCAGCGACTGTTCAGTTCACTTGGTTATCTTGCTGTGCACACATCCCTGTCGTATCACTGTTTTTTGTAGCATTGTAGCATTAAGTGAATGCTCCTCCTCCTCCAGCGTCTTCATCTGATTTTCAAGTTAAATACACTTAATAGAACCTGTTGATTTCTTTACATCCTCTTTTATTATGCATTATTTTTCTTTTATACATTAATTGTTATTTATAAAGTACATTTTTCTTATTTAAAAACATGTAACAAAGAAACTGGTGTGGTTAGTGTGTGTGTGTTTGGGGGGGGTTTGAAATAGCATTTCAATTCATTTTAATGGGGAAATTTAATTTGGGTTACGAGCAAATTGAGTTATGAGCTCGATCACAGAACGAATTAAACTCGTAAGTCAAGGTATTACTGTATAAATGTTTAGAAACCTAGGAAATGCTTTGGTGGCTACATTTTATTAAATATATATTACACTACTATTTGTTTTAATAAAATATTATTTCAATCTTTGGGCAGAAAGCTATATTTCCCATAATAAATTCATGAGATTGAGACAATAATCTAGACTATAAACATTTAATAAGGTATTAAATTGTTTTGTATGCAGGCAAAAGGTAGAATTAGAAGTTGTTTTTCAATATATATGTGTGTGTGTGTGTTTGTTTTACCTGTCCTGGACTGGGTGTTGTGTGTTGAGGTGGAGGTTGGTTGCCAGTAGGTGTGCTCGAGGGCTGAGGAGGATGAACAGGTCCTGAGTGATGAGGGAAAGTCTGAGGAGCTAAGTAAGAGAGAGTGCCATAAATATCCAACCAGTGATCTTAAATTTGACCAGAACTCGTGCATGTGCGTGGGTTTAGTCTCCACCATTTCCCACAATGTAGGTGAATTTGTCAGTAAGGTGATTTTTCAGGCCCTTGAGAAAAACTGCATCTAACAGCAATCACACACAGCCGCACCCAATCAGACCAAAGGTATGACTTTGATATTTAAGATTATTTTGATAGACAGGATTATCGTTACATGCTTAATGGTGATACATCCAAGATCTGGAAAATGAATAAAGCAGCAAACAACTAAATCCTATGTAAGTGGATTAAAGGTGAATCAATTTACACCTTCTGTGTGTTCTCAGTTTTTTCCTCCCATGGCTGGCAACATGTGCATGTTAGTCCCACCTGTGGAAACGTTGGTCCCCCCATGGTTTGTTTTAATACAAAGCATTTGTTTTTGTCTGAGATGCAGGTGCTTGTGTAATATTTAATGGCAGGACCTTGGATATATCACCTTTAAATTTTGCTTCTAAGAAAAGTGTCATGTTAAGCATATTAATTAATTATATTAACCTATACCATTAGGGAATGTGTGTGTGTGTGTGTGTGTGTTGCCCTGTGAAGGACTGGCGCCAGAGTGTATTCCTGCCTTGTGTCCAATGATTTCAGGTAGGCTCTGGACCCACCGTGACCCTGAACTGGACAAGCGGTTACAGATAATGAATGAGTGAATATGCCATTAGGTGCGTAGTTGGTGGGGCAGGTATAATAGTCCTCATGTGTTATGTCAAAGCTTTATACTGTTATGCTAAAATGTAGACAAAAACTCAAATGTGTAAAGCTGAAAATCAATACAAAAACAGAGGCCTGCTTTGTGTGCTGCTGTCACAAAACAAGATGCCAAAGTCAACTCTAATCATGTTGTGGAATGAGGACCCCTAGGCTACAATAAAACTGCAAATTCTCTGTAAAAGCCTCTGTACTCAGGAACAATAATTCTCCACTCGCCCACAGCTGAAAATCAAACGCACACAATTCTCTCATATGACAAAGAGGGAGCACAAACAAAAACAATTGGCAAGAATGAGGACTGTGAAAGGAAATTCAATTTCACATTACGGTGTTTAAGTGCTACTTTTAATTACTCAATTATGCATCATGTGCGAGTCTTAGTTGTTTCGGTTAATGAGATTCGCCTGTAGCACCGTTGTGACGCAGAATGCTTAAATATGTTAATGACCAGAAAACAACACATGGCCAGCTTTGCAGGTTTATTACACTTTTCTGTACTGGAACACAACTCATTAAAATGAGGAAGCTGCAAGCCACTACTGACACGTTTCTGTGGACACATGCATACACACACTTTCCAAAGCACTGGAAAATGCCTTTTCAGTCAAAACACAGAATTTATAACATTTATGATCCAATAGCAATTCCCAAATCTGTTAATGTCCTCTGGCACTAATCTGGTGAAGTGCAACTTCTATGAAGAAAAAAAAAGGATGTCACAATCTAGTCGCCATGCACTACATCTTTACACCCTCTTTACAGCCAGAGTTGTAGGAGCACCTTTACGCCACATAGACTGGTGATTGCAAGAGACTGTATTTAAATGTTTCTAAACTCTTGTATGTGTGCTGTGTGTGCTGTGTGTGTGTGCGTGTGCATATCTCACCATACAAGCCCTGCTGTGGTCCTTGTGGTCCTTCAGCCTGTCCAGGGAACTGAGGGCCTGTGGGAGGTCCGAGAGTTTGAGGGTGACACCCACTCTGCCCCAACATACGAGCACCACTCTGCAGCACTGAGTACATAGGCTAGACAGATGGACAAAATATAAATGTTAAAGAAACAAAAAGACATACACAAACAGTACCATATAATGTCAGTATCAAATGTTTCTCATGGTTTTTTTTGTATATATACACATTAGAGGTGTTTACTTCGCAATCAGTACAAGCTCTGCACATAATTTGGTTCCATTTACTTTACATTTTGATCAGCAGCTGGGGGTTTGTATGTATGCCGTGTATGAATTCTGCGTACTGTACGATGTGTTTGATGCGTTACCTGTCCGTATGGAGTCATTGTCTGTATGACCTGCTGCTGGCTGTACTGCTGAGGGTTGTACTGCAGGTACGACTGTGGATACGGAGAAGCCACCAGCGAAGCTCCAGACGCAGCTGCCTGAAGCATGGTAGGAGCCGAGGAGCCATGATCGGAACGAGGAAGCACAGGACCTGACCAAACACAGAGAAAGCAGTCCCTCAACCGGAGTGTGTAATGTTGACATATCAAACACACGAAAGAATCCCTATCCTTACATAAGAATCCAAAAGCAATAATATTTATACTTACTTAAGGCTACAACTAACAATTCTATAATTGACCACCTAGATATCGCCGCTGAACCGTTAGGTTGTATGATTTATTGTATCTTTACTCTCGTATGACCAGGTACTAAATTTTAGTTCTGGTTTTCTAAGCATGTATATATAGCCCCCATGGCCTAATGGTTAGAGAAGCGGGATAGGGACTCTACGGTCACCAGTTCGACCCCAACAACTGGCAGGAACTGGGAACAGTGGGGTGAAGGAACAGCTCTGTCTCCTTCCAAAACAACCAACGCTGAAGTGCCCTTGAGCAAGGCATCTAACCCCATGCTGGGCGTTAGGGATGACTGTGTGCCACTACACGTGTGCCCTCGCTGCCACTAGAACACTATTTTATGTATTTGGGTGTGTGTTTAGTGCTACAGATATTTTAAACATTGAGGAAAAACGCTGTACATGTACAATAACTATAAAAGCATGTTTATCACGTTTATTTGACACCAGATCAGATTTTGTAATGGCTATTAATAGGCCTCTTTTTTTTTTTTTTAAAACCCTCAATTACTAATTTTATATATAAAAAAAAGATGCATACCTTTTGGCGGTCTAGGGAATTTGCCTTGGTTGACTGTAGACATAGTGTACTGATACAATGGAGGGGCCTGGGGCAGATACAGTACAAGGAAAAACGTTAGAATAGCGTTTCTCAGCCCTTGAGCAAAGAAAACAACAAACTATACAGAACACTGGCAGCTCACAACTCTTTTTGGAACATGTGGCCCACCTGCACTGAGTGTAACTGAGAGACGTAGCTCAGGTAGGGTGGGTTATATATAGCGTTTTGTCCTGGTGGATGTTGCAGAACCACAGATGGGCTCGGAGGAGTCGGACGAGGTGGAGTGGGGGCAGTGGAGGGTTTAGACTGAGAACAAAGTGACAGAAAAAAAAATTTAAGATACCCAAGAGATGTGTTTGCACACTTACACAATCTTATTTTTTCTGACATTTTAACTCGTGTCCTGCTTACCAGAGTCAAGGGTGGTTTGTTGGGGTTGAACTCCTTCGCATTAGGGTTCAACGTGGATTTCTTCACTTGACTTGAAAAGGGTAAACAAAATAATTAATTAATTAAAAGAGCTTTGCGCTTTTTCCATAGGACATTATGTCTTTGCATTTTCAGGACTCTTCTCCTGCTTTAAAAGCAGATTCACAGAAGGCCACATCACTTTCGCAGCAAGACTATTTGTAACACTACTTTACAACAGGAAAGCTTTATAAAATGTTTAAAATTAATGCATTAATGGAACCTAAGGTAAGATTTAGTATTTTTGTTCCTACTACAGTTGCAGAGTTGAATTCGTTTTTACAGCACTCCCCTGAAATCAAACGGGGGTGAGGTGGGTAAAGTACCACCTAATGTTCCTTTAAATGGTTACTCAGCTTCATTAGATATTAAAAGTTCTCAGAAACTCAAGGTTTCTAATTTTTATTTTATTTTAAATGTAACATCAGCTCAGCACTCACTCAGTCACTCCCTCCACTGTTGCTTCTGTTCTAGCCTCCTCTGCACCGGGGGTCCTGGCTGGCTGAGGCGTCGCCACAGTTTGCCTGTCTGAATGAGAGAGGCTGCCAGTAGGAGGTGATTCCTTCTCTTTGGAGGGGTCTTCTGCTGGAGATGCAGAAGCAGGGTGCTGTGGCTGAGGGCTGGGGGTCAGGTTTTGGGGGAGGTTTGGGGATAGACTGGGCTTGGGTTCAGTGACAGGGCTTGGTGGCTCTGGAGTAGATTTGGTGGATCCAGGCTGGACAGCACCTGGAGGTTCTGGACCAGAGGCAGAACTGGGGGAACTGGGACTTGGCTGCAGCTGGAGAGAGTGAGAAAAAGAAGGGAAGTTTTATAGTGGTTCCATTATTTGCCATGTTATTTTTGTCCACTCAAGGGCATTTCTTTTTTTGTAGCTGTTGCTGAATTTCACTCTTATCTTCACAGTAAATGACTGCTACCAGCTGCATGAAATGTTTTCCACTGTACTGCACAAACACCAGACAACCTAGAAATCTGAATACAAATATGTGCTTCCTCTTAGACATATGAGGTCCATCAGATGGGCACTTTGGGTGTCTAAATTTTGCTGACATTCAGGGGTGGAAATCTCAGGGCACCTCACAATATATCACGATAATGCCACGATGATGATATTGAGATACTGCTATTCTGCGATAATCAATATTTTGCAACACATTCTGTCATATCACATGCTCTGTTCACAGGGCCATTACAAAAAATTTCCACAGCAAAATTTCTTCATATTCAGGATATCAATAGTTTGTTATATTGTGTCTTTAGTGAGACTTTCAGAGTTATGAGACACTTTGAAAATAAAGAGATAATATCCGCAGAAGGAAGCTAAACGTGTAGTTTTTCCACGGTATGGAAGTTGTGTTCGTATACAGAATGCAACTACTGCACCATTTAAGGTGAAAGAGAAAATCCAAATGATTGCTCATCCTTGGTGTCCCGGATGTGTATCTGAATTTTTTGTAACTCGTATTTTTTTATATGAATTTATTAACCTTGAATAATAACAGTGAAAACGTGTTCTATTCAGATGCATAATTTCAATGCAAAAAATATTCAGTGTTACAAATTCAAAGGTGGTAATATTTCAAAATCTGAAGACACAGATTTGCTTCCATAGGCTGCTTCACCCTTTACTAGATACATGGGTTAATCTGCTGTGTCAAATACAGCATCTTGTGTACACTACTTGGTTTCAGTGGTTTTCAAAGTAGGTCTGCGGCGGTAAACAGAAGGTATTTAACAGTTAGGGAAAGGTTTTACCCGGAACTCCTTGCCAAATTTTCGCAGCTCCTCCAACTGTGACCGCTGCTGTGCAGAGGGGACTGCAAAACCAAAAATAAAATATAGAAACTGAACAATGCTACTTAACTACAAAGCAGTTAGGCAAAAGGAAACAGGAATGTTTTAGTTTTAAAATAAATGAATAAATAAAATCAATAACACCACACAAACCTTTAATCTTTGTCTCATCTGTGCTGGATGGGCTTTCCATGGGTTTGTCTTTTGCAGCCGAGTTCAGGATCTCGTTCACTGTGGGAGAGATGAGAGCGCAAAAGGCAGAAAATAAATGGGAGAGTGAAAATAAAAGAACAAGGTCAGAGTCGATGCCTGTCAGGATGGAAGTTGCAAATATTTTTCTGGCCATTTTAGCCCAAAGCAGCTCACACTAACCATCTACAGGGAAGAGAGGGGCAGGGCCCAAAGCTTTCTGCTTCGCCATGGCGTCGATGTAGGGGGCGCTGGGACTGGAGGAATCTTGTGAAGGGCCATCCAGCTTGGGGGAGCGAGAGGCTGCAAAGACAATAAGATCATGTGAGTGAAGGTAAACAATAGAGAAATAAACCTTAATTTACTTTTTAAATAGTGGTACCTGTTGTGCTGGGGTGAGTGGTGGATGTCCGAGATGCCCTGTTGGTCTGTAAGGGGCGCTGGGCCTTGGGAGATGTTCTAGAGGATACTGAAAATAGAGGGGGAAAGTGTTGTAGAACGTTTTGCACTGAAGGTCATGGGAACCAGTATTTCAAAATCACTGGCCTGTAAATCAAAATGAGATTTGTAAAGGGACACAAACACACAGCACAGTACACTTACCCCCATTGACTGGTCTGGCTGCATCTGAAAGGGAGTGGGGCAGGGAGTGCGAGTGCGGCACTGTAGGGTGCGGGTGTGTGTGTGTGGTGGGTGTTGTTGGACTGCTGGGAGAGCCATAAGTAGAGGCTTCACTTGGTCGTGGGGAGGGTGTGTTTGGGGAGAATGTCGCTCTGTTGGTCATGGGGCTGCTGCGCTCCGAGGGGGAGGACTGCGGTCCTGGTGAAGATGCAGGGGGTCGAGAGGAGGAGCCAGAGGGTGCAGGACGGCTAGGAGTAAAGCCTCCACTGACACGACTGCCACGTTCCCTACCACCACCTCCTGGACCACCCATATCCCTTACTCTCTGGGGCAGAGGGATATACTTCGCCTCCCTGGATGGAGAAGAGTGAATTAAAACATGACACCAGCACACAGCACAATAAGGTATACCAGGCCCACTCAAATGATCTGTCGATAACAACTCCTTCATGGATTCATACAGCAGAATTTTGCAATGTGTTCTTACTGATTTTTCCAAGCTAAATCATAAGTTCATAAATATAATATTTCCTAATAATCTACACAATATTAATAGGCTTATAATTAAAACATTATTAAGGAAATGTGTACACAAATATCATATTTTGCCTTTTAATACCAACAGTTAACTACCAACACCAGGCTTTTCAGTTTTCAGCTGAACATTTATCTTGCCCCTGAATTTATTCTGGTTTCCTGTTTACCTGCTAACGTTGCTAGGGCTGTCCCTCCCCCTCTCCTTCTCCCTGGGGCTTTCTCTCCCCCCTCCGTCCCTCAGCACAGCACTGTACTTGTCCTCCTCGCTCCTCCCATCATCATTTTCCAGCGCCACTCGGTGGCGATATTGAACACTGGCCTCAATCTCGTTGGCCAGCCGCGCTGCCCGTGCCTCTCGCTGTTTGAAACCTTCTGTGCCGCTCCGCTCCAGAGGAGTCCTGTGTTATAATATATACAAAATAAGGCACATTATATAGGTATGTAATAACTGTGGAATGCTCAACCATTTTTCATTTATGAATGGATTCATAATAGAAAATATATTATTAAATATTCACTTCAATAGCACTGGAATTCTAATTTGTATTCTAACACAGGACACGTATTTACAGTTCCGGTTTTACAGGAATTTAGAGGATCACTGATATTTGCCTTGTGCTTGTTTCATTAAAACACATACATGACCTGTACTATCATTTGTCTGCAGCATATAGACTACACAAACAGTCTGACTTCTGATATTAAAATAATTCACATTTATGCTATGATAAGGAAATGCAAATTATCACCGAAAGGTAGAACAGAAGAAGAAAAGTAATATTCAAACTAACATCTTTTTCTGGCTCTACACCAAATGACTTTTAGAGATTTCACTGTTGCAGACATGTTTACAAAGTCAGGACAAAATCACGTGAGTCTTGTTAGGAGTTGAAGTGCTCCCACTCTCATCTCAATCATTATGTGTAAAATGAAGTGAATCCCTTTTCTTAATTTTACCCCTACCCCTTGTTTTTGAGTGTTATCTTGGCCCTTTGGAACTGAGTTACAAAGTGAGATAGACTTGAACGTGTGGGTGGGGGGGGGTGGGGGGGGGGGCTCAGACTTCAGAGGACAGACAATAAGATAACACAAAAGATAACTGGCTGGTGCTTATGTAAGCAGTCACTGTCAGAAACCAGATATTACTCTCTGGACCTGCCTGACTGACAGAACATTTTGTACTTACGTGTACATGGAGAGGCTGGAGTCATAGGTGGACTTTACGCCATAAGTTTCTTCATTAAAGCGGAACATCTCATTAGCGTCCCAGCCATTGGACTGCAAGGCAATTTTATCAATTTAATTCATTCATGTGCATCAGTGAATAGTGTGTGTATATATATAAACAAAAGCACTACTCACAGTATCACCCTCAAGGTCAAAGTTTTCTCCATTGCTGTCTCCTCCATCCCATCTTTGCAGTACTTTCTCTTTGTGTTCTCCATTTACTCGGCTGGAGCTGATAGCATTGTCAGTGAATGTGTCTGTCAGACAAGGTTAAAAGTTTAGTAACTAACACAAACACCTTACACTGAACTTGGCCCTGCCATGTTTATCCCCTTAGACTCAAACTAAATAGTGTGTATTTTGCAGAAAAATATTGGCTGTCTTCATTCTGTGCAAGTGAGTGAAACCTATTTGTCTACTATGTCAGTGAATAATTAATCTGACGATGGCCAAGCATTGGTTTACATTGGATTCAGCTCCATTAAACTATGGTTTGGATGTCTGCACAGTCCCGTCCAACTTGCAGCCGGCATGATAACGGAAACAGCCTTAAGACAAGTCAAAGGCTGTGATAGTGATAGGGTTTGAAAGTTGCTTTGAAAGGTCTGCCTTTACTTGAAAGATATCTATATGCTTCACTCACCTCTGGTAGCATAGTTGAGATCCACATCCCGACAGGTCATTGTAACAACGTCAGCAGGGCTGAAGATCATGGTGTCAGTTATTTCCTCTCTCCTCGGAAGAGAACCATCCTCATCACAATGCTTATGAACCGCATCCACCGCCAGTTCACACTGCAAGAGATACGTTACCAAATTAGTTAAAGCTCCTTACAGTTCAACTGAAAATACTTTTAGACATGTGCTGTATGAGCAGTGCTAGTTTTTGAATGCTTGTTAAAAAATACTAAGTGTTTGGAATAAACATATATTTTAAATGAGAGAACATGAGAAACAGAGATCACAATTATCAAGGTTAGCTAAAAACACTTGTGTTGTCATTCATTCTTGGTAACATCAGTACTGACCCTTGAGCTGAGAGTCTTAAAGATGCCCTCATACACACTACCATTCTTTACTCTGACGTCACACGTGGAGCCCTGCAGGTAGATACAAAAAACATGAGGGATGTGTTTATTGGAACCTGTGTTTTTTTTTATACAAAATGAATGCCCACAAGTGTTAAAAATCCTCCCTCATTCACACTAACTCACCACAACGGCTGTAAGGAAGTGGGTCATGCGAGCATTGTTGTAGATCCCCTCAAACGCCTGCTGGAAAGATGACAGTAAAAACATTAGTCATAAGGGAATACAAATAATGTGCTTTTTAAAAATTATTGTTTAAATTATTGCTTCTAAACTCATCTCATGAAATATCATATTTACTAATCATCTTAGGAGTTGTTTTAGCTGGAAACTAAATAAAAGGGCAGTCTCTGTACATGTACAGTCAACGTTTAATAGGAAAAGTCATGGACTTACTGGAGAAGTGTGGAGAGGTGGTTTCACAGAGCGATTCCTGCAAGGGAAGCAGACATTTCTGTCAAAAACTCACTTCAGTGTAATTTAATACATAAAACTGAGCTAACAGTTGAAGTTGTTAAGAACTGTGATGATCACATTTTACCTAGTGCTTTTATGAATATTAGGATATGATCATATCCTAACATCAAATACTAACATCATGCTTCGAGTCTGAATTCTAACAGAAATGTAATAACTGAATATAAACAGCATTTAATTCAGAAGCAATTTAACTGTTTATTATAATTTTGTTTACTCTTATGGGAAGCAGACAAACAAGTTTTCTATTTTTACTGTTTTTTTTCTGTCCCTCAACTCAAGGACAGGCTCAGGCTCTTTACCTGAATAACATTAAGTAATTAAGACATCTTGAAATCCCTCTCCAGTCATTGGTTAGCCACTTTAAAACTCATCTCTGTTCATCAGAATTACAGATTTAGAAGTTTTTCACAAAAAAAAAAAAAAAATTATATATATATATATATATATATAGAGAGAGAGAGAGAGAGAGAGAGGGAGAGAGGGAGAGAGGGAGTAAAGTACTTAAAATGCCCTCGATATACACCTACACTGTCTCTTCATGCAGATCTATGAATATGTAAACCCTGTAAGTTGATGGGGTCCTTAGGATTACAACAGCAGAAACCCCGACTGTGTGAAAGGCTGCAGCTTCACAACAAAAGTGCTCAGCCATGGCGGTGATTTCTTTTAAACATGTCGGTGTGGACATTTAAAAACTCGAATTTTTTGGACGGTCTCTTTAATAGCTTTAAATTTAATCTTGATTTACTTTTGTAACTTAAAAACAAAAATAACATCGTCCACAAAACGCGAAGATGTTTACGATAGGCACAAATTCAAAAGCTGATTGGCTGCGCCTATTGTAGCCGCAAATACTGATTGGTTGACCACTCCATCAATCAATCAATCGCAGAGGCCTCCTATTGGTTATTCGGGCAGGCTCCAGCAGCCCTGCCCATTCCGCGACGCACCGGTAGGCCTCTGCGACACGGGTAAATCCGCGATCTTTCTTGATAGCACTGCCGTCCTTCCCTACTCACCTGCCGGCGGGTGGCCTGGCGGAGGCGCCGGGAGCGCCATTAGCGGGTCTCCGGCCGCCGGGGCCGCTCTGCGCCTTCAGCATGGAGCCGGAGAGGATAGAACCACAGAAACCAAATCACAACTGCGAAAGAGGAAACAAACAACTTCATCACCAGCCATATAATAATGAACATGTCTCAAAGCTGCGGATTAGGGATTATTTATATGTTACTTGGCTAAAGGAAAACTCACGATACACTCCCAATGTTATCATGAATGATATATAAAAACAAACAAACGATACACTAAATTTCAGTATACTTCACTTTGCATTTTATTCATAAACAGCACTGTTGTTGTATTATGATGCTTAATTTTCCCTCCACATGTCTACAGAGACGCCCCTTCTTCCTCCTCAACCTCCTTATTTTAATTTTCCGTTCCACCTTAAATGGTGCAGTGCCTCGATTCTGGCGCCACGAAGGTAATTTAAAACTAGCGTTCACTGCAAAAATACCACAGGGGCATTTCAATGTTGTAATAAATCTAAACCGTGGAAATCATCTGGGGTTTACTCAAATCACCGGGAGGATTGAAATGCCTTGGAAATCGAATTCCAGTTTAAAATGGGCCGCAAAGGCGCCAGAATGGAGCTGCTGCACCATTTAAGGTGGAACGGAAGATTCCAACAAGAAGCTGGTGTAACTTTAAACCTCACAACGATTTAAACCTTGATTAAAGCGCCGGCTCTTTTCCGCCAGGTTCCTATTTTCTGTCAGAAATACATTTTATCCCTGTATTTTCTTAGTTTTTCATTTAAATATATATATAAAATAAAGATGAATCGCGCTAAAGAGGCGGTTTCTCGACTCGGTTCCCGCCTCGTTAGCCCCTTTCCCCGCTAACCCACTCCTCCACAGAGGCTGAACACGCTGTGAACCACAGGAGATTTTTACCGCTTTAATTCCCCACTCTAATCACTTCCTAACCCCGTCCTCCTTTATAACAGCCTTACCACGTCGTTTCCGACTTCGGCGCCTTTCTCCTGCAGCTTTTAGGACGAAAGAAATCGATAGAAACTAGAAAAAACTGAGCCCGCCGTTACACCGGTAACGTTACTATTCGGGACCTGGGATGCCCGACTTGTGAACGAATCGGCTCTTTGAATCAGTTCATGTGAATCAGTTATCCTGTTTAACTAAAGCATAGTGAATCATTGAATCGATTCACTGAACAAAATAGCACAATATCGTCATCGTGGCATCTACGTAATCATGACGTATGTGTGGGCGATTTCACGATATTGGCTTTATTGGTAAACGTAATTTTGTTACGTAAATGTAATTTATTTACGAATGTATGTGAAAAATAAAGAAAATAATTGCAGAGCTAAAAGTATTTAACAAGAGAAATTACTTTAAAAAAATATTCTAACAAAAAATCTTCAGTACTTGGAAATAATACAATGCGAAACAATTTTTGCAATCCCATCACACTATAACAACAAACCTCCATAAAATATATTAATAATGTTTTTAATAAAACAAATAGAGCACAATTTTACAATGTTAATATTGTAAATCTGAAGTAGCAATATATTACAGGTAATAAAATACATTTTAATGTTTAGTCAACATTTACTCAACCCTGTTACATGAGCATATTTACCTCATTGAAATATACATCAAGTCACATATTCAAAATTTCTCAATCTTTTTGTTTGCAATGATAGTGTGATATTGACTGACAATGTCACTTCTTTAAAAAAATGAATAAACTCTTCCATCCCTCCAGAATCACATGTTTGTAGTCAGGCTGCCTGTGTGAAATTGTCCATCAGTGTGACGGACAGGAATCTTGTCCATGGTTTGTTCCTGTCTTGTGCCCAATGATTTAGGGTTTAGACCTAAAGGACACACATTGCAATCAATGAGCCAGTCATGCATGTGATACTATTCACAAATACTTAAGACATATTTAGCCATATTCTAAATAAAAAAGAAACAAAACATCAACTCAGAAGTGAGAATTTGTCTTAAATCTTGCAAAAATGTACCTATGTATCTCTCTGCACTGTAAATATTACTGAGTGATGTTTTATTATTTTCTATCATTGATAGAACCGTACGTACTCGTAGTGTAGTCATAAATTGTTATAGTTTTAAACTCACACTTTTTTCTATGAGAACTACAACAAACACGTGGTCACATTTTATATATAAACGTTTGCTTTAAATATTTAAATGTACCTTTTAAATGTCAGTGTTATTTGTAGTCTATACATTTTTTTATATGTTGTAATTTACAGAGGCCTCCTGGTGACATCCCTTCGGAATAAATAAAGTCATTGGAACTGGTTACAAATTCATATGGGTCTGTTTAAATAAAACCTCAGAATTGTTTATTTAGGCATGGGAAGGATATAAATAATAAGGAGGTACATGATGCATGGGAAAGATTTTAAAAAGGCAATGAATCGATTTTATATTCTGTGGGAAGGAATAATTTATTTAAACTTTGGGAACAACTTAAAAGAAAAAAATATTTAATGCACGGGAATGAATTTATGAAGCAGGGGAATTTAGTGATTCATTGACTGAACCTCATAAGGCGTGGGAAAATTTCATGCTTTACTATGTCGTTTTGATGCCTTTTTCAATACATAAATAAGTCATTCACTTTATATCGTTCCCACGCCTTACAAAATAAAACATTATTAAATCGTTCTCACGCCTTCTTTTATTTTGAAGGCATGTCACCAGCGGGTTTGTGTGGTAACCATCACTGGAACGAGTAAATAATAAAACGACAAGAGCCTTTGTAAAAATTGATTCAACAAACCGATTCATTGAAATAAAAGTATCGGTTCGTTCAACTGAATCTAGTTTCCCACAATAGGGATTTTTTTAAACGTTTATTTTTTATATGTTTATTATTGGCAAGAAACTAAGATTAGTTGCAGACACTAGGTTTATGTTATCTATGATAAGTGCAATAGATTTTTGAAGTAGAAGTCTTGTCATATGTGACGTTTCTGCATGCACGCATAGAGCTGTTATTACGGTTAGTGGTGTTTAGAAATGGCGGCCTCTTACTTGCATTGGAAAGAGAAGTGAGAAGAAAATAATCCCTGGAAGACTCCTTATAACTGTGGTGTACTAAAGTTAATATAAGCAGCACTGACAGGCGGGTGGACAGCGAGAACACACCTACGTTTTGCTGGTAAATGATAATCTTCACTCGTTTTCTGTGCCGAAAAGTGCAGTTAGAGTGTGGATGTGAACTGATCAGCTCTCTTTAGGTCACACTGTTCTGTGTAGCACCGCGGGGAAGGCTGTTGCTGATTCCAGATCAGAATTGCTTACTCAGATGCGACTGATCCATGTGGGACCCTGCACAACGTTTAATAGCAATGTAATAACGATATATTAGTGCTTACAAGATGTAAATGTAGTTTCATTCAATCATTATCTGTAACCTTTATCCAGTTCAGGGTCTCGATGGGTCCAGTGTCTACCTGGAATCATTGGGCGCAAGGCGGGAATACACCCTGGAGGGGGCGCCAGTCCTTCACAGGGCAACACACACACTCACACATTCACTCACACACCCACACCTATGGACACTTTTGAGTCGCCAATCCAACGTGTGTTTTTGGACCGTGGGAGGAAACCCATGCAGACACGGGGAGAACACACCACACTCCTCACAGTCAGTCACCCGGAGGAAACCCACGCAGACACAGGGAGAACACACCACACTTCTCACAGAGAGTCACCCGGAGGAATCCCACACAGACACAGGGAGAACACACCACACTCCTCCTCACAGACAGTCACCCAGAGGAAACCCATGCAGACACAGGGAGAACACACCACACTCCTCACAGACAGTCACCCGGAGGAAACCCACGCGGACACAGGGAGAACACACCACACTCCTCACAGAGTCACCCGGAGGAAACGCACATGGATACGGGGAGAACACACCACACTCCTCACAGAAAGTCACCTGGAGGAAACCCACACGGACACGGGGAGAACACACCACACTCCTCACAGAGTCACCCGGAGGAAACCCACACGGACACGGGGAGAACACACCACACTCCTCCTCACGGACAGTCACCCAGAGCGGGAATCGAACCCACAACCTCCAGGTCTCTGGAACTGCGTGACTGCGTAATGTGTCTATAATAGGATCTCTACATTCTCTTGTTTTTGTCCAGTAAGGGGATATAGGGCGAAATGCTATGAGAATGTCTATTTATTATTAATTAAAAAAAATGTACATATTCCAAGATATTTTTTATGGTACGGAAAGGAGTGTGTGTACTCATATATATATATATATATATATATATATATATATATGTGATTTTCCTTTGGGTCCACAGGTGTGTGTAAAAGTATCCCCAGGTGTCAGTGTGTGAGTGACTGGTAGAGTGTGTGAGTGACTGTTATTAGGTGTGTGATATTGTCCACAGGTGGGCACATCTCTGGACACATCTCCAAAATGAATGTATGAATTAATAAATGTAGAGGGCAGTGGTGTGGTGTTTCCTACTACACTACAGCAGTGGAACTAAATTTCAAATGTTAACATTCAAGTCCTTACATCTGTGTATGATGCCATATAAATAAATAACATATTGCTCATTAGTAAATTTGAACAGTATTACTAAATATTGCAAGTATCATTTTCACATAAATTCTTTATTTATTTCTCTCTCTCATTCTCCAGGTCTTCTATTTTTTGTGTTATGACTCTTGAATAGCAGCATCTTCCTATGTTGCTGCTACGGAGACTGTGCATTCAGCATCCTTTCCTGTCCACTCACTCCATTCGAGCTGCTAGTAATGTTACTGAACAACAATATGACGTTATTGTGGTTGGAGGTGGACACGCTGGAACAGAGGCAGCTGCTGCAGCCACCAGGACTGGAGCTGAAACTCTGCTCATTACTCAGAAAATACACACCATCGGTAAGGAGTTTTTAAGTGACAGGAGAAGTTGTTGAAGTTTCCTGAGGCTTAGATATATTGAACTTGAGTTGAGATCTCAGGAGACCATTAAATCAACAAGAAAATCCGATTCGCTTCCATCCAACTTGTATTCTTTATTCTTTTTATTTCTTACAGGGGCTCTGTCATGCAACCCATCCCTAGGGGGTGTTGGAAAAGGTCAGCTTGTCAAGGAGGTAGATGCTCTAGATGGTCTCATGGGAAGAGCTGGAGACTATGCTGGGGTTCATTTCTCCATCCTCAACCGAAGAAAGGGGCCTGCAGTGTGGGGCCCTAGGGCCCAGCTTGACCGTGAACGCTACAAAAAATATATACAGGTAACTAACCATTATATTTAGTTCAATATTAATGTTAGTACAAAATTATTACCAGAGAAGACTGCAGGGATTCCTCAGGTATCAGATCACAGTTCTCTTTCTGTTTTGTAAGCTTATAAATATAACAAAGCTAGCATTAGCATCATTTTAAATTGGGTCGTTGTACAAAATTGAAAGGAAAACATTTAAAGGTTTTTTTTTACCTTTTCAGCCAGAGAACGGAGCCAAACTAAAGCTGTTTAGAATAAATAAATAGCTACTGTGAGAATTTTAGCTTTAGATTTTGGGCTCCTCATATAAACATAACGAACCCTGTTGCTCAAGTAATCCATTTTCTCTGTTGTTAAAAAAGAAAGATTAGAAGATTGGTCAGGCTTTCCAAACAGCAAGGTTAGCTGCCTTCCTGCTGCAATTACTGAACCATACATTATTGTGTACCTCAGGGCTCTATACTAGGTCCTGTTTCATGTTTGTTTTTTTTTCCTGTTCTTCCCTCTTAGTCAGAGTTGTTGAACATGCCGAGGCTGACGGTTATTGAAGGGTCTGTGGAGGGTCTGGTGCTGTCCACGGCTGATCCAGAAAAGCCAGGAAAACACAAAGTGATTGGAGTTTGTTTGGGTGAGTAACAGTCTCTCAGGACATGATACATATTCTTCAAACGCAAAAAGCCACTTACACCCCCTTCCTTTGGTTTATCTCACAGCAGATGGAGGCAACCGAATTCTGTCTCGTTCTGTTGTCCTCACAACTGGAACATTCCTCTCTGGCTCTCTCTTCATGGGTGAGACCACCTCTCCAGGGGGAAGGATGGGTGAGCCACCCTCTTCTGCTGGTCTGACCCACAGTCTGAGAGAGGACCTCGGGTTAAAGCTTGGACGTCTGAGGACCGGGACGCCCCCTCGGATTGTCAAAGACACAGTTGAATTCTCCCTCACGCAGCTGCATCTGCCAGACTCCTGGCCAGTTCCGTTCAGCTTCATCAACACACAAACACACTGTAAGGTAATCTTAAAAGCTACAGTCTTTGTTGCGATAGTCAAGAGGCAGATTAGGCTTTAAAATGTCATTTGTCGACAAGGCGATTTTGAATAGTGTCCAGTGCAGGTCATAGATTAAACACTTGTGGATTTGTCCAGATCTGAAGTGAGAGTAGACTTTTCTCCTGTCTCAAAGATGAGAGATTTAAAAGGAACAAATGAAAGAATCACTTATTCAGTTCGTTAATGCATTCATTTGGAGATCTGGAGCTCCTACCAACATATACTGTGTGATTAAAACAACTGTTTTAATCTGTAAAATATGGCATAAATGTTTCCTGATTTATGCTGCTTTATCATAGAGTTCAAAGACTTTAGGACTTTTAGACTTTATCTCACTCTTTGCAATCAAAGCGCTGGACCTGCACTTTTTGACGAGGTTGAGGAATTAAAACAAACACAACATATGTGGAGGAATAAGAGTACTGAGTAAAAATGTACAAAAATGAGAACGGAGAAGAAAAAGTTTTCATTTAAAAAGTTGTCATTTAAAGTCAATTCCCCTTTAAAGGGCAGGTGCTGACACCGGCTGTTCTGAACAGTGCTGTTTAGACAGGGGAGAATACTGCTGTGGTGTTTGGTCCTTGTGTCATTTTGATCAAAGCTTGTTTAATACACTTTTAAAACCCAAAAACTGTGTTCACCTGTGTAATATGTCCCTTTTAAGGGCTGTTTACAGTTGTTAAAAGTTCCATTTACTCTATATTTTTTAATACTTTCTTGAACTCCAGATTAGGAAACTTTTCTCCCACTTGATTCAGTTATTTTGTTGTGCCTGTGCCTAAGGAAATATCTATTTTTAGTGCTTTTTAGAACCTGATGTCTTCCTTTTATAGCCTGAGGAGCAAATCCCCTGTCATCTGACCTACACAACACCTGGGGTCGACAAGGTGGTCAGAGAAAGCCTGCATCTGAACTCTCACATACAGCAGGACACCAAGGGTCCCAGGTACTCTCAGCACGCTCATGAAACACCCCTAGAAAAAATACTGACCTGAACGACTCTGTTAGCTGGTAAAATACAAGACACAAGAAAGTATGCTGTGCTGTCTAGTGGCGTAGTATTAGCAGAGCTTTGAATAGAGGCAAGGGCTGGGCTGCCTCCCACCTTGGTAGCCCCAAACCCTTGGCCCCACCCTCTATTTCACAGCAAGGCTATGTATTTTTCTGTCTGTTCAGGTACTGTCCTTCCATTGAGTCTAGAGTGCTGCGCTTTCCGGGCCGGCAGCACCAGGTGTGGCTGGAGCCAGAGGGTTTGTCCTCTGACCTCGTGTACCCTCAGGGTTTGTCCATGACTATGCCTCCAGAGTTACAGCTCCGGCTCATCCGAGAGATCCCTGGCCTTCAGCGGGCAGATATTCACACACCAGGTAATGCAGGGTCAAGGATTTGTATTCTAGATCAAATGTCCACATTGTAAGATGCCAAAGGACAAATCTGATTACCGTGGTCAGACTCTAATCATCATAGTGGGTAATAGCGATATAGAATACTATGATAGATGTTTTATAGCATTGTAATGTATGTGATATATTTCAAGGAGACATTTACCAGCAGAGGAAGAAGATTCAAGACCACCTACCCCTGTTCTTTTACTATTCCAGGTTATGGAGTGCAGTATGACTTCGTCTGCCCCACGCAGCTCTTCCTGTGGCTGCAGCTGAAAAGTGTTCAGGGACTGTTCCTCGCTGGTCAGATTAACGGTACTACAGGCTACGAGGAGGCAGCAGCACAGGTACACAACATAATTAGCTAACCTCTGTATTCCCATTGTCTGAAGTACTCTCCGTGCAACAAACGTTATTTTCATGCATTCATCCAATAACTGTTCCTGCCTTGCGCCCCATGGTTTGGCTTTCTACCCTATCCCATGTCTCATTTCAGGGCTTGTGGGCAGGTGTAAACGCTGGTAGGACAGCACTCTCTCTGCCCCCTGTATATCTCTCTCGTACGGAGAGCTATGTCGGCGTCCTGATTGATGACCTGGTGGGACACGGGGTCACCGAGCCGTATCGCATGTTCACCAGCAGAGCAGAGTTCAGAACATCTCTCAGACCGGACAACGCTGACCTTCGGCTCACACCCAAAGGTATGACAACAAGTGGGTCCTGATGTAATCTCCCTAGCAAAGCTGTTATAATGCTAAAATTATATAATTATCTTTGGAAATAGCTTTATATTACTTTTACATTAGCTGGACCTTATAACGTTAGCTTCAACTCTTTGAGAAGAAGACTGTCCAACTGAAGGCAGAAATAGCTTTAGCTCAAGTAAACAAACATTACTCAGCGCTGCCCTCTAAATGTGTAACCACACACTTTTGTTGTTTTTTTATAAGACCCTTCACAACATCCCAGTAAATGTTTTTTTTTCCTTTCTTTCTGTCATTGTTTTTATTTGTACATCAATGTGGATGGATGGCTTCGCCCTTCAGCACCCTACCTCCCTCTAAATCACACCACTGTTTACTTTGGTTTCTGTTAGGTTTTGAGGAGATTGGCTGTGTGTCCTCACTTCGTTACCAGGAGTCTGTTAGAGTGAGGCAGGGCCTGAGTGAGGCTGTCTCTGCTCTCAAGTCCATTACTCTGTCACCCTCTCGCTGGAGAGAGAAACTGACAGATATCTGCATCAGTGAGGCCAAGAGCACTCTTATCAGGTCAGTAAGGAGACCCAAGCACTCTATTACCACAAAGCAGAATCCATTTGGGATATTTGCATACAATGACTCTGAGATTTTATGGTGTACAGTATCATTATTGGGCCACTATGAATGAATGAACTACCCAGTCATAATCCATTCAAAGATTCCCTTTCCCACACAGATTTAATGCCTTCAATAAGTGTATTAAGGTGCATTGTCATTTTGATAGCCATCACACACCACCCAATGTTGTCGTTTTTTTTTTCATAGTGGAGAAGAAATGTTGCAGTATAAAGATGTCTCCTTCAAAATGGTGGCCTCTGCCTTCCCAGAGATCCTTTCACCATATCTGGAATTTTCTGACAGGATAAAAATTGAAGGTAAATAATATGCCTTATTAGCACACCTGGAATAAGTGGAACTAGTGCAGATTGGGCTAGAATTCATAATCACCGCTGTAATGTAGATGTCTGCAAAATGTCATCTCTCCCATTCTGTGTAACATAATTAGAAAAGCATGTTGTATGTATTTCACGTCACATACCCAGCTCTAATATGAAATGCCTTTAGTTGGTTTGTTATTGCAACCATTTGTGTTGTTTTCCTGTAGCCGTGTACCGACCTCACTGTGAGAAACAACAGAAGGAGATAGAGAGGATGAAAGAAGAGGAGAGTCTGTCCTTGCCTCCTGATCTCGACTACCTCTCTCTTCCTGTGTCCCTCTCTGATGAGGTCAGAGAGATACTGGACAAAGCGCGACCAAGCACGGTGAGTAAGCTTTAAAACACATTAAGGTGTTCTTTACTGTGATCTAAGGCCATATTGCTCCTATTTACCTTTGTGAACTGTGTTGTTTTACAAAAATATAACAAAATAAGAATAGACAACTCAGCATTTGCAAGACGAAGTAGTGGCCATCGGTACGAGGATCACGTTGAAACCTGCTCCAGGGTAGTGTTGCAGTGCCTTTTCCGAAATGGCTCAGGTTTGAAGTGGCACGCTTGTAACAGCTCTCTGTTCTGCAGCTGGGAGCAGCTACGCGGCTGCAAGGCATCACTCCAGCAGCCATCGTGCACCTTCTGAACTATGTGACAAGACCAGGACGCAAGAGCAGAGGCCAGAGAGACACAGAGAGACGCACAAAGACTCCAGCTTGGACACACCCGCCTCAGCCTGACCAACGACACACAACATTCAATCAGAATCGAGAGGAAGGTGCTGTATTTCGGAATTAGGTTTTGATGGCAGCTGCTTCAGAAGATTACACACAAGAGAATGTACAATAGTTTATTATTTAAAAATATGTATTTTGCAAAATAAAATAAATTATAAAAAAAAAACATTATTATAGTACATTATTACAGTGAGGTAGAAAATTAGAGAACAGTGTAGGGGAAGCACATTCACTCTCCATCCAGCTCTCCTGCCCCTCTGGTGAAAAACGCAAAAGGGAATTTCCATTCAGGTTGGGGTTCACCCCTGGGGGCTTCTGGGTAAAGGGTGGCATCTGAGAAAATCACTTCTGTTGTCACAGGCAAAGGAGAAAGGTCAGGACACTGCAAAGAATGTAAAGAAAGGCTGATCTTACACTCAGTGTCAGAAACATCATAATCTCTCTGGGCTTACTGAGCAACAACAAAATTTGAGGTATGGGTAAAAATGTATGCATGCTCTTTACACATTTCTAATTGGTAAGGAATACACACCCAGCTAAATGTTACCTAGAGTAGCCAATTTACAGACTTGCATTTCTTAGACAGGTGCTTCTGGCCATTGTACAGTAGAATATTTTGTTTATATTTTTGTAGATATTTACTTCATCTTAAATATGAACAAAACTTTCTTTCATTCTATTATTCATTCATTCATTCATTCATTATCTGTAACCCTTATCCAGTTCAGGGTCACGGTGGGTCCAGAGCCTACCTGGAATCATTAGGCGCAAGGCAGGAATACACCCTGGAGGGGGCGCCAGTCCTTCACAGAGCGACACACACTCACAACTATGGACACTTTTTGAGTCACAAATCCACCTACCAATGTGTATTTTTGGATCTTGGGAGGAAATTGGAGCACATGGAGGAAACCCACACAAATTATATATATATATATATATATATATATATATATATATATATATATATATATATATATATATATATATATTATTATTGCCCCCAACACTTGGAGCGGCTGGTGCACTCTTACACTGCTGGGCCACTCAGGAGGTCCTAAGTAGCCGATACTTCGCCTAATTTTGTAATTTGCAAGTTTCCAAGCTATTTAAAACGATTTTAATTTCATTAACAACAAACCTTTACAATCTGACAGCTGAAGACATATTTGGCCCCCAGGATGTGGTTCTGTGGCAGTGCCAAGAGTCCTCTCTGAGCCCAAAGAACCTTCACTGAGAGAGAGACAGGCAGGAGACAACCTGTCTCACACTGCTTCCCCTAAAAGCAGAGCAACATTTATATGAAGGATAATCTATAGATGATTTAACTTCACACTTTTATAATCTAATCTGAAGAACCTCATTGACATTTAGCAATGGTAAAAATGTCCAAATAATTATTGAAACCACTGCATGACCTGCCCTTAGAGCAAAACACTTAACAGTGTGAATTAACATGAGGCCTCTACTTTGAGATTTAGATGAGGGAGAGAAGGACTTACATGAGGTGACTGGGGACAATCTTGAATAATGACCTTGCTCCAGTCCGGCTGGGACCCTCCGGTCATGGCCACCATGTCTGGGGGTTCAGAGCCTTGCAGAATGCTGTAGAGCTGAGCTCTCAGTGAGGTACAGTTGTGGGACGGAGACCTGAAGTTTTAGTTATGAATCTGGATTTAATTGTGTTATCTGTACATACAACTAATTAAGCTCTCCACTTGGTTAGGACTTCATGAGTTTGACAGAGAGCTTAGAAAGTAATTGAATTAAGCACTTAAAACGATCACTTTAAATCTAGGTTAATATTATACTGGAACCATAAGCAGCCTAAGGATTTTTTACACAGAATTTAATTAAAGTAGTTGTAAATCATACCTGAAGGTGCAGCCAGTGATGGTGTTGTGTGTGAATAGAATGGGAGCTCGGTTGAAATCATCTGTAGAACAGTCTCCCCCTACTGACAGGCCCTGGACCGTCAGCTTGCACAGAGTTAAAGAACATAAATAAAAATCACCCTGTCACTAGTGATCGAGTCTAATGGTTCCTGACCAAAGAGTTGGGGGGGGGGGGGGGTGTATGGGTGCTTTCTTTAACAATTAGCCTTCAATTTTAAGTGGTATAACTTTAGTTTTGAAATAAAAGAAAATGGTTAAAACTGTAGAAAAGTACATGAACAGCTGTCATTAAATCACACTATTCCAGGTCACAAAAATATTGAATTCTAAGTGTAATTCTAAGGTAGAAATACTAGCACTGACCAGAAAAATCCTCAATGCCTGTCGAATGGAAGTAGGAAGAACACAAACTTCTCACAGACAATGACCTAAGGCAAGGACTGAACATATGACCCACATCATGCTGCCAATGTATATGTGAAAAGAACATTCATTCGTTCATTATCTGTAACCCTTATCCAGTTCAGGGTCACGGTGGGTCCAGAGCCTACCTGGAATCATTGGGCGCAAGGCAGGAATACACCCTGGAGGGGGCGCCAGTCCTTCACAGGGCAACACATACACACACATTCACTCACACATACGGACACTTTTGAGTCACCAATCCACCTATCAATGTGTGTTTTTGGGCTGTGGGAGAGAACCGGAGCACCCAGAGGAAACCCACGCAGACACAGGGAGAACACACCACACTCCTCACAGACAGTCACCCGGAGGAAACCCACGCAGACACAGGGAGAACACACCACACTCCTCACAGACAGTCACCCGGAGGAAACCCACGCAGACACAGGGAGAACACACCACACTCCTCACAGACAGTCACCCGGTGGAAACCCACGCAGACACAGGGAGAACACACCACACTCCCCACAGACAGTTAACAGCCTTAAATTTGAAAGTGGTCAAAGGATACGGGCTGAGCCTCTTCTCCAAGCCAGCCAATCACTGGAGTCCCGAATGTCAAGCCCACCAATGGCGTACTGGAAGGAGGTGGTGTGGGAGTGGGCAACTGTAACCCAGTTATCAGATTTTATTATAAACCCTTCCTATGACTAACAACGTAGAAGTAAATCAGGCAGCTGTTGAGCTGGGGGGGGGGGGTATACCTGAAATTGCACTGTGTGCTGTTGCAAAAGCTGGGTGCCAAAACTTGCGTTTGCTAAGTCTATGTCCAGTGTAGCTGCTGTGATCTCCCCTGTGCCTGTGTATGTGATCACATACCGCACCTGAGACAGACAAGGAGGGATGCGCACTTAGCAGAGGCACTAAGTTCACAGGGGACATTATAGCATAATCTGCACTAACCTTTGAGACCACATTTAAACAGGAGCCATTAAGCTCAGTGGGTTCAGGTTGGTTGGACAACAGGATAACTGGAATCTGAAACGGAAGTGAGGAAAGTCAGTCAGAATCCTAATCAATAGTATAAAAATAGACAGATATTAATGAATGTTTGTTGTTTACCATTTGATTCGACAAGTCCGTTTTCGAAAGACGTGGAACCTGTGAAGTTCCCAAACATAATTAAAGGGTTGCGCTGACATAAAACTACATTCATTCATTATCTGTAACCCTTATCCAGTTCAGGGTCGCGGTGGGTCCAGAGCCTACCTGGAATCATTGGGCGAAAGGCGGGAATACACCCTGGAGGGGGCGCCAGTCCTTCACAGGGCCATTAAACTACAGCTTAATTTTATTTTTGGTGTTATGCAGTATTTTTCTCACACCACATTGTATCACCTTGCCTCACCAGCTTAAAGGAATTCAGTTTTATACTTGATGTCATCATTTTTCTGTGTCTGTTACTATTCCCAACACACGTCATACAATTAGCAATCCCTATGGATTCAGCCGGTACTGACATGTAGCCTAGACACTGATCTATGCTCTTACAAATACAACCTCCAAGATAAAAAATAATAGCTCTTTCTTAAAGATATAAAATATGTTCGCCTCACTCCAAAGACTAATAGAGCACAGCTGAAGGAACACCGCTCTGAACACTCATGTCTGACAAGGGCATACTAGCATTCTTTTTTATAACATAAACATATTTGAATAACATTCATTCATTATCTGTAATGGGTCCAGAATCCCAGAAACCTGGAATCATTGGGCGCAAGGCGGGAATACACCCTGGAGGGGGCACCATTCCTTCACAGGGCAACACACACTCACTCACACCTACAGACACTTTTGAGTCGCCAATCCACCTACCAACATGGGTTTTTGGACCGTGGGAGGAAACCGGAGCACCCGGAGGAAACCCACGCGGACACGGGGAAAACACACCACACTCCTCACAGACAGTCACCAGGAGGAAACCCACGCGGACACGGGGAGAACACACCACACTCCTCACAGACAGTCACCTGGAGCAGGACTCGAACCCACAACCTCCAGGTCCCTGGAGCTGTGTGACTGTGACACTACCTGCTGCGCCACCGTGCCATTATTTGAATCACATTGAGGAATCGACACTTTTTTTTGCTTTTGCATAACTCACGCTGAGGAGCCTGAAACCAGTGGAATAGGCACGAACACTTAGGCTTCCATCTCTTCTACAAGACAGAGTGCTTACAGTTCGCGAACAGGATTGAGAGGCAGAACGCAGGAACTCTATGAGAAAAAGAGAGAGAGATGTAAATCAAACTGACACTATTTGCAAATATTTATTCTTTTACATGCTACAAACTAAAGGAATATTCTGACAATGTTAACATTGGCAATAATGAAAAAGCAATATTCTTTTTCTGTGAAAATATAATTACAACTGGGGGTCATTTTCAGAAAAGCAGTGGCACTCGTGTGTGTGTGTGTGTGTGTGTGTGGTGTTGGTATGAAAATATCAGCTATGTTGTCTTTATCAGTGTCATTGCTTTAAAATGGTTATTATATTCAATTAAAATGTAACCATACTTGCAGGATTGCGATCCACACAAGATGATGTCACCCCAGGTGATGGGTGTCTAAGCACACTCACAACAGAGGTATTGTTGTAATATGTCAAAATAAAGTCATCCACCTGTGAGAAAGAGAAATCATGATGAAAAGAACAGGAGTCTACACTACAGTGGGAGGGTGCAAAAAGGACTACACTGGCCCATTCATGAACTAGATTCCAAATCCTTACAGGTTTCTCTGCTTAATACAAACCTGGGCCAACTTGTCAGTTCATTAACAATCCAGTACTGAAAAGTGTGTGCAAAAATGTGTGTAGAAACCAGTGCACAGTAGAGAAGTTGGGAGACACTGGTCTTATTGCAGTATTTTATAAATGCAGATTGTGAGCTGATCCTATCTACTTTATGAAAACATACTGAAAAATGTTCTAAGACATAAGCAGATTAAGCAATGCACCTTGTAAAAGCTTGTGTTTCTGTTGCTGTAGGAGGTGGGCTCCTGCAGTGAGAAATGAGGAGAGAAGATGGAGAAAGGTCCCTCAGAGAAGGCAGGCAGAGTCTGTGCTACAACATCTGTGTCTAAATAAAAAAAAGATAAAAGAAACTGTGTCACTGAGGAATAGTGTTGCTCTTCTTAAGGTTTAATAGCACCCTCTTGTGGCGAGTTTTCAGACTGCAAAATGTGAGTGAGTTGTAATCCCATGATGAGTTTCAGATCTAACAAAAAAGGTACATTTACATTTATGTGTAACAGCAGAACCTACTGTGGAAAAGTTAAGTTTGCAACCTATACTTTATGACAGTATGAAGAAGTGATGTAGAAGCCGAATCAGTGGATAGGAGAGTTGGTGTTGAGAGAAATCTTACCATTCCCTTTGCGAACACAGAAGAAAGAGTCCGTGACTGTCACCAGCTGTGGGTCCACATTGGCTCTGAACATCAACCAGCTCTCAACACACACTGCAGACCTTGAGATACAGATCAGTTTAAAAACTTTATCGTTAACACTTAAATAATCATATACATTGGAAAACGATGGTTTACGTTTTGAAGTGTGATATACAGTTACCACTGGAAATATATTTTTAACCTAAAAACGGGAAACCAGAATTACTATTTTTATTCCCATACTAAATTAGAGGTACCCTACATTTGCTTATTTACCTTGTTGCCTGCTTGCACCCACTGAAAACAGAGCTCAGGTTGGCAAATCCACAATCCACATAGTCACAGCAGCAGCCAATGTCACAAAAGTTTGGTGTGATATCACAGGCACAACCTGCAGCACAAGAAAGAGTATTTCAATACAAATTTTCAGCAGTGATTCACAATCAGGACAATTTTAACCCTATAAGACGAACACCTGCTACATGTACCACAAAAGGTACCGTGGAATAAACTACATTTTCAAAATTAAAATGACAATGGAAGTGAAAGAGGAAAATGGAAAAAGTTGTGTTAGAACATGTTAAATTAGTGGACTACCATCAGAGACTGTGATTGGATCTGAGGTTGTGGGGACAAAAGTGGACACAGCACGGACATCAAATCCTCTGGGAATAACGCTTGGAGTGACAGTGTGCAGAGGGTCTGAAGTATCAACTGTTACTGAGTCATTCGTATGCAGTGCTGTTGCTACAGCTGATGAATTTTCTGTGAACAAATGTTCATCGTAGTCCAAAGGGGGCTGCTCTGTGTAGCCCCATGTGTTCTGTGAGTCTGTAAAAAGTGGCAAAATCACACCAAGAGCCAAGACCAGATGCAGAATGTAAAGGTGAGACAGCATTCTGCAAAAACACAAGACAGAATCACTTACAGTAACTTTAAAGTATTACCACAGTAAGACAAACATAGTGTATAACAGATAGAATAAATATAAGTAGAACGTGGAGTGGAAGCATAATTGTAATTATACACAAGACAAGATATAAAATATCCTACGCCAATCCATTAGAGCTTCACACAGGGCCCACCCCACTCTCTTCCTACCGGCAGCCACACAATTTCTAATGTTCCAATCCTACAGCTACACCTAAGTGTGCTTTGACCGTTTATGATCCGATCAGCAATCAGCTACCATTAACATCCACCGTTATTCACTGAGCCCATCACATGACAACCCACACCACCCACTGCATCACTAGCTCTTCACAAGGGTCATCATGTAGGCACCGCCCCTCATCAGTGTTTCACTTTTTTTTAAGCCCACGACACCTCCAGAAGGTTCATCAGTAAAGTCTGGCGTCCCAGACCCACCCCCCTCCAAGCAGTAACATACACTCAGTTTGAAGATGGAGAATATATAGCAAAGTCAGAGGAAACAAGTCATAAAGTACAAATGAGGTACTATAGGAGCATCTATATTTCAATAAATTGATGCAGTTATAAAATGTGTTCAGATTTATGTTAAATCCACATTTAAGGAAACCGTGGGGGTTTTCAAAGGAAATAACTTATAAATATTTAATTCTGATGAATAGGTTAGTTATTGAGGTTTAATCAATGTGAGGCGAGGGACGTTAAGATGGACATGGTACAATAAATTCCATATCAAATAAAGTAGTAAAACATTCCCCAAAAAAGGTTAGAGTTGTTGCAAAGCAAACAGTAATACATACATGTGAAAATGTGCATATGAAACTAAAAAAAAAAGGGTCCTAAACTGTTAGAATATCGCTCAGACTGGCACTAAAATTGGACTAACATTTAGAACTGAATAAACAAAACAAGTTCCAAATAGAAACTTTCCGTTCCACCTTAAATGGTGCAGCAGGTACTTAAGGAGCCGGAGGATGAATGGAACGGCAGACCATTTAAGGTGGAATGGAAAATTTCAGCCCTGATCCTGAAGTTAAGAACAGTAAACAAACAGCCACAGCAGGAGTTTGTTAGTCTGATGCTGCTAATGACCATCGAGTCGTTTAAGTGAGTCGCTGTTAAAAAGCACCGGGAGACATTACTCAGTAAATCTGAAAGATTAAAGAGCATAAAAAACACGAGAAATAACAACGCACATCACAATCGCACACAGCAACGGCCTAGTCGTTAAGGACGTCGTCAGAGCTCCACTGGGCCAATCAGCACCTTCAGAAAGCGTGACGTTTTTACCGTAATGCCACTATAAACAGCGCTTTTAATTAATATTCTTTTCTGGATGCTCATTTGTGATTAAAAACCTGGAACGGTGTGAACTTCTCTGAAATAGGCTCTAGAAGACAAAATATAACTAGGTTTATTACTGGTTATGTGATGTTTTCTCCCTATTTTGTAAGTAAAACACAGAGTAGCCTTATAACTTAATAAATGTATAACTGTGTCCAACTAAAATTTCATTCATTCATCCATTTTAAACATACATTCATTTATTCTCTGTAACCGCTTCAGCTTGACCAGTGTCGTAGTGAGTCGGGAGCCCACCACAAATCACTGAGCACAAGGCAGGAACACACCCTGGACAGGGTGCCAGTCCATCGCAGCGCATCACACATTCACTTGTGGACTATGTTGCACAGCCAGTTGATTTATCAATGTGTTTTCCGTGACGAAACCAGGGCACGCGCAGAAAAGTCCCACAGACACTGGGAGAACACATCACTTTGCCTTAACCTGAGGTGAGACTGAACCCACAACCCAAGGATGGAGCTGTGTGACAGCGTACACTGCGCCGCCCTATCAAAATTTCACATGGATAAATGCAAATATTTATACAATAAGCTTTTAAACATGTTTTTTTTATTATGCATTTTAGATGTACCTTAAATGTATTATTAGCTCATCCAAAAAATTTCTCTGGAGATTTAGACAATTTCCAATACTCCTGATTTTATTTCAGTGGAGTTTTCTTAGATATGTATCGTTTGCATTATTTAAAAAATCTGGTTTCTTTATTTTTATCTTAAAACTTTGCAGCAACAGATGAGGCTTCTGTCTCTGACTTTATATTTACAAGATAGACTAAAAAGGTAAGAGTGGACAGTGAAACTGTTTAAAACCTCCAGCAACACTGAAATTTGATCTGTATAACGAAGGCTGAGTCCCCCTATAAAGTGCACTTATAGGGGAGCCATTCGAGCCAGGAGCTTGGCGGTGCCGCGGTTGCTAAGCAACAGCGTCTGTTGGGCCTGAGAGGAACAGCGCTTCAGTTCGAGAAAACAAAAAATTAAAATAGAAAGTTCACACGGATATAAACACGTTAGAGGTAAGAGTGATTTTACTTATATAAGATACATGTAAAAAGCTTTTGCTTAATATAGGAGAAATATATATCCGTCTTTCCCCTAATTCCGGCCACTGCCGTATATGGTCCGCTCTCTCTATTCGCCAATCGCATTGGGTAAAACAATAAAACGTAAGTTCAAGCCTTAGTAGGGCATTTAAACATCAGTCTTGCAAGAAATCACATATCTAAACAATATTTAAGTATCTCTAACAGTGTTGTATTTCTTTGTGTGCAAAACTGCATGTGGAACACAACACATTTTTTTTTATCTAAAAACATATTTTCTTTCAAAGTCAAGCAAGTCTTGGACATTAATCTACACACATTTGACTCCTGAAAAATGTTGATTTGAGTGAGTAAAGTGCTTCTATTTATTTACAGTTAGCTAAGATTTCCAATATTGTAATTAAAGTGGCCGGAACCTGGGGTAACTACGCTACGCTAAAACAGCTCCCAAAATTAAACTGCTAATTAGTCTTATACACCACTGCGTCAGAGACACCTCCAGGAAATATTAGCTAAGTGTTTAACTGTGTTATTTATGTGTTTAACATAAGTAAGTTATGCATTAAAAGCCAAAAAAAGTTAATTTAGGCTAAACGCGTTTTTGAGCTATAGCGCTCCCTGCTGGCCAATCATTTTTGTTTCCAGGATCGATGCACAGAAACATATACACTCAAAATTTGCCGTGTGTACGAATGCATAATGCATATTTGAGGAGATGGGTAAAGTTTGTAAATGTGTGTGGAGTGGAACAGAAACAGCAGTGCTGCTGGACTTTTTAAACACCTAAGAGTCACTGCTGGACTGAGAATAATCCACGAACTAAAAATGTCCAGCTGATAGCATCCTGTGTCCACTGATGAAGGACGCCCATTACAAACTCTCTGACTTTATATCTACAAGTTGGACCAATGAGGTAGGTGTGTCTAACAGAGTGGCTTGTGAGTGGACACTGATTTTAAAAACTCGAGCAGCACTGCTGTGTCTGATCCATTCATACTAGCACAACACACAATGACACACCACCACCACGTCAGTGTCAGTGTATATTACTTTAGAGTTAGTAGGGATTTCATATGGGTTTTTGAGTAATATTAGTTTATAATTCTTTTTCAGTCAAATAACATGACAACCCCATCAGATCAGGGCCTCCAGCGGGCGAAGTGCAAAAGTCATTCAGCTCTTCTGCACATCTCAGACTCAGATTCACACACAGAGGAAGACGATGGCAGTGAACCTGAGAGTGACAAAGAAACAGAACCAAACAAAGCCCCTCAAACCCAGAGTGACTTCTCCATCCAGTGTCCAGCAGCCTTTACAGCCAGGAGCGAGGATTCAAGTGGACAGACTAAGCTCAGAACAGATGGAGACCTCCATATACACTCAGTAATGTGTGTGAAATTAAAAGGAGCAGTTTGTATAAAAAAGTTCTCTTTACCAAGAATAGCCAAAGCCTAAATAGACTACACACTGAAGTTTATAGCATGACAAAGTTTTAATATTATGGTCGATTAGTGTCCATTCATTATCTATTACCTCCAGCACATAGCTACAATAATATTTAACAACTATTTCTACAACATCGTTGATTTGGGATATATGGGAACATTTTGTATTAGGTTTAGAAATGTTTTAAACCATTTTTTATGTAATGTATGATTGAAATTCCAAATTTTATTGTAACTGCTCTATATTACTAAAAATAACCTAAAAATAAAGTAGACAGCACGGTGGCAGAGCAGGTAGTGTTGAGTCCCGCTCCGGGTGACTGTCTGTGAGGAGTGTGGTGTGTTCTCCCTGTGTCTGCATGGGTTTCCTCCGGGTGACTGTCTATGAGGAGTTTGGTGTGTTCTCCCTGTGTCCGCGTGGGTTTCCGGTTGATGCTCCGGTTTCTTCCCACAGTCCAGAAACACACATTGGTAGGTGGATTGGCGGCTCACAAGTGTCCACAGGTGTGTGTGTTGCCCTGTGAAGGACTGGCGCCCCCTCCAGGGTGTATTCCCGCATTGTGCCCAATGATTCCGGGTAGGCTCTGGACCCCCCGCGACCCTAAATTGGATAAGCGGTTACAGATAATGGATGGATGGATGGATTCCGGGTAGGCTCCGGACCCACTGCGACCCTGAACTGGATAAGCGGTTACAGATAATGAAGGAATGAATGAATCAATCAAAATGAAGTAGTTTGAAAATGTCCAGTGAGAAGAAAGTATTGGTTACTGCATTCATTATGAGTTCCATCAAGGAAAGAAACGCTACACAAGCATGTGCATTGATTTGTCCTGTTTTTTGAGGTTGAGTTACGATTATATTCATTCATTCATTATCTGTAACCGCTTATCCAGTTCAGGGTCATGGTGGGTCCAGAGCCTACATGGAATCATTGGGCGCAAGGCGGGAATACACCCTGGAGGGGGCGCCAGTCCTTCACAGGGCAACACAGACACACACACACATTCACTCACACACTCACACCTACGGACACTTTTGAGTCGCCAATCCACCTACCAACGTGTGTTTTTGGACTGTGGGAGGAAACCCACGCGGCCACGGGGAGAACACACCAACTCCTCACAGACAGTCACCCGGAGCGGGAATCGAACCCACAACCTCCAGCTTCCTGGAGCTGTGTGACTGCGACACTACCTGCTGCGCCATCATGCCGCCCTGTTACGATTATATGTTACACAAAAACGCTTTATAATATATTTGTACACCTAATACGTAAAAATTCTGATAAAATCCATCTCTTTTAGATCAGTTTGATCTGTGGTGGTCTCATCTTAACATCTTTATCTATTCCAGAGAGTGTGATTGCGTGGTCATCACATGTCAGTTCAGTAATGACGGATCACTGCTGGCTGTTGGGCTTTACGACGGTTCCATCAAGGTTTGTGTGTTATGTGGAATTGTTTAAAAAAAACTTGGTTGTATTTTATTTATGTAATGTATTTAAACATATTTATATTCCACATTATTATTATGCTACTACATAGTTTCACATCTGCGGCATAAAATGGTTTTATAATAATAATAATAATAATAATAATAATAATATAATTAATGGCAGTTATTTCTGGGACAATATACTGATCACAAGGCAGGGCTTAATATTTAATACATTTCTTAATCAAATTATACAAGAACACTTGCACTACCAGAAACGCACATCAACTAAACAGTAAAATTAATTAATAAGCATTATATATTCTTATAAAGCATTTTAAATCAATATTCTGCATGTTAGACTCTTTGAACTTTTCTAGATGAAACACAGCTTGTACAGAATATGAATTGATTCCCACTGTTCCTTGTTCTATGTCTATGCATAAATACCCCATTGTTTCCTCTTATGGTGGTCATGTATTGTTTTGGTTTCCTTGTTCCGTGTTGCTGTGTTGATTTTGTCTCTTATCTTTCTCTGCATTCGCTATAGCGTGCTTATGTAAGTTTTACCCTGTAGTTTGTTTTAGTTTTCTTTTGTTCCCCTGGCTTTCCCTCTCCTGTGGATATCCTCGCTTTGCTTGTCTCAGATACCTAAGTTCATTGACTCCTGGACTTCAGTAAAGCAGACGTGCACTAGTAGTTGTCCTCCTCGCCTCCTATGTCACAAAATGGCTGCAACAAAAACATACACTTGGAGGGCTTCTCTCAATTCATTTCAGTCATGTAATAGAACCTGAACGTGTGCCAAATACGTTCAATAAGACAATAATAACTTTAGATTTTCCAGTGTTAAGCAGTAAGGTTCAGAAGCATTGTCCTTTGAGTTAGAGAATGCAGACTCTAACGTGGGAAATTTTATTGTTGACTCACCCAGGTGCACAGCACAGACAGTGGTGAACTGACCCAGACTCTAAGGGATAGCAGCAATGTGCTTCCAGCTCTTCCTGTAACCGGCCTGCGCTTCACCCAGAGTGGGCAGTCACACTGCTTACTACTGGCCACCTGTGAGTCCTATTTCTGTCAGCTTGGACTTTTGGGAATTTGTGGAAATATTCACTGCAAAAGCAAGAAAAAAAGTGGTACACGCACAATCACTTAGCACAATGCTAAATAATACATAAGCAGCAGTGTACATAACATGATATAGAGAAGGTTCAGAGCTGAAAGGAAAAAGCAAATAGATCTGTTTTCATTTCTTTTGGATAGTGGAGGCAACTGAAGTGCTTTTCCTAAATTAGAAAGGCTTTGTTTACAGCTCTCTAATGCCCTCTTATTCTTATGAATATAAACCTTGACAGGAAGCTGCTTGTCGTGTTAAGTAACCGGTTTATAAGTCAGTGCACTTGGCTGGGCAGTGGCCCACTGTGGAGTTCAGTCTGAGCGACAGCCAAAGAGTTTCTACTTGTACTGGCACACTCAAACTCTTTTGTGTGCCACGGCAGAGCTGCCAGAAGTTCAGTCAGTCTTCAGAAATGTGGCATTGGGGATAGTAACTGTTTGTGTCAGATATTGAACAGCTGCTGACTGCACTACATCAAAGTTTAATGAGAGTACAGTTTTGGAGAGTATTTCCACCTCGATGGTCCAGTTTCCTGTCCTTCCTTTTTCATAATCATATTAAAGTTAATTAAAACGTAGACTTGCTTAACAGATTGTGCAGGGAAATTTGAAAATTCTCGGGCCATGATAGGGTGGATTCGGTTTAAAATTGAAGCTGTTGAAGCTGAAGTATTAATGTCCCAAACAAAGGGACAGTTTTTCAGTAAAAAACACTATCAGTAAAAGCTCAAACTGACTGTTTGGCTCCGTTTCCCCAGACCCATTAAACCTTAATTTAAAAAGATGTGACAGAATCTCTTTTGGGGCTAGGTTTCAGTCATTCATAGAAAACTGACCCCTTGTATGCCTGGAAAAGAACTTCAAAATTTTCACACTAATTTTTTGTGATAATTTTTACACGTTTTTAAAGGCATAAAGTGTGACCTATAATGAAAACCAGATTTTATATCTCATATTCAACCCTCGCGGAGAAATTCTGGAGAGGAAATCCAACCAGACTTTACAGCACAGGGGTGAAAGCCTCAAATACCCTTGGGTTTTCAAGAAGATATATATTCTATATAATATATATCATATCAGATTAACATTTCCTAGTGGTGGAATACATAACACTATGAAAATTACATTTTTCTTTTAAGTATCAACTACAATTTTAATACTATCCACAGACTGGAGTATATAATCACATTAGGACATTAATAACTGACCAATATTTTTCATCTTAATCAGAGTAGGACAAGCAAACGCAAGCAGAAAACAGCAGCCGATAAAAGCATACACTGGTCAAATGGCTTATGACTGAGATGAACTAAAAACCAAAGTCAAAGTCCAGTACAAAGCTATATGTCCTTATCTCAGAGGTGACTATAGGCCACATACTTGTATATGTGGGCTATAGTTGATTGGAGGTGATAATATACATGGCAGTATCTTTTTTTATTAGTATTAAACAGTGCAATTCAAGTGTTTTTCTTCTCTGTTGTTTCTAGTATATATTTAGGATTCACCATTTATAATATATAATTTATTATAGAAATATCTCTCTCCCTTTTCCTCTATGTCTCTCTCTCAGATGCCAGTGGTAGTGTGAGATGTTGGTATGTGTGGGGAGGACAGTGTTTGTGGTGGCTGAGGGAAGCAAGTGATGATGGAGAAGATGAGATTGGAGTGCAGAGACAGACACTTTCTCTGGCCATCTCTCCATCTGGAAAGCGAGCAGTGACCTGTGGCTCAGATGCAGCCATCTACTTGTATGACCTCACATCTCAGCAGAGGTTACAAATCTGCAGGGCCAGGTAACCGGATTACACATTTATATGATTTCTGTATCTGTTAGGAAGCACTTACTTCAGGTAGGACAATAAAAGCTAGAGTGTATCCAGATATCAACTACATTGAAAAAAAAGCAAAGCTTTTTACCAGCGTTCTATGTAATAGTTGCTAGAAATGAGCATAATAATAGGCAGCGCATACGTAGGTCAACTGTCTTAGCAAATTTCATTGGAATTAGAATTAGACTCACTTTATTCGCCACTGTGGTTGCACACAGAGGAAATTGTTTTCCGCATTTAACCCAATCCGTGCAGTGAAACACATTTACACACACACTAGTGAACACTAGGGGCAGTGAACACACATGGCTAGAGTGGTGGGCAGCCCTACCCACGGATGTAGATAGTGAAGAACACTGACAGCATGTCCATTTTGCAGCTCTTCGAGAACTGTTATGGATGGACATCGTTTTCGAGTCTTCGCTGTCAATTTTCATCCTGAGAGAGAGACTGAGTTCATATCTGGAGGATGGGACAACACTATTCAAGTAAAAAGCAGTTTCAAGTTACTTTTCTCTCAGTCTTTATATGAAAAGGTGTGTAGTAATATAAGCAATTAACATGTTTTTTTCTCTTTTTTTCAGTTTTGGGACACCAGACAAGAGCATGCTATCAGGTAAATATTACCATCTCAGTGTATCATTATATCCATTAAGGGTGCACTTGAACTCTTCAGCCATACTCTATTTATACACCACTCCTCTTTGCAGTTTGAGATAACATTTTAACCGAAGGCTACGTGTAAATACAATAAAATTGTTGCATAATGAGTTTTAAAATTATTATATATTATTACTTTTTATATTTATTGATTATTTATGAATAGCTTATGTCAGTAATTGCAAAATAATGATGTTTTATAAAGTAAAAGATGTTGTCTATAACTTCTGTCAAAAAATATCTATTGGTATATTCTAATGGTCAGTCGGAAATTCATGTGTTTTTTGGAAAGTGGTGATATTACACAGCTTTTGTTTTTAAATTGCATTTTAAATTTGTTCTAGAGCATCTTTCCTAAGTAACAGAACTTATAAAAGCAGCACAAGAACATCTTTTAAGTGTTCCTCTTTCTACAAGTTCCATTACTTTGGAGTGATGTTTTTTAACAGTGTTTGAAATGGAACAGATGTCCCAAACATTTGTTCAGGGACCCTTAAGCCAATACTCTGGCCTTTGCTTCATGAAACAATCGAGTTCATCTTGTGACTACTACCTTGTTTTTCTTAAATCTTCAAGTACTGCTTTTGCAAAAAAATATTATTTAAAGCCCCTGTGAAGTCCCTATGTAGGTAACCTTGAAAATAAATATTACCTTTCTAACTTTATCACTTATTACTGTTTATAGTGTGCTTGTTTATAGTTTAGCAAATGAAAGTAGATTAATCTGGAACCGATCATTTACCACACATGTAAATCAGATGCTATAGGTTAGTTGTTTGTTTAACTGCCGTGTCTGTAAATGTCAGAAAGATCTTTGGGCCTCATGTGTGCGGTGAAGCCCTTCAGATCGACTCATCAGTCAATCAGATACTCTCTGGTTCCTGGAGGAAATACAACACACTAGAGGTAAACACAAGCAGCATAAATATAAAATATATTCACAAACATAAATTTACAAATTGCACCAAGGGTGGCACGGTGGTGCAGCAGGTAGTGTCACACTAATTTAAATCTTGTTTAGCATTTAGCCTTCTTGTTTGTGTTCAGCTTCCTAGCCTTGGTATTTAGCTCACTGTCTTCTAATAAAATCTCCTGCACTTACCTCCATCCCTGCACCTTGTACCTTGTCCTAATGACCTTACCCCAACAGTGACATGTGCTTTTAAATCAACACCTTTAAACTGATAGCTGCACAGCTACCTTTCCATCACATCTGGGAATATTGTGTACACTGGCTTACATTGTTTTCTTCTCCAAGGTTTGGGACTATGATTCCTGTAAGAAGGTATATGGAGTTCCTGAGGACCAGAATGGAGGTGGCTATGTAAGTTTCTACAGTCATTATATTCCAATATTTTTGGTGCTTAAAGGTGCTGTAGGAGAGTTGATCTCAGTCCTGTCTCAGCCTTTTTAGAGGTTCCAAACACAGCAGAAGCAACTATGAACTAATTTCCTTCCAATTCACTAATTTGAGGTGAAGTTGGAGTGTTTTAGCGCAGTGAGACTATTACATCATGCAGAGCAGTGGTACCGGAGGATCAGAACCAAAACCACTTTTGTAGAAGAAGTCACTGATTATTTTTAATGCCTCCTCACAGATCTATACTTGTCACTGGTTTGGGAAGGACCATATAATAGCTGCTGGGGGGCAAGAAAACATGCTGAGGGTCATTGATCGACACAGTCTAAAGGTATGTAAATAGAAGATACATGAGCTAATGTGTAAAAATAATTTTTTTTAATGTTTGTTCTGAAGCTGTAACATAACAGCCTCCTTATTTCTGAACATGCTCTACTGACATTTCAGGATCACATTGTAGTTCTACAATTACAGACTGTAGTCCAACTTTTGTTCTGCATACTCTGTTAGCCCAATTTCACCCTGGTCTTCAATGATTAGGACTCCTATAGGACAACCACAGAGCAGGTATTATTAGGGTGGTGGACTATTCTCAATGCTATGGTGTCATTAACACAGTGAGTTTTTGATAGTGTGTGTGGTGTTCTGGTACACATGGATCAGTCACAGCAGTGCTGCTCAAGTTTTCAAACACATTAGTATCACTGGATTGACCGAGAATAGTCCACCAAATAAAAAATATTCATTCAATTGGATGCTACAGGCTGGCTATTTTAGTTTGGTGAACTAGTCTCTGTTAAGCAGTGACGACTTTTCAAACAGAAGAGTTGATATCTCCGATTTTAAAGGTGATTCTGATGTTAAAGGATAATTGCAGAATACAGTGATCCTATATGGACAATAAAGCTGATCAAATGGACAGTTAATGTAGAAACAAGCTTTAATTATGTCAGCTCCAAACTCATTCAGGTATAGAACATGAACTTGGACTATTTCTCTTTCAGACAGAGTCGAGATTGTTTGGCTTGCCCTCTGCTGTCTACAGTTCCTCTGTGTGTCCGTCTGGACAGTGGGTTGGTCTCATAGCAGCCAGCTCAGGGAACAGAGTGTTTCTGTTGGACAGAAATCAGCGCCGCAAGAAACGCCCTCTCTGAGTCTGTGTGTGTGTGTGTGTGTGTGTGTGTGTGTGTGTATGCAGGCAACATCTTATTATTTTAGCTTGGTAAATATCAGTGAAATAGTAATACAATTTAAAATTTGTATATATATATATTAACCCTCTATGGTACCGTGTTGCCTCCTATTTTAGCTTTTTAAAATAAAATTAGACACACATTTCATTGGTCAGTGCTTGCACGGGGCGGGAAACTTAAATATAAACCAGTAGTCACATGATCCACAGGGGTCCATTTCCACCCTCTTTCAGCACATGTGACCATCTCACACAGCCCCACATTTTATTCTGAAGAAAAGTGCATTTTTCACATATTTTCACCCAGATAATCACATGCAAAAAATCTGAATCACCTTCAGTGGTAAGTAAAGAAGTGTTTTCAAACTATTTACATGACATGTCATCAAATATGTCAAAGGAAATTACAAAAAAATTATTGTTGCCCTGAGGCAACATTGTACCATAATGGAATATCTTAAGGCAATACCAGGCATACAAGGTTGGAATACAAGCAGGGTGAAAAAAATTGCCTACATTTACAAGGTTTTACAGGGAAAACCATTAGATGTATCTAAATATATGTACCATGGACAGGATTTTGTAATGCATTTAAAAGAATATGTATTTAGCATGCTATATGTGCAAATTTTATGATTTAATGCAGTAGATGAATCCACACCTTTTCTTTGGCACTTCAAGGTATAAAGAACAGGTGGTACTGCCAGTTGATGAGAGGGAGGATGAGATATTATATAGTAATGAGGTCATAGTGAAAATCCGGCAAAGAGAGAGTGAGGATGGAGATGAAGATAGAGATGAGGATGAAGAGGGAAGTACCACAATGGTGGAAAATCAACAGGAAGCAGACCAGAGTGAGAATGTTATACTTTTCAGGACACTGAAAATGGTTTCAGGTGTTTTTTGTTTTGTCTTAAAATTTGTTGCAACAATTCCAAAAACATGTAAGCAGAATAAATTGATTGCCAAACATGAATAGTCAAATATCGTGTCTGTCATCTTATTTTGACCAATTACTTTGACCAGGATGTCCATGGTTTTGCTTATGGCTCAGTTTTGACAATGATGCTAGATGGGGCATATAATTTTACCCTGTGGCTGTTGACTGGGAACGTTTTCCTTGAGATTAGTGATTTCTAATGTTTTTGCAGGTTTGATCACCTTATTGTAGCTGTGATGAACTCAAGTGACACATTCTAGGCCTATATCTTTTTTTTTTTTTTTTTTTTTATAAAATCTATCTGTCGTTGTCACAAGAAACAGCAGTTTATGCTTCATGTCACTAATTAAATGCACTCAAGCGTATGTTTCCTGCCTTAAAACAAAACAAACAAAAAAACACTGGCTTTATGAATTTATGAGTATGAATTTTGGACGAGTCACTTGGGAAGTGCATAGACTGGGTCACATCCTTCATTTCCTGAGCTGCCTGAGGGAAGGAAATTAAACAAATGGTTTGATGTGAAATATTCTGTTCTGGAGTGGTGGTCATAGTATGGAAAATAAAATGGCTACATCAAATGTAATATGTACAAAAATGCTGAATGTTTGTCTGCATTTAACTATTTCAACCCCAGCCACTGATTTTGTTGACATCTCAGCCACTGATTCATACAGAATCCCCCCTTTTAATCACAATATTAGGAATCCTTTATTGGATAGATATAAAAAAAATCTGAATATACTTAATACCAGAAATGATCTAAAAAGCCCTGAAATTTTTAGATGCCTTTTAAAATATTTTGCTATAACTCAAACTGCCACAAGAAAAACTGTGGGAAGACAAACTCGTGGGAAGTAAAGGTGTGTTAAAGCATGTTCTGCTTCTTAACTGAAAAGTAATACAATAATTGTTAGTTCTTAAAGCACAAAGCACATGATATCATGTTGAGTGTGAACAGTAATCCTCATAATCCTTGAAACATGATAGGAACCACAAACAAATATAATATAAATGCATTTTAGTGCCAGGATATTTTATAAAATAATATTAATAGACTGTATCTCCAACTTCAAAAGCATATATGATTACAAACAGGACTACCACAGAGCAGGTATGATTTGGTACATCATTCTCAGCTCTGTAGTGACATGGTGGTAGTTCTGGTAAGAGTGGATCAGACACAGCAGTGCTGTGTTTTAAACCCCTCAGAACTTGGCAATAGTCCACTAACCAAAAATACCCTGCCAAAAGTGTCCAGTGTCCACTGATGAAGAACTGGAAGGTGACCAGCACACACTGTGCAGTGACAGATGAGCTACAGTCTCTGACTTTACAACTAAAAAGAGGACCAACAAGATAAGTGTGTCTAACAGCGCAGAGAGTGAGCAGACACTGTTTAAAAACTCCATCAGCACTGCTCTATCTGATCCACTTGTACCAGTGCAACACACACTAATACACCACCACCACGTCAGTTTCACTCCAGCGCCAAGGATGTTCCAGAACCCAAATCATACCTGCTCAGTGCTGGTTAATGAATGTCTAGCAACCTGTAATAAATCCTCCATAAAATGGAAGCACGGCATAAAAGCCCCCTGAAACCTATACTGAAAGCACTAAATCACTACTAAATCTTGACCTTAATAACTTTTGTCATTTTTGTGCTGTTTTCTGAGAACTTGGGCCTTTACTCCACAGCCTGATGTCATCCAAGAGGACTGCAATTTGACATTCCTCTGTTCCTCAAGCTCTTACATAAATCTCAGCTGACCAGGAGTGAATTCCACAGTTTCGCCAACAATAATCTGGTGTTGGAGTGTTCTAGCACACGCTGGGACTTAGGGAGTAGTGGGGAAACAGGATTTGCTCTCTAAGAGTTCAAAAAAAATTAGCATTATAGTTTCCACATGGCAGAAATCTAGGTAAAACTGTGTTTAATTTCAAACACAGTGGAAGGTTCACAAAACGTGATGGCACTAGTTGATAATCAGTGCTGTGTCTGCACCACACCTACCAGCATGTCAGTGTCACTGCAGCATTTTTCATAGCTGCTTTCTGGTGATTCTGTGGGGATGTAGAGTATGTAGAGCAACAGTTGAACTACAACATGTAATTAAAGAACTACAGAGTGCACCTGTGTGGAGCTGATAAAATAGACAAAAAGTGTAGAAAAAAGGGTGTGGTTTTAATGTTTAATTGGTATATGTAGGACTAGGAGGCTCCTGATGTAGAATTAGGAACAGCTTTCCAAACACTGTCTCTGCCAATCACAGAAGCTCTTGACCAGCATTAGCCAATGAATGATAAGGGGCGTTCCTGAAGTGGGCGTCCTCGTTTGAAGTGAAATCACTTTCACTGCTGGAGGACCCTCCAGAACTGTGTTCCTGAGCACAGAAACACCAAAGGCTAGAGGGGAGGAGGTGGACCAGAACTCTTCACACACAAGTGTAAGCTTTGGTGACTGTACAGAGACACAGGGAGTTCAAAGTCCTAAGGCTACAGAAGACTACTCTTGCAAACAGCAGATCCAGAAGCAAAGGCCAGTGGAAGGACTTCCTAGGGAGTCTTGAACTACACAATGGAGGAAACCCCCCTGAGTTATGAAGAGGCCATAAATAAGGCAGCCGGCTCACTCACTCGCTTTCCTTTGACCGAGGTGCAAGGTGTACCCCTCATGAGCCCAATTGCAGGCCAGTGGAGCTCCATCTCAGCTTTCTGCCCTGATCCTTCTGACCTGCTCATTGCCACCTACCCCAAAGCAGGTAAGACCCTCCTTCACTTACCAAGCTGATCACACATAGACACAGGCCACTGACCTTATGCCTTTTCCATTAAAAAGTATACCAATGGAGATGAATTCACAGGGGGTGTATTGATAATGTAATTGATGAGTGGTGTTTTGAGGGATGTGTGTAGTTAGTACCTTAACTCCACCAATCTTCTTGGGGTGGCACACAATTTCTCACAGCAATTTACTGAAGTTAATGCAGCAAAGGTTGGATCAGTTGCCTATTACTCTTGATTTAAGAGGAATTATTAGCGAAGGAGGTGTCCACAAGCTCTTGGTATCTGATACTAAAGGATGATTACTTAAAATGTGATGTGACAAAGGTCCCGTTAGAGTCTAAATTGGGTTCAATTTATATAGAGCCTTTCACAAACCCATGGATTCTTTACACAGCAAAAAAGAAAAAGGGGGCGGGGTATGGTGACTCCAAAGAAGGAAAAAAAGGAATGTTTTAAGCAAAGATTTGAAGGATAACAGGGATGTATGGTTGCGAAGAGAGGATGGTAGAGAATTCCAAAGTTTTGGGGCAGCAGCACTGAAAGATCTGCAACCCAAAGTAGAAAGTCTATTTGGAGGTTAAGACCGGAGTTGGAGGATCTGAGGATGCGTGAGGGTTGATACAGAGGAATGAGATCTGAGAGAGAAACAGGAGCCAGACCATGAAGAGCCTTGAAGGTTAGGAGAAGAATTCAGAACTTTATCCTAGCCTCAATGGGAATCCAATGGAGTTGCCGAAGAACAGGGGTGATATGAGCCATGTGTTTGAATGTGGGCCACTTTTGACGCAGAAACACCACTGTTAGCCCACTAGCAGGGTCTCTGATTTAATTCCCAGTACCGGCAGGAGAGAAATTAATCCATGACTGCCTTGCCCTTGTGCAAGGCACTTGGGTGGTTGGCAGTTGGAATTGCTCACTAATGTATGTTTGTGTGTTCACTATCATGGATGGGTTGAATCGGTTTTCCTAAGAAAACTAATAAAGGTGATTCCTTTCTTTGTCATCTTCTGTTGGTACTGGCAAACGGCATGTGGACAAAAATGGCCCAAATATTAATATTCATGTAGTGTAAAAAAAAAAAAACTGGCCCATTTCTAGTAAATACAAGTTGTGCTGGCTGTGACAATATGATTTTACAAAGCTGGTCCAGAAAGTCACTTCTGGTGACATGTGGCCCTCTTGGCAGGTGGGAGTAGTCCAACCTAATGTTGTCATTCCATGTTTCAAATGGACAGTGAGAATTGGGTACATGGGACAGACCAAGGCTAGAATAACTTTGCTGTTAGTTATGCTTCTTTGTCTGATCTGTCAGTTTAAGCTTTGTTTAAAATTCTTGTCTAAAAACTAGACTTTAATATGTTCTGTGGTTTCCTTTAGCACAGACCTGGATCCCTCACCTTTTAATCAGTTCACTGGAATTCAGCTGTTTTTTAGGTGTTTCCGTCCTAACAGTGTCCTGACTACATTTCCCAGCATGCCCCATTTCCCATACATTTCCTAGCATTCAGGCATTCCATATAACCACTGGGAATCTTACTTAATGACATGAACTGTTGTAGAAGAAAATAAATCCAGGCATTGATTCCCAGCTTCTTAGCCGCACTAACACTGGCTATCATTATTGCAGCACAACGTAAGGAAGGAAGTAGGTGTACAGATGAAACAATAGACATTTACATTTTGTTCAGAGTTTTATTTAAAAGCCTAGCCATTTTCAAGACTTTCAAGATTGGAGGTTTTAATCTCAACATCTTCAAATGCACAATTCTGGGCAATTCCCTTATGTTCATTATTGAGTTTTATTTTCCAAACTCTGTTGGCTTTTAAAAGGAAGGTTCCTTAATGTTTAACTCTATAGTCAACAAGTACAGCTCATTACAGAAAACCCTGAACTCCATACCTGGTTATCTGCTGACTTCAGGATGATTTAGACACACTAATGGAGTGCAGTAAAGGACTGAAGGAGAAATAGATTTCTAGGGACGCAGGGATTTGAAAAATGCAGTTTTTAGGTCACGAGCTGCCATTTTATTAGTGGTCTACGTCAAATCAAGTTTTAAATGTTGGCATTTGGCATTTATAAAAAAGATCCGTCAGAAGCAAGCAAACACAGAGCAGTGAACATGACGCCAACCATAACCAAATGACCTGGATTCGGTGTTCAAAATTACTGTTTTTGCTAGTATTCTTGGTTATAAACACAGGCCCCACATTAATTTATAGAAAAAAAAATGACAAACTAAATGGCTATCAAAATACGGGTCTGAAACACTGGTCAGCCCTAGTGCAAATTCCTTCAAATGCAAAATAAGCCAAAATTTGAAAAATAATTTAAGGTCAAGGCTTTGTACATTGTTTATTCTAAAGATTTAATGACAATGAATATCAATGTCACACCCATGTGAGTGGTTTTATTTCAAGGGCTACAATGACTGTAAAACTTAAGATGTTTGTGCTCATAAATGTGTTTAATATTTAACTTTTGCATAAGGAATAACCTCATTTTTATATAAGGTTAGTAACCTCACAATGTAGCTGGGTTAGCCTACCTACTTATTGTGATTACACAGTACAACACACTTGGATACCATTTTTCTCAGATTGGTAAAACACAAAGTATTAAAAAAAAGTCTGGGGGAAGAAAAGCTAACTGTCTAATATTAAGCAACATTGCTATCTTCATCTTGATGGGCCATAAACCATAATATCAAAATAAATATACCCACAGTAAGTTCCACAGGGGTATATATTAGGGTCACTGTCTCTATTTTTAAACTGCAACTGCCATTATATGCTGGTGCAGCGATAACATTCCCACAATTTCCAACATTACCTACACATTTTCATCTGTTCATCTGCATTTTAAGTAAGTTTGTTATTTAATGTTCATGTAAGGTAAAATGTTAGCTAAGACATAGGGATGTAACTGCAATGTTCAGAGGATTTTGTCAGGGCCACAGATTGTTACATCAGAACAAAGAATGAACATTCTCAGTAAATGCTATAGGGATGTGGGTGAGGCCCGAGGGGAGAACATTTAGTACAACAGCATCGCTAATTATGGGGAACAGGCTGTACTTTTCAGTTCATTTTATAGAAATATGCTCTGATTTCCTTGCTGAAGCAACTGTGGTTTAAAATGCAAATGGATGCAGGGTATAGTTTGCCTGAGCACTAAGCAGTGAAGCCTTAAACTTGCCTCAATAATGCTTTTGAGGAAAAATTGATTTATAGGGTGGTTCCATCTTGTGTAAAGCTTTGGCATTACTTTCTGTGTTGTAGGCACCACTTGGACCCAGGAGATAGTGGATTTACTGTTGCATAATGGAGATGAAGAAATATGTAAAAGAGCCCCTACAGTTGAACGTATTCCCTTTCTGGAGATCCAAGCCCCTCCACCTATTCCCTCAGGTAAAGATACACAGTACTATCATTCACACAATTTCTTACATACAATCAAATTACTTACTCCTCAGGTTCATCCATCCACAGCTTCCAATACACACATGCACAAACTATTCTGCAGTTAAATTTGACAGTTATTTATTATTTTATTAAACTACTGCCTCCCAGTGTGTCTAAGTACTGAAGCCTAAAGAGTAAATATTAAATAAGAGTAATCACACCACAAATTCGCATGGAAAAAAAAGGGTAGAGAGCTATTACATGAAACTAATTTTAAATCAAAATAATTTTGAAAATCTTTTTATTTATTTATTTATTTTAAATAAAAAGGAAATCACTGCTGTGTATGTTCACCCAGGTTTTTTAACTGTGTAGTAATAAAAATGTCACAACATAATTATTTAAAAGCTAAACCTTCCTGCTTTGTGAAACATACCTCACTTAAATTAAATTGGTGCAAATAATGGCATTTTTTTTCTAGATCCAGAAGAGGTAAACCAAACAAAAATAAATCCTTTTTAGCTTTTGAGATTTGTCTTATTGAAACATCAAGATGGAAATCCAACATGGCTTGTGGAACAAAATGCTTGTTCCCAATAATGCCTGTGTCCCAAATTTGCTGCAGGTTTATACAAAACTGAATATTATAAAATAAAAATATTTTTATAAATATTCATATCAAATAGTATATTCAAAACAGTGTTCCTTAAACAGAAAATGCACAAATTTTAAAAATGGGTGATTTATAAGAAGTAAACTGTATTAAACTGGATTTACAAATAGACAAATGAAAACCAGCACTAACACTTAAATGAAAGAAACAAAGTAACTGTGAGCTAAAGGAGTGATCATGGAGTGTGGATGATGGTGTTAGTGACTTCTAGTGATTTAAGCTGATGGTGTCACATATGATTAGTTTAATTTTTTTTTTACAATGTGACAATCTTGGTGTTTTGCTGTGAGTCTAACATGGAATTAAAGCTATTTTTACCACTGGGGAGCAGAAGGAGCAGTGCACTTTATTGTTTATGCAAAACATGCATTAAATTGTGCAAACAAGTAACTTGTTTTAAAATGAGCATCAACTAGGGTGGGTATATAAGAAACTGATGGGCGTGTACTGAAGCACTCAACTCTGTGTTAATGATTAAGGGACATGTCTCCTCTTATTCCTCAGGTCTTCAACTTCTCAAATTCATGAAACCTCCCAGGGTCATCAAAACACACTTGCCGATCCAGCTAGTACCTGAGGGTTTCTGGGAAAATAAATGCAAGGTCAGTATGGATATTAAAGCAGGCATGTGAGTCTGGTCCGAATGACTTCTTTTCCAATACTGATACCCCACCAACTAACATACACAATCCCACTGGTTAGTGGGGAAGTCAACACCTCGGACAGTTCTTAGTTTCAGGACATTTTCTTCATTGTTTTGCCTTTCTACACTTTGCTTTTTCAGGTGATTTATGTGGCTCGAAATGCTAAGGACAATTTGGTCAGCTACTACCACTTTGACCGTATGAACTTGACTCAACCAGAACCAGGTCCCTGGGATGGTTACATTCAAAAGTTCATGAGAGGAAATTGTAAGAACATATTTCAGTTCTCTAAGCTGGGATAAGTAGTAGTCATCAAAATGGCAGCCTTAATCACATTATCTCTGATATATCCATAGTGGGGTGGGGCTCTTGGTACGACCATGTTAAAGGATACTGGAAGGAAAGAGAGAAGAGGAACATCCTCTACCTTTTCTATGAGGACATGAAAGAGGTACACTGTGGTTACAACCACAAGTTTTAAGAGGGTCCTTAACCATTTATTTTCCCAGCAGCTCTGGGTTGAGTCAGATCTTCAACTTGTTTTTGTTTTTTTTACACACCCCCAAACTCCAGAACCCTCGTCGGGAGGTAGAGCGGATCATGCACTATCTGGACTTGTCTCTATCGGATGACATCATTGACAAGATCGTGCAGCTGACTTCTTTTAAAGTCATGAAGGACAACCCGATGGCCAACTACACATTCATCCCGAAGATAGTGTTTGACCAGTCCATCTCAGAATTCATGAGAAAAGGTTTGTAAATGACGTAACTCCCTTAAACCAGGTTCTCCAAAGATGTAGACTGATGAGAAATTCAAGGAAAAGTAGAACATAGTGTTTCTGTAAGTTTTTGGACTATTTTGAGTCACCAGTATTGGGTAATGGCCAAGATTTTACAAGACTGGAACCATGTTAGAGGAACAGAACATACTTTGTGTCATTCGCAGTTCACTAAGAAGCCTCAGGTGAGAAATGTAAACTCATGGGGATTAATTTGCTTAGAGACCCTGGATGAGGATAGAAAGCCTCTCCCAGAGCTTGAACATATATTAAAAGCTTTTGGTCTTTTCGGCTCATACAGTACATAAGTGCTGCTGTTTGTTTTTATTGTATAGCCGGTTAATAAAACAAGTCCTGGAAATATGGGATTCAATTTTACCTGATTTATTTGTAATATACACAGTGAAGACTAAAATTTGTTTCAGTTGAAGAGTGTGGCACGTTAGGAGTGAGTTGATCCCGATTTGCCTTTTCCTTGTGTCTGTAGGTAAATTAAGGACCATTTTGTCCATATCAAGTTGCTTTCTGCTTTTGCATATACTCTTCCTTATGTGTCCCAGGGGAAGTCGGGGACTGGACCAACCATTTCACTCCAGCTCAGTCCCAAATGTTTGACGAGGACTACAAAAGGCAAATGGCAGATGTGGACATTCCCTTTCGCACAAGCATCTGAGGATTGCATCTGAAGAACTACAAAACAGCACTGGAGCATCTGAGTTTGAGACGGTCTCATACCTACCAAGGAGACACATGAGCTGATGTACATTTTATTCTAAGGTATTTGATTTGACTTAAACACCAGCCTGGGATTTTGGGTGTTGGACCACTTTTAGCCTAGAAGTGACACTGATGTAAAAGCAACACACTTGTATCTAGCCCCATATATATGCACACAAATGACTGTCATTGTCACTGGTGAGTTGTCTTAAAGGTGGGGTAGAAATTCTGGGAGGCAACAGATGAGCCATGGTCTGTAATTGTATACTTATATTTAGTGGAGCTACAAAGTAGATGGAGCACCTCAACTGGCCAGTAGCTGAAATTGCATGTTAAGGGTTTCTAATAGTGTTCAATGATTGTATTACTATATGCACAACTAAAATAATGCACTATTGTGTAGAATGTAATCTAATCAGTTTTCACTGGTGCACAGTGCATATGAACAGACCAAAATAATAATGCAAGTTTTTTCAGTAATGCAAACCAAAGCAAGGCAACTCTCCTAAAACACCAAAGAGATGGCATTTGTCAATTTTAGTCAATTTTTTAGATAAAGTATTGAATACAAGTCTATGGGAAAGGAGGAGAGTGGACACTGGACACTCAGTGTGAGCTATAGTGGCTCTATGGACTAGTTTGTGATTGCACATGGTCTTGTGTTTTTTTTTTTTTTAAACCAAACGTTTTTTCCTGTATCCGAACCCCTTTCTGTTGGGTTCAGCTGCTTTGAATGTAATGACCAAAAGAATTCATTAATAAAGTTTAACTAGGTCAATTGCTTCTGTCTTGATTTATATTTCAACTGGGGATGATTAGTGTGGCTGCTGCCACTCAGTATTGTCCACGGGGTCTGTGTGTGACTGGGTGAGTGTGCGATGCCTCATGACGAACTGGTGTCCTGTCCAGTGTGTGCTTGTATATTACATCCAATTATTTTAGGTAGCCTCCTCAGGCCCACTGTGAACTTGAACAGGATGAAGTGGCTACAGAGAATGAATGAATAATACCAGGTACAACTTATTCTTGTATTCAAGCTACCAGTGGTATAATATGAAATTGGCGAGGCAACTTTTGTTAATAGCCAGCAATGAGAGATGCCGTTCATCAAGCTGGAATCATCTGCATAGGCACTTCATACATGAGTGGATTGTCTCATTACCTTTTAAAACTCAGGTAAAATCAAATGATCCTGTGTCATTTTCTCAACCATGACTTGTAAAGATATGCTAATTCACAGCTACTCAGGTCAGCTCTCTGTGATACCTCAGCCATCCGAGGCTGTGTAAGGGAGTCCCAGAAAGACCCACTGGCATTGTTCTGTTTGGATACTAGCCAAAAGGAGCATTTGTTAGCCAACATCAGCTATTTTTCACAAATGAACTCTGGAGAAACTCTAGAGAATCATGTTCAAATATATTCTGGAGTAGTCCTTTCACATAGCAGAGAAATTCTGATGTCAGACTGGAATTGTGTTTTGAGCATGGTAGGCCATGTACAGTAGATGCAGCACAAGTCTCACGGACATTAGTGCAAACACAAACTTTGAACCAGAGTGCTAGAGGGATAAATCTGGGTAAAGTCCAAGACAAATGTTATGGGTGTTTGCCTTCACACATACAGCTCCTCTTGGTAAAATGTTCTAATATACAATGTCTAAAAGCCCTGATAGCATCCATACATGGGCAGCTTCTTTTAAAAGATGAGATACTGCTGTTCCACAGTCAGTATTTGCACTACATAAAGTGCACATTGTGATCGAATATGTTTTTGAAATGACTCATTATCAATAGAGGTATTAATCGCCAATGACCATGTATGCTAGTGTAACCGGAATTGTTTTATTCTTTCATTCTCTGTGTGGACAGCATGCTTGTGTGTGCGTGTTTCAAATAACAGTATATTAAGGGGTCAAAAAGAATGAGTTTGTAAAACAATATTCACAAATGTAACGGACTTTAACTGCGCTTGAGCAACTACCTACACGTAAAACTAAAATCCACAAATGTATTGGAATGTACAAATTCAAAACAACAATTTAAATTCACAAATGTGTAAAAAAAGATTAGCATTTGTAAATCATGTGTCGTGAATGTATGAATCAGTACCTTCTCAAACGGCTTAAAATGTGCAAGAGCAAAGCTCTTTAAGGTTCCAAATGTGACAGTGAGAGTTTCTGAACGAGGTGCAAAAAATCCACACATTCGCCTTCTCTGCTGCGTGTGCGAATCTCTTTTTGCAGTTGCGGATTTAAGACCCTGTTTTGACGGCCAATTGATGGACCAATGGGAAAGCTTTAGCTGGACCAATCAGATCGCAAAGTTTGTTTAACCAATCGGAACACTGATTTGTTGCTGTCGCCCATAGTGATTTTCCACCAAATGAACTCCGGTTCTTAAATCGGATCTGTTCCTAACTCTTGGAACATTGGTTCTTTCCAGTGAAACGCTGCGTTTCTACGGACAGCGGAGAAACATAACCAAGAGCCGCGGCTCTGACCGTGGCTTCGCATCCAACTGCACCAGAAACACACAAAAACGGGCCGTGTTCCTGTTTTTGTCCTATTATTTTATTATTATTATTAGTGACAACTCAGTGCCCTGAACGTTGTTCACGACTCTGAGTGCAGCAAGGGTGTGTATTCGGCTTTGGGACTGCATATGAACATTTACGTTGCTGAATGGCTCTGATATTTAATTTCCTCTTTCATAATATTTAAACAGTTCTTTTTGCTTGAACTGTATACTGTTAGAACATTTTTACTTCTTGTTTATCAATATTAGTATTAATCATCGGTATTATTAATTCATTATTGTTAATAATGATTAATGATTTATTAATCATTCACATTTCCTCTCAAAATCCAAAAATGACCGTGGAATTTGCAGAAGTTTGATACAACTTTATTAAATTTGTATTCATTAAAGGAGCAGGAACACCCTTGTCTGTGATGTTTCTCTTTTCTCCGAGACCTCCTGTAACAAAATGCACATAAGGCATTTGTTAAAAACAGATTAACTGTGATCTTCAAAATACAATTTGGGCATTTAAACCGTCTAACAGTGATTATGGAAAAGGGAAGACCCACTATGTTAGTACACGATAGGATTCTGAACAGAGGCTCAAGCACTCATGAATAATAATTTACAAATAAACGCTCATTTATTCTGTTTCATCCTGAGTAAACAGACATCGGTGTGCATTTACCTCAGATCAGTATCTGGTAACGACAGACAAACAGGTTTGTTTTCACAGTAAAATCTTTAATGTTTCGTTTTAGATAGAACATTACCTCAATATCTACATTGACTGTCGGAGTTTGCATGTATTTCATAGTTTTAAAACAGTAAAGTACAGAGAGAATTCGTGTAAAATTACTAACTCTTTAATGTTGAAATCTCTCCTGTCTCTCCGCTGCTGAGCTGCAACGAATGCCTTGGGCACTGAGTTGTCACTCACAAACTCATTAGCCAATGGGAAGGCACCCCTGAGAAGTCCCGCCCACGCCAGAGCTTTGTGCCAAAACTGCTCGCAAAACTCAGGGATCAGGCGCACAGAACTCGTGCAGCACGCGCAGAAAACTCAGAGCACGCAGAACTCAGAGCTCACGCACAAAGGTCAGAGCTGGATATTTTGTTTGCAAGTTATAAGTTTTACGTTTGAGATCAAATATTTTGTGCGATTATTTTTGGCACAAATCTGATTCCATAGTAAAGCGCTATGGGCGACAGCAGCAAATCAGTGTTCTGATTGGTTAAACAAACCTCGCGATCTGATTGGTCCAGCTAAAGCTTTCCTATTGGTCCATCAATTGGCTGTCTCAAAAACTCTCACTGTCACATTTGGAACCTCAAAAAGCTTTGCTCTTGCACATTTTAAGTCGTTTGAGAAGGTACTGATTCACACATTCACGAAATTTAATTTACAAATGCTAATCTTTTTACATATTAGTGAATTTAAATTATTGTTGTTGTTTTGAATTTGTGCATTCCTATACATTTGTGGATTTTATTTTTACGTGTATGTAGTTGCTCAAGCGCAGTTACAAAGTCTTACGTTTGTGAGTATGGTTTTACAATCTCAAAATATTTTTGACCCTTTTTTGACTCCATAGTGTATTGACACATTCCTTTTAATCAATTCCTTTTGTCTCCAGGCCACAGAGAGGAGACAACCAAAACCAACTGAAACAGGTTTGAGTAGGGGGACTGAGAACAGAATTTCTGTCATAATTTTCCACCACAGCATACACTCCAGGAGTGCAGAAAAAACAACAATGTGGATAGGAGAGCATTACTAAATGGTGTCAACTATTAAAGGACAGGGCTGTTTTCCCATGTGAGATAGGGTGTAATAGAGTTTCACCTATACCCTGGTGCCTGTAAAGTTCATAAATGTTTCACAGGGGGGAAGGAAAATTTCACACGCTACAGGAATGGGACAGGCTATGCCGCTTGCCCATTAGCGTTATGTAGATTATGCAATATGTTTTGCTTCATTTCCATAACCAAAGTCCAAGGAGAAGCATGTATATATGACAAATGCCAGAATTCTGTTCAGTCACATTCAGGGCAGCATCTGTGGGAGGTCCTTGCATGTAAAATGGATAAACCTCAAGAAAAGCCACACTGTAAACCAAAGAAAGGATTGGATGGTGGCATGATGGGCTCAGAAAGTAAGAGGAAGGATAATATCCTGACTTATAAAGAGGTCATAGCCATGGCACCATATGTCATCACCCGTTTTCCTGTGATTGAGTTCCAAAGTGTACCACTCAGGAACCTCATAGTCCAGAAGTGGAGCTCCATCTGGGCTTTCTGCCCAGATCCATCTGACATGCTCATCGCAACCTACCCCAAAGCAGGTAAGGCCTCAGAGTGACAAATTATTTTCAGATGCAACATGCCCTAAGAATCTCACTCCCACTTTCACTCACTCACATTTAACAAAATGCTTCACAAAGGGGATGTTCAGCGCCTCACCACAATGACAGTGTCCTTAGTACTTTAACAAACACTTTAAAGAATAGAGCCTCCGTCATTACTACACCAGGCTGTGCACTGCAGACACTGCACTATGTAACACTGCCCCAATGCCACTGGGTCCTGGATTCAGTCCTAGCCTCTGACGACAGTGAAAAGTGAAAGTTTGGCGTGTTCTCTCTGTGTCTGCATGGGTTTCCACTGGGTACTTCTGTTTCCCTCCACAGTCCAAAAACACTGTTTAGTCCATGGATTGGCCGTGCAGAACTGTCCACAGATGTGAGTGAATGAAACAGTTACAGAAGATGAATGAATGAAAGAAAGAATTTTAAACTCTTGACAAAAGATTTGACAAACATGTTTGATGTCCAGGTCTTATTCATCAGAAGATTTTTGTCTCACGTAAGACTGGATACAGTCTACAAAATGATTAACTCTGATTACACAGTGGCAACTTTGACTTTCATTGTTGGTTTTGATGAATGATTTTATCTAAGTTTATGCAATAACCAGCACAGGACAAAGTGCACAAATGGTGTCTTCCAGCATAAGTTCAGATAAAGTTTTTAAACATACAAAATAAATAAATAAATCACACTCAATGCATATAATCATTATTTGCTTTTAAATATAATTGGGCATCTGATGCCTGACTTGTTGTGTGTTCCATGGAAAGTGGTCCTAGATACGAGTGTTTTTATGACTTGCTAAGCTGCAGACATGCAAAACAGTGTTTACAAATGGGCACATTGTCCACTGAACCATGAACCAATCAGAACCAAGTTCTTTTTGAAGTGTGTTCACTTTAGTTGAAGTAAGATTCAATATTTTTGCTCCTGGGCACCCCCCCCCCCAATGCACTTGTATAGTGTCATTTACTTTTACAGCACTGTCCTGAAATAGAGGGGGAGGGAGGTGGGTGTTACATAGTGTCATTTCTGCAGCGCTGGGCCGGGAGTAGCAAACACAAAGTTTGTTCTCCCTATTACAGGTCCGTGGAGCATCACAATGTTTCTGAAGCTGGCATTTTTAAACTAAAATGACTACCTAGTGCTCTTTTTAAAGCCAAATATTAATGGAAATAAAACAATTAACCTCTGGTAAGCACCTTTCCAGACAAAATCTGCCTTCTATGGCTTCTTCATTGTTTCTTATATTTTAGGAACCACCTGGACCCAGGAGATCGTGGATTTACTGCAGAATAATGCAGATGAAGTGGCATGTAAAAGGGCTTCTACTGTTGATCGCTTCCCCTTCTTGGAGATCCAGTATCCCCCTCCTATTCCTTCAGGCAAGGATACACCATTGCTAACTTTACATTTCCTTTTTCTTAGCATTGTACTATTCAGACGTGGCTTGTCCAGCCTAAACACTGATTAAATATTACTTCTGATAAATAAAGATTACTTCAGATAAATATTTATCTAACAAAAACAAGTTTAAGTTTAACTTTTGTAAAGGTTTTCTTCAGATAGAGTGAGATATTAACCAGATCCTGGAATATACATACACAGTGTATACAATATCACAGTGGTTTAACTTGGCACATCACAAAAATATCGGTTTATTCACCAGGCCTGGACCTGCTCAAGAAAATGAACCCCCCCAGGGTTATCAAAACACACCTGCCCATCCAGCTAGTGCCTGAGGGTTTCTGGGAAAATAAATGCAAGGCCAGTATGAATATTACAATATTCATCTATGTATTCTTTCATCTTTCTGAACTTTTCCCTGGTAATTTTCAGGTCATTTATGTGGCTCGAAATGCTAAGGACAACCTGGTCAGCTACTACCACTTTGACCGTATGAACCAGGCTCAGCCAGAACCAGGTCCTTGGGAGGAGTACATTCAAAAGTTCATGAGAGGAAAGTGTAAGGCTGGAAAAAGTACCAACAATCAGAGAAAGCCAGTTTCACAAATTTCACACCTCATTATCTTTGGTGACACTGATTAATAGTAACTTTTTCTTTAAAAAACAGCAGAATTTGTTTTTTTCTGATGTATCCACAGTGGCATGGGGCTCTTGGTACGACCATGTAAAAGGTTACTGGAGGGAAAGAGAGAAAAGGAACATCCTCTATCTTTTCTTTGAGGACTTGAAAGAGGTACAGTGTGGGTACAAGATGTGGGCGTTTTTTTTTTTGTTTTGTTTTTTTTTTTTAATTTTTTTTTTATTATTAACGTCAGCGGTGTCAAACTTTCCAGGTCACTGCTCTGATCTGTTTAGCATTCTTTAAAGCAACACTAGGTATCATTTCATATTCTTCTGTTGGGCTCCCCCTACAGTTGCAGAGTATAATTTATTTTTCAGTACTGTCCAGAAATCAAAGAGAAGGGGAAGAGTGTTCTTAAAGTTACATAGTGCAGTTTCTACAGTGATGAGCCCAAAGTACCCAAGACACAGGTTCAATTCTCTGTACTACAAGCTTCAAAATGATTCTGAAGCTGCAATTTTAAAGTAAAAATACTACCTAGATCTGCTTTAACCCTTAGGAGTCTAGGCCTATTTTGACCATTTTTGTATACTTCTAATTTTGCCTTAATATCCTGCATCAAATGTTTTCATGCCCATGTTTGGTATCTTTATTTTCAGAACAACCTCAACTTTATGATCTGACAGTTATTTTTTTCTGTTTGGCCCACTTTTTCAGCATATCCTTGTTCTCCAACTTTTTTGACGCCTCATTTTAGTGGTTTCTTAATTATTAATGTGACATAAATGGGCTCAGTTGGGCTTTCAGGTCATAATTTATGTTTTCCTCTGTCTGAAGAACCCTCGCAGGGAGGTAGAGAGGATCATGCACTATCTAGATTTGTCTGTATCGGATGACGTAATTGACAAGATTGTGCAGTTGACGGCGTTCAATATTATGAAGGACAATCCCATGGCCAACTACAAATTCATCCCAAAAGTAATGTTTGACCGCTCCATCTCAGAATTCATGAGAAAAGGTTTGTATAAGGTCTGCAGTGGTTCCTTTAGTGATTCAATGTAGTGGTTCTCAATCATAAGTATAGAAGGTTTTTAAAGAATGTCTTTCTGAAATGTTAGCAATATATGTCTGTCCAATCCTTTACTCCAGAAATGATCACATGATCTTAGAGTCCTGAGCCCCATGTTAAAAAAACACTCTTTTAATCTCTAGCAGGTGACAGGAAAATTGTATGAAAATCATGTTTACCAATAACTTTATTTCCAACCCATTTAATGTGTATTCTCCATATCCAATGACTTACTGCTTCCGATTCTTTTTATGTGTCCCAGGGGAAGTTGGAGACTGGACCAACCATTTCACTCCAGCTCAGTCCCAAATGTTTGATGAGGACTACAAAAGACAAATGGCAGATGTGGACATTCCCTTTCGCACAAACATCTAAGGATTACCTCTGGAGAACTCGTCAAAACAGTGATTCAGTTAACTCTGGACAATCTCTGAACCTGAGATACTAGTCAGCCTGGGCACATTCCAGAGATTTACATGATTCAGATGTATTTGATTCAAGTGTTCATGAGTGTCCTGACTGATCAGTGTGTAAAACTGACAGAAGCTGCAGCAGAAATAAAATGTTGAGTTCTATTTATAGGAAGAAATTAACCACTACTTGACCCAGTGAATTGTTTCCAGTTCTGCATGCTGCATTTAAAGGACGCACAGAAATCATAGCTACTGTCATTGCTTTAAATCAAATTATAAGCCAATTTAGAACTTATAAATATCCGTAGGGTCCCACAGGGTTGGTTATGGGGCCATTGGCATTTTCTTTGTACATGGTGCCTTTTGCACAGATTATTAATAGCTTTAATACTTCTTCCATGTTGAGTTAAGTCTTTGTTAAGTAATTTGGGTCTGTAAAAAGTGCTGTATAAGTAAGTTTTACTTACATTTACTGTCTGTAACACTTACCTTGTTCATGATCATAGTGGGTTCAGAGCCCACTCTGATTCATTGGGTCCAGAAAACACCCTGGACGGGCATCAGTCAATCACAGGATGTCACATACTCAAATTCTCAAACCTATGAACATTTTTGAAAAGGCAACCCACCTACCACCATATCTATTTGGACTGTGGTACGAAACCTGAGCACCTGGAGGAGACCCACACAGATAGAGAGAACACACCAAACTCCTCATAGGACCCTGGTGCTGTGTGACAGTGACCTTACATGTTGTGCCACAGCAATTTAGAAGAACTCACATGTGAAAGAAAAATGAAACCAAGAGAGGGGAGAAAGGAAATGTTTAACAAAAAATGTAACTTTAATACATTTATTATCAGCTTTAAGAATAAAATTACTCATCATTCAAGCACTAATTTGGAACCATTTACCTATATATTAATTTCATCTTTCCATACTTTCTTTTTTTTTTTTTTATTCTTTCAGTCAGTTTTGTAGATTTTTTTAACGATTTTCCAGTGTTTTTTCCTCTCTTTTTTTCTCTCTCTCTGCTCTGTGGATGGACTCATGAGAGCTCAGCTCTGACTCAAAGTGATCCCTTGCTTCTTCCTCCTTTTCGTCTCCTATAGCTCATGTCTCTCCTTTGACTCTAGATTTCTTTACCTAGATGGAGAGAACACAAAGTTTTTATTCGGTTCATGGCAACTGTTCATTTATAATGTAAGCAGGCTACAAAGAGTTTGTAGAGTTGTGTGCAAAGCTTTGTGAGCCCTTGATCTACTAAGTTTGGTGAAATAAGAAAAAGCACATATGAGGAATACATTTAAATATTGCATTTTGACAAAGAGTTACCACAATTCTGTGATCATATCTTTATCGTACTTGCAGTTCTCAGAACTCACCTGTGGTTGTATGTGGCATAACATTTTTGCAATCCATTTAGAGGCATGCACTTCATCACAAAGACAAACTATTGTAACTATGACCAGCTCCTGCTCCTTAAGATGGCTGCAAAGCACTTTTGAAAAGTCAGAATATGCTAGCGATACTTCTACCCAAGATCTACAGAAACTACAAAGTATCATGCAGAACTAGAATAGTCACATATGCTCAGACTTCAGCAGGGGTGGAAAACACTTCAGTTATTGGGTTTTATTAATGTAATTCATTATTTTGGAAGATACCTTTACTTAATCACATTTCAAAGCAAACATATAAGATTTTTCTTTTCTCTACTTCATTTAGTCTGCATTACAAACATAAAATCTTTCTTTTTTCCCCTTCAAATCTGTCAGGTTCCTGTTCTTAGTTCTGTTACTAAAATGTTCATTGATAACTGTTTTAAAAAACAAATATTTACTTGTAACTAATTTCACCAAGGAAACAAAGGAAGTTGTGTTACAAGAGCAGCATTTATTTCCTGCAATGAATTGTGGAATATTCTGGAAAGAGGTCTACGAATTTTACTAAGAATGAACAGATATATCAACTAGATTTAAGATGTGTTCACCCTGCTAGATATATGTCTTGCAGTATAAGTTCCTGACATTTGATTTTCCACCCCGGGAGGTCAGTGAAAATGACTTGAATTCCTATATAATTATTCCACAGTCATGCATTAGCCACAGTTATTTAAGGTACATTTGCACAGAGCTCACAGATAAAGGAGTGAACTGCAGCAAATGGCACACAAATCTCTGCCATAATCTTTATGAACTACTTCAGCAGTCTGAGCAGGACAATCACATTCATTCTTTCACAAATGCACATACAGTGATTTGCAAATGTTTAGACTCCAACGGTCAAATGACAGCAGGCAAACACAGATCCTACAGTTTACCTACAGTTTACATAATGAATGTGTCTGTTTATATTATATACATTTAAAAATGAGTCTGCACAGTGTGTTACTTTACTTTCACTCATGAAATAAAATAATAATAATTTAAAATATATAATAATAATAATGCACATGCCATCCGACCAGGGAATTCCAAACATTTAACTACTGTATATACACATGGAAAATGCATGTATGAACAAGAACAGAGCACATAAGCTGCGGAGAGACTTTTTTTGTGGTACCTTGCTTTTGTTACTTGGTAACTGAGGGAGGGAACTGGTTTAGACTGAAAATGAATAGAAGAAGTTAGTGAAAAAGGGATGAAATATGAGAGAATTTTCAATGTATAGGGAATGTGAAGTATTAGGTAAATAAATGTTCTTTATATATCGTTGCTGCTGAAACAAAACTTTGTATTTTTAACATTGATAACTATACAGGAGGAGACAAATACTTTTAATTCTAAAGTAAGTTCATGTAGATTTTGAGAGCAGAATTTAGATACATTTCTACTGATTATACGTCATGAACATTTAACACAATATAAATGGATAAAAAGTGGAGATAAACTTGTCACAACAGCAACATTATATAAAATATTCCATTAAAAGGAATTCCATTGATAGATGTTTAGGGGATGGGAACTTTATTAGATATGATGTTAGATATTCATTCATTCCTTCATTATCTGTAACCCTTATCCAGTTCAGGGTCGCGGTGGGTCCGGAGCCTACCCGGAATCATTGGGCGCAAGGCGGGAACACACCCTGGAGGGGGCGCCAGTCCTTCACAGGGCGACACACATTCACACCTACGGACACTTTTGAGTCACCAATCCACCTACCCCTTTGTGTTTTTTGGACTGTGGGAAGAAACCCACTTGGACACGGGGAGAACACACCAAACTCCTCACAGACAGTCACCCGGAGCGGGACTCATACCCACAACCTCCAGGTCCCTGGAGCTGTGTGACTGCGACACTAACCTGCCGCGCCACCGTGCCGCCCCATGTTAGATATTATGAACATGAATTTAATGAACAAACTGTTCCATCAGTTTAACTTATAATGAATGATTTATAAGAATAACAATAACTTCTCTCTGGACACAGCGAGATAACTGGTCTTACCCTCAACGTAGTTGCGGGCCACAAACTTCAGCACCTCATCCAGGAGGATGACGGGGAAGGAGAGCTTGAGCACCACCATCCACTGGTCAAAGTTCAAGTGAGTCAGCTTGAAGACCATCTGAAGCAGGGGGAAATCAGAGAGAATTGCTGTAGTGTGGGCTAACAACAAACACTCCAGCCCTGAGAAGTCAGAGCTGCACATTCCAGCTGAAAACACAGTTGTGTATGAGAACAGATATTTTAATCATTCAGATGTCAGATTATTTAATATAGTACAAATACACACTTGACCAGAAATTAAAATGCAGGTAAATGTAATGTTTAACATTACATCATTAACACTTACGTTCCAATAATGGCATAATGTATCACAGAAGGCTTAATGTGATGTAGAATTTAGTCTTAAGCACAAGGTAATTTCAGTGGTCAGTGGAGCAGTCTACAGAGGTGTCAGCAGGGGGCAGTGTAAGAAGAAAAACTTACGGGCAGGGGGTCCACATAGATGATAAGGAAGTGCAGGGACATGGAGAGGGTCATGGCAGACAACAGCCAGCCATTGCTCCATGGGGGCATGCGAACCAGAGACTGGTTCTCAGACAAGCTGGAAAGTGAAAAGGGAAGAATTTGGTTTAGTGATAGAATGTATATATAGAAATGTGTTATATAAATCAATACATTTACTAATATAAGAAAAAATATTTTCCAGCTGGATCACTAACAACTGATTCATTTTGGGTTGGGAGGGCTATTTGAGGCAGCAGACCAGGATTAGCTCTTTGGAAACATGAATCCAAGGGTCTCTTACCTGTTGAGGGCGTTGCACATCTCAATTGTGACCAACACGGACAGGGCCATGGTCATTGGGGGTGCTGCCTCAAAGATCTCACATTCAACGCCAGTGAATTCCTCATTCTCTTCATGGCACTGCATGAAGTGAGACTGCACAGAACAAGATAGAAAGTAGAAAGGAAAAAAAAACTGTAGTGTCTCTGATGAACAAAGAAAATAGGCCTGCAAATCACTGTCACCAGTGATGAAAGAGAGAAAGACTAACCAGCTGATAGTAGGTCACACCTGGGCCCTCAACATCGTACATGAACCAGTAGGCAGCAGCAGCCACAGTGGCGGCACCGACATATCCTATCAAGAACGGTAGAGGAGAACATGCAGGGTTTCACTATCGCTACCACAACACAGACAAGCCATTATCTGCAAGTGTTGAGTGCTCTCTGTATTGTGGTCACTTCATAAAAATGTTGAATCATAAACAGTAGCATCTGTAGGATTTAATCTCAAAACAAACTACAAAATTTGCTCTTTAACATAGTTTCCTGCACAATTCAGGAGTCCAGTGTTTAATATTTGCACCATGAATTGAAACGTGGTTGTAGCTGATATATCGAAAAACTTGTTGAAAGGACAGCATCTAAACAACAATGAGGTTTTGTTGAAAAGGGAAAAGATGTCTAGAAAAAGATGTAATTCTATGTCTAATATTGGTTTAAAATTAAACGTGGTCTACAAAAAACGTTTGCTAAAAAACATGAGCTAAATTTGGACCAAATCTGACAGGCCAAACACAGCCCAAATTTCAATTTCTGTTCTTGGGCTGTGTTTGGCCCATCAGATCTGGTGCCACAAGTTTGCACTAAGCAAGTACCAGACATTTGATCCCAATTTTAGTCCTGAGGATCCAGGAGAGTGAGTGACCATGTTCAGCTGAGTAGGAAAGATGTTTGTGGTTAGTTGTCCAGGTAAGTTGGCTAGACTAGACAGGCCTGGACTTGAGAACCGTTATGCAAAGACCATGACAATACTTACCACCAATAGCCAGGTATCTGAAGAAGAGCCAGCCGGAGATGAGGGGTTCCTTGGGGGAGCGGGGTGGCTTGCCCATGATGTCCAGATCGGGGGGGTTGAAGCCCAGGGCAGTGGCGGGAAGACCGTCAGTAACCAGGTTAACCCACAGCAGCTGCACTGGGATCAGAGCCTCAGGAAGACCAAGAGCAGCAGTCAGGAAGATACTGAAGGAATAATCAAGGAAAGGGAAATCACATAAATGAATGCCTCACCCAGCTATCACGCAGCAGACTGCACAGTATTAACATATTGGTCCTCACCAAACGACCTCTCCGACGTTGGAGGAGATGAGGTAGCGGATGAACTGCTTCATGTTGTTGTAGATAGCTCTACCTTCCTCAACAGCAGCCACAATGGAAGAGAAGTTGTCATCGGCCAGGACCATCTCAGAGGCTGACTTGGCAACGGCAGTGCCAGAGCCCATGGCAATGCCAATCTCCGCTTTCTTCAAAGCGGGGGCATCATTCACACCATCACCAGTCTGAATGGAGGGTCAGGTAGAATGAGGAGAACAGGGGTGTTCATGTTAATACACATCCCTAGTCTGGCAGGACACGAAAGATATTAAGTTATGCAGGGAAACTGAGCATTGATGTGCCAGGACCACTGATTTGGTTCAGCTTAATCATGTACAGTTGTCTCCCAGGTAACAGTTTTAGATGTAGTCTTTGTGTGAGAGTTGCTCACCATGGCAGTGATCTCATCGTAGCCCTGCAGGTACTCAACAATCTTGGATTTGTGGGATGGCTCAACACGAGCGAAGCAGCAGGCCTTGGTCACAGCTTCACTCTGCTCGGCACGGGGCAAGTCGTCAAACTCACGGCCAGTGTAAGCCTTGCCAGACACATCCTCATCCTCACCGAAGATGCCAATACGACGGCAGATAGCAACAGCGGTACCCTTGTTGTCACCTAAGGGAAATGGGTTTGAGTTTTTAAGCACCTGAGCCAGAATGTAAGATTTAATGGCACTTTTCCAATGCCTGGTACCTACTTTACTTGACTATACTCAGCTCTACACTCTTGGTTTTCTATTATATATCGCCCCCTCCTGACATGTAGCTGAAACACTGTCACTAACGGGAAACACAGGCTTTGGAACCCACGACAATAGTGCAGGTAATGTTAAGTGTTGCTTACTTATCTAAGTGTATTTATTTGTTGTTGTTATTTGCGACTGAACTAAGATCCATGCATCAGTTCAGACAGATCAGTGTAGTTTTTTCATTCCTTGCACCGCCTAGCTCTTGTGCAAGGAGCGTTTTTACTTCTTCAAAAGACCACATTATAATTTTACGAGCTGACGATAAAAACTGTGATTGCTACTGGAGTTTGGAAATTAGTGTTGGATGTCTGCATTTTGTTGTGTAGGCATGTTTCTCTGGCCAATCAAGGCTCTAAAATGTTTACATGTCACATTTAGTCCCTACTCTGCTCACTTTGAACCATGCAGTGGAAAAGCACTATAAGAGATCAGTGGTTTCCCATTCTGGTCCAGGAGTACCTGTGCTTTGATTAGCCCACTTTGACCTATGGGTTTTGAACAAGCAGTGAAAACATATATTTACCAGGACCAAGTTTGAGTCACACAGCAAAACAGGGCAAAGTGAGAAAGACATGTTATCTACAATGTAAGGAGAGCCAGCAAGGTAAAGGAAGGCAGAGAAGGAAGAGAAATAGGTACCGGTGATCATGATGACACGGATGCCAGCAGCCCTGCAGAGCTCGATTGAGCCTGTGACCTCTTTACGAGGGGGATCCAGCATACCCACGCAGCCGACGAACGTCAGGTCAGTCTGAGACGGAAAAGAATTGAGAAACATTGAGGTGTGATATACCACAAACTATGTTCAAGAAACAGTAAATTTTAAGCTGTTATATGAATCAAACTGAGCCTGAGATGTAATTCTGTACGATCCTTTCCTATCTGTCTCTGGTTCCCACACCTCATAGTCAGCAAATTTGGTAGAGTCATCCAGGTTCATCTCTTCAACCTTCAGTGGAGTGTCACGGGTGGCGAGGGCCAGGCAACGGAGAGTGTCACGGCCGGTACCCCATTCCTTAATGATTGCCATGATTTTGTCCTTCACGGGTCCAGTCAGGGGCACACGGGTAGCACCAACACGCACATAGGCACACCTTTCAATCACACCCTCGGGAGCACCCTGATGATGAAAATGGAGAGTGATTACGTTAAACCAGGTTAGAGGTGAGAAAAAAGTCTAGTAGCAGCAAGTGAAAAAAGGCAGATAGATCTCACCTTCACAAACATCTTGCTGCCACTATCGCCCTTGGTGGGGGTGCAGTACACAGACATGGATTTCCTGTCACGGGAGAACTCCAGGGTGAAGTTCTTCTTCATCAGCTGCTTAATAACCTGCAGGTGAGGAGAACAGTCCATTACCATTGTTTTTACTGACATCACACAGATTGAAAAATGTTGTCTAAGCACTTAACAGATGGAAGCTAAATGATTTGGTTTGTCTTACACTGCAGCAGGCGTTGGCTCTCTCAATCGGGGTCATGTTGCGAACACTGGTCTTGAACACGTTCATCTTCTCAACCAGGCAGCACAGGGCAGTCTCAGTGGCCTCACCAACCTTCTCATAGATCTTCTTAGACTGTGTGTGGGACACAGAGATGTAAAGAGGTGTAGGAGCATTTAGGGGTCACCAGAGTAAATGAACCTTACCATTGAGAGTGTTAGCTGCTCATTACCCACTGCCATTATGTAGAATGATTTAAATATATTTACTTTTTGTTCTAATGAGTTATTTGACGCTTCAACCAAGTAAGATACCTTAAGCATTAGGTGTTGATGGTATTCCAGATGGATAAAAAAGAATCATGTTCATTCATTCATTGTCTGTAACGCTTATCCAGTTCAGGGTCGCAGTGGGTCCAGAGCCTACCTGGAATCATTGGGCGCAAGGCGAGAATACACCCTGGAGGGGGCGCCAGTCCTTCACAGGGCAACACACACACACACATTCACTCACACACTCACTCCTACGGACAATTTTGAGCCTACAATCCACCTACCAACGTGTGTTTTTGGACCGTGGGAGGAAACCAGAGCACCTGGAGGAAACCCACGCAGACACAGGGAGAACACACCACACTCCTCACAGACAGTCACCCGGAGGAAACCCACGCAGACACAGGGAGAACACACCACACTCCTCACAGACAGTCACCCGGAGGAAACCCATGCAGACACAGGGAGAACACACCACACTCCTCACAGACAGTCACACGGAGGAAACCCACGCAGACACAGGGAGAACACACCACACTCCTCACAGACAGTCACCCGGAGGAAACCCACGCAGACACAGAGAGAACACACCACACTCCTCACAGAAAGTTACCCGGAGGAAACCCACACAGACACAGAGAGAACACACCACACTCCTCACAGACAGTCACCCAGAGAAGGAATTGAACCCACAACCTCCAGGCCTCTGGAGCTGTGTGACTGCGACACCTACCTGCTGCGCCAGGTGGAGCCAAATGGAGACTCAAAACAGTATTTAGTTTTGGATTTACAACTCTGTAAATTGCTTTAATACCACATAAAAGGAGTGCTAGACAGTGGCTGATGGACAGAAATAATGACACTGAATATGTGAACCTTACCTCGTTGTAGTCCAGGGAGGAGTCGTTACACAGGGCACAGATGGTGGACAGCTCAACGAGACCATCATACTGACTGCAGTCTACCTTAGCACCACCCTTAGTACTGAGAGAGCAAAAACAGAACATTTCAGCCTTCGCTCTTTTGATCCATAATGCTTTTGACCACTTTGACCCATTCAGATAAAACAATAAGAGAAAGCTTTGACTCCAACTGTGGCATTAATTAACTTGTTTAATCTGTGTTAGGTAGTCAATTATAAACATGCAGTCAGAGAGAGAGAGAGAGAGAGAGAGAGAGAGAGAGAGTGTTTGTACATATGAGGATGTACTTACACCTCGCCTTCAGGGGTGTATTTAGAGCCGGAGATATCAAAGCACTCCAGGTGAACATGGTCTCCCTCTACTTTGTCGATGATGAACATCTGTTGAGATACCACAAATATGAGTTTTTTCAAACTACAAAACAATACATTTGTGTGATATGTGATACATTTTTACACTAGCAGTAATTCTCTGATACTATCACTTTAAGAACCATTATTTTTCCAAGTCCACTTGCTATATGTGATTGTGATCTGAAGCTTGGTGACAGAAATATATAAAAATGACATACTGAATGCTATGATTTGGGCAGTTAGGGATTAAACAGATTCTCTTCCTCGTATTCACATCATGTAATGTATACAGCAAACCACAGGGCCAGGACTGCCCCTTTACTTCTCTGAAATAAATCTTCTGTTATTAGTTGGTGTAGAAGTTGAGATTAGATCAACTAACACACCTTGGTCACACACATCTGGTTGGTGGTGAGGGTGCCAGTTTTATCTGAGCAAATGACAGAGGTGCAGCCCAGAGTCTCCACAG